>NC_133398.1:98967206-99282366 GCF_047511655.1 Castor canadensis
GTCTCATGAACTATTTACCCAGGGCTGGCCTCAAACCATGATCCTCCTGATCTCTGCCTCCCGAGTAGCCAGCACCTGGCTCTCATTATTTTCTGATACAAACAATGTGAAATTTTAATTTTGTTGTCACTATGACTACAGATTTTAAGCAGCTTTTTCTAGATCATGTAATAATTTCAACAATAACCTGAGTATAATTGATCAAAACAACAAAAATATATCCTTAGTTTTCATGAATAATTGAAAAGGCACACTTTTCAACTAGCTGGTATATCCATGAATACAAATTATTTATTTGTAGGGTGAGAAAGGATCCAAAGTCAATTCTATTCCTACTTTACATTTTGAGAGAGAAAACTCTAAGAAAAAACTTTTTCTCCTAAAAAACGAGATGTGCATGAAAAGTTTCATGATGCCAAAAGTTACATAATACTCTATTATCAAAAAATTAGTAATGCCCTGCCAGCTGACAAATCAATTTGCTACTCCTTCAGTTTTGTCAAAAGAAAAGAACACACCGTGAGACATGAAATACTATGAGCTGCGTTGTCATTAGTTATTCACTGACCTGGTTCTGGGAAATACACCAACAAGACTGCACCAAAACATCTCGGATGGCTGCTGCCATTTCATTGTTCAAACTGGAAAGCTTGGGGAATTAAAACTCCTATTAGTCTAATACAGCTTTGCCAATACAATTTTTGACTTTTCAAATTGAGATGTAATTCACATACAATAAAATTCATCCTTTTAAACTGTAGTTTACTGGACTTGAGTATTTTGTAAAGTTATGTAACCATCACCACCACTGTCTTAATTTCAGAACATTTTCATCACCCTAATAACAAACCCCAAACCCATTACCAGTAACTCCTCATTCCCCTTCGCAGCCAATACAATTCCTAATAAAATTATTTTATCTTATCCCATGATTTAAATATATCTTCCTCACTATGCCATGGACTTGTCTGCCATATAACCTATTTGGCTAAGAGTCCACACTGTGGAGCCAAGCTGCAAACCAGATCTACTTTCGGCTAGGAAAAAAATTGATTTCAGTTTCGAATAACTGTGTTCAAATGCACCCCTTCCCACCATCTGATTTCTGAATTCTACACTTGTGTGTAGGCAAATGATTGTAGACCAGTTGTCCCTCCTAGAACTGTGCTTAGCAATGTCCTGTTTATTTGGGGGAGTCTTTCTTTAGGAGGAACACCTTCTTTGACATTATTTAGGGGACAGAAGTTTTTCAAGAGACATTCTCACCATTCCTGCTGCTTCACTCTACAAAACATCTCAATTCTTAGCTCCTCAATGCTGACCACTGCATTTCCCCCTTAGCAGAACTGCAGGCAGCACAGGGAAGTATAGAAGACGCTCCACACAGATCCCCATCCAGGACACCCTGACTGCCCAGCTGTGGGAGTGAGGCCTGCAGACTGCTCGCCCCTCAGCCTGTTCAGGTCAGCTTCAGCCAAGGGAGACCAGCCCGCCTGCCTTTACTGCCCAATGAGGCCATTTGGTTAGGCAATACTTACCCCAGGGCTCCCCATGTGCCAACTAAGCCTTTGTAGGGCCAGCATTGTGGTTTGGCTTCTTCTGCCCAATCCTGCTCCCTCCCCTCAATACTCTGAACTCTGTCTTAGTTTCTGATTCTGAAGAACCTAGCCTGTCACAGAAAGACAGTCATGTCTCTTTGGGCCAGTAGTGTCCAGGTACAGAAGATTTACCCACACCAATATACTAAAGCAACCTGATTGACCCAAACATTTTTATGCTCCAGAGCAAGAACCCATGGTGAGCCCAGAACAGGTGAGAGGGGCTGAGGCTTTTTGGCAGAGGGAGCAGAGAAGGGCAAAAGGGGAGATGGGGGAGGTGAAGGGCTTCCATCCCTTCACAACCATGTCCTCAGGAAAGAGTCTATTGAACTTGATTCCCTTACCCTGACCCCTGTACCCCTGGGGAGTCTTCAAAAACTTCTTAGGGACCCACGCCCCAGGTCAAAACTCCTACCTAAGGAACAAGCAAAATAAGCCAGACGTAGAGAGACAAAAGTCTCATGTCCTCTCTCATGAATCTAGACCTAATTTTTTTTAAAAAATGAATAACACAAGTGTGAAATTTGGGATGGAGTCAGTGGGAGGAGGGAGAGGGAAAGGAGAGAGTGAAGGGGTTGAAAGTGATTGAAGAATGTCCTATGAATGTATGAAAGTAGGATCATGAAATGCATGAAATTATATAAAGGGGGAGAGGGTTAGAAAGAAAAACAGGGTGAATTTGATCAAATTACGTTGTATGCATGTGTGGGACTATCAGAATGCAATCCCTTTGTGTAATTAATAGATGCTAATGAAAAAAACCATCCTTCTTACAGTAAGATACCTGTCACAACCCCACCTCTGCATGTTAAAAAAACCATCCTTCTTACAGTAAGATACCTGTCACAACCCCACCTCTGCATGTTCACGGATCGGTATGCAGGCTGAGCCTGGGAGCTGCAGAAGGGGAGCATGGCGCTTCATTCATTTACTCAGTCCTTTACCCGATCACAGGAGCCAGCGCCAATATTTTTATAACAAGTGCGTCCTGAGTGTTACCGCGTGCTCATTGAGTGGACTGTGCCCTCAATGAGCTTGGAGTTTCATAAGAAAAATGGGAACCAGTGGAAGGGGGTGAGGACCCAGACAGATGTAGACACAGGCCCCCTGAAAAAGAAAACCAGCTATTTTTATTGCTTTGGCTTATTTGAAATCTCAGTGTTCCTCTAGACAGTAACAGTTGTCATCTTGGTTATCAAATGAAATTTTACTCAGCTGAAGTAAATGATGGAGAAACGATGGCGCACCTGAAATTTCCTCCTTTAATTTGGATACTTCCAAGTGCAGATTTTAATAACTAGTTTATTTCCATGAGCATTCATGACTATTAGTCTGGAAATGTCTGGCCTACCTTAAGTATTTGCATTCAGTGATCTCAAACTCTTGGTAGAGAATGGTACTTTTTTATTTTTTTTGGCCAGTTTTCACCTCAAATCTGAAAGTGCTCTGAAGTAATATAATATAAAATAACAACAGGAACAAGCTGGCATTTGTTGAGCGCTTACTCAGTTTAAACACTCAGCTAAGTGCTTTTAATTTACCCTACTGTTTATTCCTTGAAATAATCCCATAACTCAAATACTATTAATGTTTCAGCTTTGCAGGTAAGGGACCCAAGCTTGGCAAGTTCCAGAAACCACGAAGGATGGAGCCCAGACCTGATCTTGCCTGGTCTCATCAACTCCCTCTACCCCATCCCTTCTGTCCTCTGTGACAATGCCTACCATCTCTGGCTCTTCAAGGAAACAAGTCCATGCTGCCCCAACAGAAGTAAATGGCACAAGCCTTCGTCACCTGCAGATCCAGGCTGGAAGGGCACCTTGTCCACGAACAGATGAATAGGACACTTTCCACAGCTGTGGGAGCTGGCATTCTTTCTAGACAACTCATTTCCAGAATAACAGAAAATATTCCCTAGGGCACCTCTTAGGGTGAGTCACCTCTTAGTCAATCCCTTTCCATCACTGTAGCAGATGTCAAGGCAGCAAATGTCAAAAGAGGAAAGGTTTCTTGTGACCATGCTTTCAGAGGCTTCAGTCATGGTGGCCCGGCCTATGGTTTTGGGCCTGGGGTAGTATGTACGTCACAGGTGAACGTGTAGCAGAGGAGGACTGTTCACTGGAAATCAAAAAAGAGAGAGAGAGGAGGGACTGTGCCCCTGACATTGCCCGCAAGGGCATACCCCAAATGACCTAACTTCTTCCTGCTACACCCCATCTCCTAAAGCCTCCATCACCTCCCAATAGCTGGGACTGTGCTTTTAACATTTGGGATTCTAAAGACTTTCAAATTTTCAAGTTACGATCAAATCAAGATGTAATCATGTGTATCCACTTTGTGCACCTCCATTTGTGTGTTGAAAGGACTTCTCACACTTGAACCCTGCAATCCTGTCACCCCAGTCTCTCCCACTCGGCTAAGGCTAATTCCATCCTTCTTGTCACTTGGACGAAGTTGGGGGTCACCGTTGACTCCTCACTTTCTCTCCTGCCCTATACACAATCCACCCAATATACTAGGATGCCACAATGGCCCAAGCCATTTCAAGTCATGTTCATCTCTCCTCTGCATCCTTGCCATGGCCTCCTGTCTCCCTGTTTCTGCCCCCTCCTCTCTTCTGCCTAGTTTCCACACCCAGCCAGAGTAGCCATGCTAAACCATGAGCCAGGGTACACACTCCACTTCCCAAATGCTCTGAGACTTCCCACAGCCAGTTACTGTGCCCTGAGCAATGTCTGTCATCACCCCACAGTGACTTCTGGAGCCTCACACCCATGGTCCCAGTTATGTGACCTCCTACTGTCCCTTAAACTACTCAGGACACTGTGTACCTGCTGTTCCCTTTGTCTGGAATATTGTCCTGTGTGTGGGGACACCCTCTGTTCAAAATGGCAACTTCTGCTCTTCCTTGTCCCTTTTTTCTCTCTCTCTGTCTCTCTCTCCCTCTCTCTCTGTTTCTCTCTCCCCCTCTTTCTCTCTCTCCACAGCACCTACCACCATCTATCATGCATGCTTCTACTTAACCATCCTGTGTCTGAGCCATGTGGCTAAACATCCCAGGAAAATAGGGTGTTTTGTCTATTTGTGGGCACTGCTCTCTCCCCAGTGCCTGGCACACAATACATACTCAAAAGACTGGGGTTGAATGCATAACTAGTGAAGTTGGAGGACTGTTGAGAAGATTGAGCCTCAGCCCTGTCCGAGGTTTAGGCCTTGTTCCCCAGAGGCAGCACCTTGACTTGTGTGGTGTGTGTAGAGATGGCCCTTCTCTGAGAGCACTCAAGCCAATTCCTTGCCTTCAGTGGCCCCCTGGAACCAGCGGGTACTCAGTGTGGGCACGAGTTGTCTTTCAAGTGGCCACGGTTTCCTGGTGAAGCTGTTCCCTGGGCTTATCAGCCATCAAGGAGGTGAAAACTAGGTGATGCCAAGGGTGAGTCACACTCTTGCCTCAAGACCCAAGCTCTCAGTACCTTGTTCTCCCCATCTATTAAAAAAAAATTCAAACACACAAAAAGCCCATCAGGCCTGCCCTGTGTGCCCTGGCAGGTATTCTGGGCTGAAATGATTCGGGTCTATGCAAATGCCAAGACAATGTTAAACCTGACGGGCTCCCGGACATGCTTTCTCCAATGCTGAGTCCTGGAGTTCAGTGCACTTGACCCCAGCAACTCACAGAGGACTTCAGGAGGCTGCTGTGAGTGTCCCCATGAGTAAGATGAGGACCATCACCTGTTAGCTGAAAAGGAATCCATGCAGCTCTCTCCTTCCCTCCCTCCCTCCCTCCCAATCTCTTTCTCTCCCCTCCCCCACCCACCTCTCTCTCACGCTCTCTCTCTCTCTCTTTCTCTCTCTCTCTCTCTCTCTCTCTCTCTCACACACACACACACACACACACACACACACACACACACACGCACGCACACATACGCAAAGAGGCCCTAACAGGCCAAAGTAGAGTTGGCACCTGCCCTCTTGACTTTCTCCCTGATATGCTACCCTTCTAACAACTCTTGCAGAACTTTCTTTGTGGTTCAGAGCATCTCCCAGGGAAGCCCTCACCTTGCCCCCTACCAAGGCCCAACTCCCCGCTCACAGGTGGCACTCACAGGTGGCCTGTGATGAACTGGCCAGTGCATAGCAATTTTCCTTCCTGAGGAGAGCTGGCCCGCCTGCCCCCCAGGCACCCCACTCCCAACCTCTGCCAACAGGAGGCCTGCAGAGGGGCACAGGGTAACTGGACCCCTCCAAGCACTGACTTCCTTCTTCCCTTCTGCGGTTTCTGGGACCAGGTGGTTAGTCAGAGTTCTGTCCCCTTCCTGGCCAAAATCCTGTCACCCTGGCACCTTGTTTGGCTGAGGCTCTGGGGCGGCATCTTGCTTTCACGTTTGCCTCGTTTGAAACATTCTGGACTATCAGGAGGTCGCTAGTCCCCGTTTAGGTTGGTGGCTTTCACGGGTAGAATTGCCGTTTCTGTAGAAAAAGTAGTTAGGTTGGCACTCTCGAAAATGTCAGCAATCTCCCCTGTAAAGGCAGCTCTCTCCTTTTGGGTGGCAGCAGGGGTCATAAATTCAGAGAAATGCTGCTTCGGATTCCAGGCAATCCTCCCATTAAATCTAGGGGTGGGGGGAGCAAGACCCCTCCCATGTCAGAGGGGCATCTCCCCCTCAGGAAGCTCTGGCAGGCTGAGCAGCACGGGGAGCCCCTCCTGGAGCCGGGGCTGCACATCAACGGTGTAAGTCAAAGGATGCTTTCAGTCAGACAGCAAGAGACCTGGTGCACGACATGACAACAGTCACAATAACCAGTCACATTTTGGCGTGCCCAGGGGACACCCCAACATTTACTAAATCCAGGGACACTCAGTCCTTTACATAAAATAGTGCGGTGTTTGCATAGAAATGAGGTGGTCCTTCTGTATATTTTAAATCAGATTATAAGATTATTTTAAATCAGATTATAATCGTCCTTATAAGATCAGTGCAATGCACACACTGTATTAGTTAGAGACTAATGACAAAGAATAAAAATTCTGAATGTGTCCAATATAGATGCAATTTTTAAAAAAATATTTTCAATCTGAGGTTGGTTGCTTCCCTGTCTGTAAAACCCAGGGATACAGAGGATTAACTGTGTTGTTTGCTTGAAAGTCGCTAAGGCAGTGAATTTTAATTGTCCTCACCATAGAAAGTGATAAACTGGTTAACGAGCCCAATTCGTCCAGCCCACGATGTATACACATTTCAAAGCATCATGTTATTTGCTATAAATCTATGTCCTTTTTATTTGTCACTTTAAAAAGTCTACTGTCAGGAGGTGGCCCACAGGGAAGATTTCAGAGGCTCCTGAGCCACCCACTAACCTGGTGCAGATTTCTTTTTATTTTTCCCTCTTCCTAAGCCTGGCAAGCACCCAAGACAGGTGTACCAAAGTGCGTTTGAAAGAGGAAGCCGAGCACAGGAGAGCAGTTTCTTGTTTCCAGAACCGGTCTTTTCCCAGGAATGGAGAGGTGGCAGTCATGTCATGGTGGCATTAGACTCCAGCTGTCCAGAACCCTGGTTCCACACTCAGGCCAGGAGGTTGCACTGCTCTCTGGGTTGACTTTAAATCCAGTTATGGCCCAGAGAAAGAGTTAAAGAAGTTTTTTTTTATTTTTTAATTTTTAAAAGGTTTTACAAGGCACAAGTTAACAGGCCATATGGAAGTGTGGGGTGACACAGTAACACGTTGATTGTAGGAGCTGAAAAATGTTCCCTAGCTGGCCTTTCCAACTACTTTGAAATTTCCAGCTTGACCATCCCTGTGGCAACTTAGAACCATGGTCAATCTCCAGTGATTTTCTTTCAGATACATTAAGAAGAATTGTGGGTCAGGTGTCAGAGGCTCACGACTGTAATCCGGTAATCCTAGCTACTCAGAACACAGAGACCAGGAGGATCAAAGTTCAAAGCCAGCCCCAGGCAAATATTTCACAAGACCCTATCTGGAAAATACCCAACACAAAACAGGGCTCAAGTGATAGGGCACCTGCCTAGCAAGTGTGAGGCCCTGAGTTCAAACCCCAATACTGCCCCCCAAAAAAGTATTTGTGAATTCAGTCACTCATTTGCATTTCTGAAAAATCTACCAAATAACAAGACTTACAAGGAGCAAAGGAAATTAATGCCAGTCCTTTACCCATCAATAATCTTCCAACGTGGATTCAATCTTGTAATTAGAGAATCCCTTGTTGGAGATTTTTTAATTTAATTCTTTTTTTAAATTTTCCTTTACCCAACAAGAATATCTGGGCTAAAACCATGCCCTAGGAGTACAGAGTCTTGTTTTTGCTACCTAGCTTCTGTTACCTCTTCTGATGATGGCACCCATACCCAGTTTTCCTTAGGACTATCCTGTAACACTTCCTTCATTCATGTGGAGTTTATCCCAGCCCCTGTGTACAAGATCTGACACATGGCCAAGTTACTCTAGTCCTTAGAAAAATAACAGTCTTAAGGACTGGCTGACCATCTGTCCAACCACTCAAGTTGTAGTTAGCAGGCAGATTACATATATATCACTTCCAGGTTTCAAGGTCATGGAAGATAGTCATAAAGGCTGACTTCCTGGTTTGCCCAAGGTCACACTATTAGTTAGGCAGAACTAGGATTTGAACTCATGTCATCTTGCCTCCAGAATTGACATTCTCACCCCTCCACCAGGCTGCCTCATGAAGGTAAGGCCATCAGCTACCTATTTAGACCAGGGGATAAGACTTTGACTCAGGTGTGACTGGTTTTTCATCAGTTATATTAAAATAAAACAGTTATTTTCAAATGGACCATCCCTTTGGTCTTCCAACTCCTTCTCAAACTCACCCATCATGTCTGCTATTACTAAACCCTTTGCTGGGTTGTGGGACTTCAGTGCCCAACAAGAAAGTCTGCAGTATGTGGTAAAGAAAGAAGGGTATCGAAGAGTTGGGGTCTGACACCATCCAGTCAGCTGTGTGGGTTTGATACTCTTGGACTATGAAGACAAGACCCGGTCTCCCTTGCCTGATCCAGAGCGAGATGAGAAGTTTCCTCTGATGTCGGGTTAATTTACTCACCCTCAGGTGCCATCCACACCCTGGAGTTGGAACCCAAGGGGACAGCTGGTGCTCCAGCAGGTACCTGGCTGCCAAGCCTTGGGGACACGGCCATCAACCCCACTGAAAATCACACAGGGGTTAAGGGAAAAGGAAAACAAAGTATCTTTAGTCCCCTGTCTAATGAACCCAGATGGAATTCCTGGTTGGAAAGATTCATCTACTTTGCAGGATTGAGTGTAATTTACTGGTGACATCTGTTGCCTTGGGGGTCAAGGCAGCACCAGGCTCACCTGTGTGCAGGGGAGGCACCTGCATGAAACCTGGTCTTGAGGAGTGGGGACCAGGTGAGTCTCTCTCTCCAGAACACCCTTTCTTCCTCCCTGGTCAAATTCAGGTAGATCTGGAGAGAAAGGCCCTTTGAGCCTTTGCTGGTCACACTTGCTGCACCAAAAGCAATGAAACCAATTGGCGCATGGTGCACATCTGTAATCCCAGCAGTCAGGAAGCTGAGGAAGGAGAATCAAGATTTCGAGGCCACCCTGGTCTACATAGGTAAGCCCTGTTTCAAAAAAACAAAGTAAACAACAACAAAATAAAAAAAACAAAGTGACAGACCAAAGAGTCTTTAAAAAGAGGGAGCAAAAGCAAAGGTCTGTGAGAAAGAGACCACCAGTCCTGGGGAAGAACTTCCTGACTTGACTTAGCTGCTACCTGACCAAAGCCAAGGCTGCTGAGAAGTTGACAGAGGTCCGTGTTGCTTCTGACACAAACACTGAAGCCACAGGATGTCACCTGAGCTTCAGGTACACAGGGGACAGTCCATACAGAGTTTGTCAAATGGTAGCCCTTGGGAGGTAACTATCAAAATGAATAGCTTTTACTGTTTTAGCAATCATGTTAAATTCAGCATTTAATTGCAAAAATAATATGGAAATCCAGTTTGCTTTCAAAATGTAAAATATTTGGGATTAGGGCCTGGGATTGCTCCCTAGCACTGCGACTGAGAACAATAATTAAAATATTTGGATAAGATCCAAATCCTTCTTCACTTCCACTCCTGTCCCACCCACTGAGGTAGCAGCCCAGTTGAGGAATAAGTCCTTCCAGACCTGCCTGTGTGTACACGTATGCAAGTGTGTGTGTGCAGATGCACACAGAACTTCTCAGTTTTTTGGCACGTTATCCATCACTAGTTTGTCTTTTTCAGAAAGGAAAGGAAGGAAGGAAGGAGGGAAGGAGGGAGGAGAGAGAGAGAGAGAGGAAGAGATGAAGAGAGAAAGATAGAGAAGAGAAAGAAAGAAAGACAGAAGGAAGGAAGGAAAGAAGGAAAGGAGGAAGGAAGGAAGGAAGGAAGGAAGGAAGGAAAGAAAGAAAGAAAGAAAGAAAGAAAGAAAGAAAGAAAGAAAGAAAGAAAGAAAGAAAGAAAGAAAGAAAGAAAGAAAGAAAGAAAGAAAGAAAAAGTCTTGGGATTCCAAACTGTGATGGAGGTGCCTAGGTTAAATGCCAATACCACACCAACCCTTCATATAAGGAACTAGAAGATTCTCTCGTTTTGTTATCTTCAGTTGGGTGGGGACCATGGAACCAGCCTCACCCACAGATGCCCAGGGACCAGCGTAGGATGACATTGAACGTGCTCTCCACGCCTGCTCTTGTTTCTGCACTTTGTCTTTCCTTCAGGCTGGATCAACAACCCTTCATCAAAGCTCTTTGGGCCTCAAGGAGGAGCCAGGTAGAATCCTAGTTAGGTAGAGTAGAGATAAAGGGACAAGTGTGGCCCTCAGGCATCCATCCCCCAGGACCTGTAAGAATCCTCCACTCTCTCCATCAGGTGGCTGGGGTGACCACAGCCTCTCCACAAGCCATTTCTCTCCCAAACACAGGTTGGCTAAGGCGAAGTTTCTGAGTGGCTGGGTCAGCCCTGTCTCCTGTGAAAGGCAGCACAGAAGGACGAAAAGGACATGTATTTCAGAGCTGGCTGACTTAGGCTCAGCCCAAGTCAATTACTTCCTAGCTGGGTGCTCTTGACATGATCCCTTACCTCCCTAAGCCTCAGTTTCCATGTCTGGAAAAATGT
This sequence comes from Castor canadensis, assembly GCF_047511655.1. Taxonomy (NCBI): domain Eukaryota; kingdom Metazoa; phylum Chordata; class Mammalia; order Rodentia; family Castoridae; genus Castor; species Castor canadensis. The sequence continues at coordinate 98,977,951 of NC_133398.1, forward strand.
AGCTAATTATCCCACCCTGCAGAGCACCTGCTTGTGCAAGGAGTTAGAAAGAGCAGCTGCTTTTACGACGATGTCATGATGTCATGAGCTGAGTCTTTCAGTTCAGAAAACAGCCAAAGCTTGGGTGGGCAAAGAGGGAGAGGATTCATTTTCCAAATTTAAATTTTCTAATTTTTTTAAGTAGATTTTGCTTTTTTGTTGTTGTTGTTAGAGGGGTGGGGGATGTATCAGAGTGGTTAAGCAAGCTGGCTTTGGCAACAGAGCTGCCTGAATTCAAGTGTAAACTTGCCAGGTTACCTCCAAGCCTGGTTTCCTCATAGGTCACACCTCCCTGTGCAATGACTCTGAGTGGCACATACGCGCTTGACGAATGGACCCAATTACCATTTTCCAGTGATCCCTGTTCTTTATTAACTTGCTTATGAGTGAGCTGAGCAACCAGTTCTTAAACTTCCTTTGGAAGGTTTTGAGTCAAAGGAAGAAGAAACAAATTCACCACAACCATGGTGCTGTAGCTAGAATGTGCCTCCCCCCACCAAAAAAAAATATTTACTCTCCCAAATTCACTTAAATTTGTCACTTTAACCCACTTTCAGGTTAATTGTTTTGGACTGGATTCACTTCAGTCCCCCAGTTGATATGCCAATGGTCCTTGGGACATCACTGGGGTTAGGTGAGATCATGAGGGTGGTGGCTGTAAGAAGAGGAAGACACCTGAGGAGCATGGTGTACTTGTCCTGTCTCCCAGGGGATGGCCTCTGCCAAGCTTCCAGAGCCACGAGCTACACAAATTTCTGTCCCTTAAAAATACCCAGCCTGTGGCATTTAGTTATAGTAACAGAAAACAGAATAAAACACACGAGTCTCTTGTTCTAAAATGGGGAAGGACTGTCTCCGAACCAGGATTCAGTTCCATCAAAAGTTGTGCTCTGAAAATGGTATGTGCATTACAGAGTTAAACAAACAAACAAACAAGCAAATAACAAAAATTGTGTCTTTACCCATGGAAGAGCCACAGTCAACATGAGCAGAGGCCTCCCTGACCTAGTACCTTCCAGAATCTTCTTTGTCTCTTGAGGACAACTCGTAATGGCTCTCTCTGGGTCACACATTCAACCCTGTAGACCGATGAGATTAAAATGATGTCATCTCCATTAATAGATGGACAACTGGGTGGTGACTTAGTCTCTATTTTAGGACTCCCTTCCTTATCTGGGTCCATCTTCTGTCTTCCTCATAAAGCAAGTGTTTTATTGTTCGTAGCATTAAGACAACTCTTCATGATGGAAAACAGAGGCAGGCAGTGAGGTGTCACACACAGACAAGAGCACTTAGCATCCCACAGCCCCTCCCTGGCCACCTCTATGTTCCCTTTGACCATCTAGGGTTGGAAAAGTGTCTCCCATGGGTTAAAGGCCTGGTCTCCAGCTGCCATATTATTAGGTGATAGTGGAACCTTTAAGAGGTGGAGCCCAGTGGAGGCGAGCCTTTGAAGGGAACATGGGGACCTCAGCCCCTTCCTCTCTCTCTTTGCTTCCGGGTTACCATGAGGTAAGCAGCTTCCTCCAACACATCCTCCCACCATGATGGCTGTGTCATCACAGGCCCAAAAACCATGGAGCCAACTGACCACTCCGAAAGTGTGAGCCAAAATAAAACATTCTTTTTTTTTAAGTTGATTACCTAAGATATTTTTCTTACAGTGTTAGAAAGCTGACCGACACTCCAAGGCAGTCAGGGATCACTCCCTATAAATGCTGAGCTGAGTTCAGCTTATGAGAGCCAAGTGGAAGAGACATCAGTGTGGGTGGGATCTCCACGGCCAGGGTATGTGCCACCATTGCCCCAACTGATGACACACAGGCTGAATGTCGTTCTAAGAATTAGGCAACATGATATATACATATACAAAGCCCACAATCAGCGTTCAACACTGTCATCATCATTGTCACCCTCACCATGGCCGCCCCTCCAGCTTGGGCTGTGTCCGTGCATAGCTGTATGACAAACTTCTTATGGGTTCCCTTGTTGAGAAAGAGGTCAGGAAATGGGAATTTGCATGTTTTCAAACAGGCCCTTTGATCATCGTAGAAATGCCTAGCATCAATAAGGAACCTCAGAGGGAAATTGGGGTCCTATTCTGTGCCTTCCAGGCCTCTGCTAACTTTGACCCCATGATCAAAGGGATCGTGGTAAGCCAACTGCAAACCAAATGAAACCGGCTCCTAAGATGAGAGAATGAATCAGAGTGTATAGCAGCTCATTAAAAAAAAAAAAACAAAAAACAAAAAGCGTTTGCTAATGAGTGCAGGAAATGCCAGTAAACGAGGGAGACCCACTGCACGAGGACAGTCCTGTTGTTGCTCAAACCTAATTTTGCAACAGCACGGCAGGAAGGAAAAAAACCCATCCCTCACTGGCTGTCCTCAGCTCCCAGATGGGATAATCTTGGAGAAACATTTTAGGGTGTATCTCCTGAAGAAAAGCATTTGGTTGACCTTGAAAATGAAAGCCTCCGTGAGAAGTCTGAGCAGAAGCGTGCTCACCTCCTAGAGACAAAAATTTCCACCCAGGATGACAATACCAGGTTACCAAGCAACAGATCTTTTATGGTGGATCACCACGGAGACTGATGTCAACAAAATCACAAATGCCATTACCTGCTAAACACCGGGTCTGGGTTAGAAACACAACAAAAGAGTTGCTTTTCAGGTTAAAAGTGATAAAATAGGCAAGATTTTGGCCAGAGTAAATTGTCATGGGTGAGGCTGTAATTAAGATAGCTCTTTTTTATTTTCTTTCAATGGACAATGGTCCCTGACTTTCCTGTTATCAGGAAAAGCAGTCCTAGTTAAAAAGAGTCATTTCCAACTGAAAATTTAACTCCAGCACCCTCAGGGCCCAAGCTCAGCAGCCAAAGACCCATTTCCTGGTGGTTCTTCCCAGCCAAGCACCGCCCCACTCAGGGTCCATTGTCAGTGGTCACTTGGGAAACCTCTTGGAGACTTTTGGAAACAACCTTGTGTACTTTATCCCATGTGCGGAGCCACCTCTATGAGACTGCTAGATGCCTAGTTTCTAGAACCTTACTCAATTTTCACAACCCCTGTGAAGTAAGTAGGTACCCCTCTTGAACAGACAAGATGCTAGGCCCATGTCAAGAACATCTTACCCACATCACACAGTGAAGGAGTTGAAGAAGGGAGACGCCACCTTCAACACATTCTCCCACCATGATGGCTGCCTCATCCCAGGCCCAAAAGCAATGGAGCCAATGACCATGGACTGAAACTATGAGTTAAAATAAACCTTTCTTCTTTTTAAGTTAATTAGTTCAGGTATTTTCTTACAGTATTAGAAAGCTGATTTGCTCTCTGCCCTCAAGAGAGCAACAAATTCCACATGAGTCCTGCTAAGGGAATGTCTCATTGGTGGTTCCTGTAAGAATGACACCAGACTCCGTGGTGTGCTGGGAAGGATTTAGCAATGGGTTCTCTGAAACAAGAGGCAAGAGGTCAGGTAGGCTTTGGTTTATGTCCTAAAATACTCCTGCCATGGCCAATTTCAGGGGATCAACCACAGACTCACAGAGCTGCACAAGCCTGCTCACACACACAGTAGCCAGTACTCCTTAAAATATCAGTCCCCAGGGCCACGCCCCTGACCAGTCAAACTGGAATTCTTGAGGATGGGCCCCCAAATCTTGGTGCTTTAAAAAGCAGAGCCAGAACTGGGTGTTGGTGGCTCACACCTGTCATCCTAGCTACTTGGGGACCTGAGACCAGGAGGATCATGCTTCAAGGCCAGCCTGGGCAAATAGTTCATGAGGCCCTATCTCCAAAATAACCAGAGCAAAATGGACTGCAGGCGTGGCTCAAGCAGTAGAGCTCCTGCTTTGCAAGTGCAATGCCCAGAGTTCAAACCCCAGTTCCACCACTAAAAAAAAAAAAAGTAGGGTCAGGGATTAAGAACTTCTGGACTCGAAGCTTCCTTTCCATTTGGTGAGCCCCTTGGCCTTCTTGGCTCTGTCCTGGTAAGAACGAACAGGATACCAGCACTCCCATCACACCAAACTGGAAAGACATTTCCACGCTTCCCTGAGTATGATGTCAACATCAACATGAAACTCAGACCTGGCAGTAACAATGTCCCCACTCCCTTGCTACTATCTCTGCACGACTTAGCACGAGATCACACTCCCTTGCCCCCAACTGCAGGGTTCCAACAAGTGATCCTAGCACAAGATCACAAAGCCAGACACCTGCAGGGTCCCATCGAGCCAAGGAAGCAATGGAAGACAGATGAGTGGAGACCCCAGACACATGTTCCCCATCTGAAGACAGTTTGGGCAGAGCCTTGGGTGTGAGAAAGAGGCCACCCATGTCATCGGCCTCACCTTCTGGTCTTCCTGACATGACGCAAGTGTGGATCCTTGTGTAAACTCTGTTTAGGCAACCAATTCAAGTAAACAATATCACTTTCTCCTGTCGCTCCTGTGTCTAAATCCTTTGCCTGAGTCCCCTGCCCCATGAAGACCTGGCAGAAACAAGACTCATCTTCAGAAGCCTGTGGGATGCAGACTGGAATGCTTCAGACAAGGCCTGAGAGCAGCAGTGTCCTCAGCATTGACACCAAGGACCTGCCCCAAGAGTCCCTTCCGTCCAAGACTTTGGTTTTGGAAGCACACCTGCACAGGTAGTTTACCTGGGAAAGAATCACACACAGAAAAAAAAACAGTGTGGAGTGGGGAGATAGAAGGAAAAACAAGCAAGGGCTGTCCTGCACCACCAACTCAGAGAGCAACTGTCACACAGTGGGAACTCTGAGGCCATACAGAACAACCCCGGGGTCACCCCAACCAAGAGGTCAGAAGCTAGGGTGGGTTTCCACTTCTTCATCAGTCATTGATGGGAGTTACATTAGCCTTCTGGCACTTCCGGCTGACCCTAAGCTCAGACCAAGCATCTTCCAAGACTAGAAGAACCCTTAGGTGTTCGCAGGAAGCAGTCTTTGGTATACAGAGGGGAATGTGGAGGATCCATGGTCAGGGAGCCACAGCACCAATGCCAAAACAAGAAGGTGGGTGGCTCGCCAGAGGACACAGAATAAGGGGATGGTGGTAATCAGGTCTTAGATGGGAAAAGATGAAGAACAAGGAGTAGGGCATGGCAGAAGAGATCAGAACAGATCAGTGTGGTCACAGGTCAAGACTTGCGTGAGCTCCCCAGTCCCACTGATGGGTGGACCTCTGGTCTTGCCCTGCTCTGGCTTCCTGGGGGTCTCCCAGTGGGACCCGGATTCCACAGCTGAGAGGAGTCCTTTCAAAGCAAAGCCAGGGAAAAATTGTCTGCCAAATGTGCCTCTTGGGTTTCTCTCTCTTTCTCTCTCTCTCTCTCTCTCTGTCTTTTCTTCCCTTGGAATTTCCACCCCTGTACCCAGAATTCTCTAGAGGCAGGTGCCAGGATGGCCAGAGGTAGCCACAATTTGTGTAGAGAGGGGCAGGGACCCCAGGAGAAGACTAGTCCAGTTCTGAGAAGCAGACGCTAAGACAGGACGAAGCCTGCTAGGGTTTTCTTAGAAAAAATGTCTGGATGGAAATGAGGAGCCAGGCTGGAGGAAAAGGTGAGAGCCAGCCGAGGCGATGCCAATCTGACCCAGAGAGGAGAGAGGGGAGGAGGTTGGATGAAATATCTAGACCGCCATATGAGGCCCTTGGGGAGCCCTCAAGCCAGCTCTTGGGGCAGGCTGCACCTCTAGGGACAGGACAGCAGCTGTGCTGGTGCCAGCTGCAAGCTTGGCCTGTCCACAAGGGCTGTATTGATTGACTGATCAACTGATTTCAGAGTCCAGCAGAACAGGCCTTGGGTCACTTATGCTGGCCCCTCTATTAAGATAATTGGACTGCCTACATTTTGGGGAATCAACGTTCAAGTCACTTCAGGTCAGAGTTACAGGAGAGAAGACTGTGTTGCATAAATACAGGTGATTACTATCTCGAAGTCCTGGGATAGGGAAGGACTTCTACTTGACCTTGTGTATCTGTCACTTCCCTCACAACGAGCGGCATTTGCTTTGGAACTGGAGGTGGGAGTCATGGCAACCACTACTGCCAGCAGCCTGCTTCCTCCCCCTGAACGGGACCCTGCCCTGGGTGTTCCCCCACTATCAACCTTCCCAGTGACCTTGGGGTGAAAAAGGAGGTCCCTGCCTCAGTATGGGCCCCTGGAGGTCAGGCAGAGGCTGCACCTGCCTCTCACCATCCCCTTTTACCAACAACACAGACTCCCTAACTAACACCTTGTTCGAGAATCCTTGGCTTGACCTCTTATCCTGGGACACCCAGCATAAGACAAGGAATTGTTTTCTTGTTTTCTCACCAATCTTTTTTGGTGAGACTGGGGTTTGAACTCAGGGCTTTGTGCTTGCAAAGCAGGTGCTTTACCACTTGAGCCACACCGCCAGTCTATTTTGCTCTGGTTATTTTGGAGATGGGGTTTCATGAATGATTTGCTTCAGTTGGCCTTGAACCCTGATCATCCCAATCTCAGCCTCCCAAGTAGCTAGGATTACAGGCGTGAACCACCAGTGCCAGGCTGTTTTTTTTCAATTCTTGCCTGGACACTGTGGAGGCCTGCTGTATACTTTATTTGCACTACGAAGCAAATGGCTTTATTTTCCAAATTCCTACATTTCTTAGAATAAGAGATCACTTTATTTCATGAGTGGCAAACTCAAACTTCCCTGGGACCAGGCAGTTAGGTCCTTATGTGAGGCCAGTCTGGTGGGGTTAGAGGTAAGCTGAGAAAAATCACCTCCTGCGAAAGCAAGTGCCATTGACTTGGCCTTCTGGATTTAAAGGGCATTCCAAAAGTGCTGCTATTTATGTGACATTCCTGCTTTAGTCTTTGGCCCAGAGCCTCTGCACAGGCCAAGCAAAATGTGTCTGTGACTGAACTTGGTCCAAGGGTTAACATTTCCAGTCCTTTGTTTTCTTGAACAGGTTGGGAAAACAAAAAAATCAAAAAATAGTAATCATAACCCCCTTTCAACACTGACCCCCCACGTGCTGACAGAGGGGACATTTCTTTGTTGCTATCTCATTCTCTTAGCACAGACATGATTAGAAACCCCTGACAAGGAGTCCAGGGGACCTTGACAGCCCAATCCACACCCAGGAATTCAAAGTGCAAACTCCCTGAGTTTCCAGGGTTGGATTTGGGGGGGTTCACAGGCCTCTAGAAGGAGTGCCCTTCCTTCAGCACACTGCCATGGCTTGGATACAGTCTGAGGGTTTCCCCAAATGTTCACGTGTTGGAGCGGGGACCCAGGGTGGTGCCATTGAGGTCGTGGGACCTTTAAGAGGTGAGCCAGTGGCAGGAAGGTCTTTCAGAGTTAGTGTCCACGAAAATGGGCTGTCCCAGGGGTCCTCACACCTCCCTGAATCTGCTCCTCTTGTTACTCACTCACGCCCACCACTGGGACACCATGCCCTATGAGACCCTCACCGGAACTGAGTAGATGACTAAATAAATCTCTTTTCTTTATAAAGTACCCCATCTTGGGTATTTTGCTGTAGAACAGAAAGCGCATCTGCACACACAGTTGTCTACAATGAAACTCCATTAGCTGGTTCTGGTGGCCTTGGAGTAGCCCAGAACTGATACCGATTCTCCACCTAGCTTTGGACCTGAGTAGATGGGGATTGGGTTGGACCATGCAGGGGAAGAGCTGAGCACAGGGGGAGTGGACACTAGACTCATGCCGCCTGCCGTGACAGGGCAAGAGATGTGACAGGTGCCCTGAAGCACCCCACAGTCCTCAAGAGTAATAAACGGGTTAACAGACAGCAAGCCATGGTGGAGAGTTAACCAGAACTCCCTCACTTACTCCTCTGACAAGTATTCATGGAGGACCTTCCTCACTGGGAATTTTTTTTTTTTTTGGCAACACTGGAGTTTGAACTCAGAACCTCACACTTGCTAGACAGGTGCTTTACCACTTGAGCCACTCCACCAGACCTAATCTTTGCTTTGGATTAACGCACAAAATAAAAGAAAATATTATAAACAACAGTGACCCTGCTGTGCAAGAGAACAAGGACTTATTCCTCCTCTCTACAGTAACCTTGAACTTGTTCACCAACCTTTCTTGGCTTCCCCTTTCCCTTGCCCTTCCCAGCCTCTGGTCCCCACTCTTCTACCCTCAAAATGAAACCTATCTCAAAAAAAAAAAAAAACGAGCTGGGTATTGTGGTGCATAGCTGTAATCCCAGCTATGTGGGAAGGTGGAGGTAAACAGAATATGGTCCAAGGCCAGCCTCAGGCAAAAACAGAAGCCCCTGTTTGAAAAATAATGAAAAGCAAAAGGGGCTGGGGCCATGGCTCAAGTGGTCTCACCCCTGCCTTAAGTGCAAGGCCCTGAGTTCAAATCCCAGTACCTCCAAAGGGGGAAGAAAAAGTAGATGGAAAAGGAATAAATTGCATGAGAGAATGAGCAGCAGTTTAACTTCAGATGCGTGCAGTGGATGATAACTGTTCCCCAGCTCGGTGAAGCCCTCAGGTTGGTGGGTGCATATGAGACTTGAGTTTAGGGGGAGACCTTGCTGAGGACAGACACCAGCACAAGCTGAGCTCTAAAGCCACCAGGTTCATGAAATTATTAGCAGGTTAATGAACTGCATAAAAATAAAGCCAGAGATTCAAGGACAGAGGCCAGTCACGGGCGCAGGGAGGTCCTTCTGATACCAGTTTCACAAACCCACAGCCAGAGCCAAAATACCCAATAAAGAAGGGGCCTCCCGGACCCCACGCTCACTGCTCCATTCTCTCATTCTCAAGAAAACTCCTACCATGGCTTTTTCTCTCTCAACAGTTACTTCATGGTTTTACCTGAGCCCTGATCCCCACATTCCTGCTCTTGATTGACAAGCAGACAGTCTTCGATTTATCCAGGTCATCATTTGAGGCTGTGGATGTCCTTGGATCCCCTGGGGAACACTCCCACCACTTAGTCCAGCTGCGGTTGGGCACGTTGCCTTTTTTGAGCTCTGTTAACAGAACAAAGGACGTGGATTTAACTTGTCTCTGGTAGACTGTATCAGCTAGCTCTGGCAAGGATAATACTGCTAAACAAACATCCCAAATCAGCTCTACACTATTGGCATTGATTTCCAGCTCACATGTGGGGAAACAGGCAGCAGGCTTGGTTCGGATCTGTTCTTCTCACTCTCAATTTTCCTGGGATGAATAGTCAGTCCAGAACACATTCTCCTGGTGGTGACAGAAGCAAAATGGACAGATCCAACCATGTGGTACATTTCCATTTTCTTCCCATTTTTGGTGGGACTGGGGTTTGAACTCAGGGCTTTGCACTTGCAAAGCAGGAGCTCTACTGCTTGAGCCACACCTCCAGTCTGTTTTGCTCTGGCTCTTTTGGAGGTGGGGGGGGTCTCATGAACTATTTGCCCAGGCTGGCCTTGAACCATGATCCTCCCGATCTCAGCCTCCTAAGTAGCTGAGATTACAGGCATGAGCCACCTGCACTCCCAGCTCACATTTCAAACTTTTGCTTGCTTTGTGTCCATTGACCTTCCACTAGTTAACAAGTCACATGGCCAAAACCAACATCACTGAGACAGGAAAGCATTCCCCACCTCTAGTTTGGGTGAAAGAAAAAAAAAACTGGGGACAATTTTTTGCCAATTCTGTAACAATGAAACATGATAGAAGGCATTTCCTGGTCACACCCACTTTCATGTCTATGGTTTTCCTAAGTTGGTGACAAGATGACAAAACGTGACAAAAGAAAAATGGTTGCAGAGTGGCTGCTGGGGTTGGAGAGGTAGTGACTTGCTACAGAGAGAGCTGGCTTGTTGCAGAGGGCCACCAAGGAGACTCAGATAAGAGGACAGTACTGCCGCTCGTGGCTCATGTGTCCTTGTCATGCTGTTAACAGAATTTTCTCACCCAGGTCCTACAAGTAGAGACCATCATTGGCTCCCCCAAGCATTTTCCTGATTTGAGCCTCTAACTGCAGGATTGGCAAGACTCATTTACTCTGGCTGGTTCTGTGACTTTTTCTGGCTTCACAATTCAATCAAAGCCATTGGAAAGTGGAGGACAAGGTTGGTCACGGGAGAGTCAGGTGGGAAAGGGCAGCAAAAATAAGGGGGGGGGGCAATGACTTAAGGTTTAGGTATGTCTGGTTGTCAGGGAGCCAACTAGGGAATAGCCCCCCTTTTAGCTGCCATTGTGCAGGCAGGTCCAACTCTGCAGCCTCATTCTTGCCCAAGACACAGACTGAGGGCAAGCCTGACAAAATGCAAGTTCCAGACACAGCAAGATGGACTTCCTGCCTGAAATGTCCCCAAGGAAGCTGCCAGTCAATAATTCAGAGGGAAACGGTACTGTTCATAGCAAGATTCTCTTGTCAAATGCAGCAATTGCGAGCAAATTATGAGGAAACCTGGGTTCAAATCCTGAAATGGTCACTCACGGGCTGTGTGACCTGAGGCACATTACCTAACTTCTCTGGGTGTCAGTTTTCTCATCTATACAATATGCAAAATAGTGACACTTGCCTCTCAGGGCTATGGTACAGATTAAAGAAATGTCACATGGATAGTGTTGACAAAGAACCTGGTGTACCCTAAAAGCTCAGGGAGTAGAAATTATTTTTACTATGAGGCTCTTTATGAAAGCATTTGAGGGCTGGCAGAGTGGCTCAAGTGGTTGAGTACCCATCTAACAAGCATGAGAGCCCAAGTTCAAACTCCGGTACCACCAAAAAAGAAAAAAAAATGGGTAAGCTGGGTGACAGTCGCTTATGCCTGTAATCCTAGCTACTTGGGAGGTTGAGATAAGGAGGATCGAGGTTTGAGGCCAGCCCAGGCAAATAGTTACTGAGACCCCATCTCCAAAATAACCAGAGCAAAATGAACTGGAGGTGAGGCTCAAGCAGGAGAGAGCCTGCTTTGCCAGTACAAAGCTCTTAGTTCAAACCCAAGTCCTACCAAAAAAAGAAAGCCTGTGTAACTGCAGGGTCCCCCATCCAAGAAGCCCCCACATTGCCACTCTCCCCTGCTGACAAGAACTAAAAATGACAAAATATTTACCATCTTCATAAATCCTGAAGGCGGGCAAGTGATCTAGGCAGCCCTCCTGTGAGAATCTATCCGAACTGGCCCAAAGATGACCTCGGAGCCATGAGCAGCAGGGAGCAGACGTGCACCCAGCTGGACCCCAATGGATCTGGACAGAGGACCCCGTGCTGACCTCACACAGCCCACAGGTTCCCTCTGGCCTTCCTCTAGCCTCTCCAAGGCCCCCGCCATGCAGCGGGATCTCCATCAGCACCCAAAGCTCAGATCCTCTACACTAGACCACACCCGAGGTGTCCGGGACCCCAGGTCTCCCTGCCCAAAGGCTCCACGTCTCTTTCCAGGAATATGGGGGCTCTCCCCCCCTCTGATCACCCTTCCATGGCCACCTGTATTTCCAGGCCCACCCCCTTCCCACCCATGTGGTGGGATCTTTAATAGGTGGAGCCTAGTAGGTGGTCTTTGGGCCATCGGGGTGTGAGATGTGAGTAATGAGAACCCATCTCTTCCTCTTCCTCTTCTCTGGTCATGAGTTCTGTCCTGCTGTTTGTCCTACCATGACATATGTCTTCACCACAGGCTCGAAAGCAATGAGGCCATGCAATGAGGCACTGGAATCTGCAGAACTCCAAGCCACACAGCCTTCTCTATTTTATAAGCTGATCATCACAGTGTCACTTGGTACAGTGACAGAAAGCTGGCACATGCTCGTATGTTTGTCAAAGCCCCTTGAAGTTGGAACAGCAGAGCTGGGGCTGGGGGCTGATGGTCCCTGCTCGGGGGAGTCCCAAGAAGTCGAAGTTCAAATCTAGCCTTCCAGGTCATTGAGAAGGATGCTGGCCAAGATGGCAAGATGAGGTATTTATTAAACAGTTAGTTCACTGTATTTATAAATCAGACGTGAGGACATCCATGTGTTCTCTGGCTTTGAGCCCTGCAAACTGAGGGGTGGGCCTGCCACCTGGTAAATCCCAGAAAGTCAGGAATATTGGCCAAGCCCTAATGTCCTTCCAGTGGGAACGTCTATACCTCAAAGTTCCTGGCTGTAGAAGCCACAGCTGGCTCACCCGGTCCCCAAACACCACTGTGACACCCAGGGACCCCGTGGTTTCCTTTGTACTTAATAATTCTGTTGGCTATTGATGGTAAATGGCCCAAGAGAGCCACCAAAGAGTCCAGGACCCCTGAGCTAATGCTCCACCCTGCACACCAGGGCCCCAGCAGGAGACTGTAACAGGCTCCATTTTTCAACAACAGCCACCACACAATTTTCCTTCCTACACAGTCTTCCAGGGCCTGGTCACTCCCCTGTGAGAGGTGACATCCACATTTCCTTCCCGTGACCCTGGGCAGGCCTTTGTGACTGCCTGGGCTGGTGGAGTAGGTAGAAGTGTCATTAGTGGTGACAGAGTGTCTGCCAGGCTCTCTCTTCCTGGGACTCTGAGCCACAACAAGCAAGTTGACATGCTGGAGACACTTAGAGATGCCCAGAGCCCAGTGACCGCCCAGTGACCGCCCTTACATAACTGCTTGGCCACCTATGAGAGGGCCACACAGGTGGTGGCTGGCACAAAACCCAAGTTCCTATGTCCCTTTCTGCATTTGTGGAGCCCAGGTGAAAGATGGCTGAGAAGTGGTTGCTCCCACAGGAGCAAGGGAGTGAGGTGACTCTAGGAAGATGAAGGGCTCCCAGTGTTTCCTGGGACGAGTGCTTCCTGTGATGCCCCATTGGCAACTCACAGCCCCACTCTGTAGAGCTGGTACCAGGACACTGCTTGGCTCCCACCCTGAGCCTCTAGGCCCCCAGGTCACACGGTTTCTCTGGCTGGCAACCATCAACATGGCTTGGCCCCAGGCCAGGCCCAGATCACAGGCCTCACACAAGGGCTGGCCTGTGGTGTCCTAGAGAGGCTTGAGTTTGGTCATGCAAGTCAGAGGCTAGCCATGCATGAAGGGGCCCCAGATCAAAGCCCAGGCCCCCTAGATTGGGGGAGGCCTGTGCATAAAAACACAGGCAAGAGCTTACAAGTCAAGCATAGCTCTTTGGGAAAAAATGGGGAAAATCTATGTATTTTTTGTTTCTTTTTATGTCATTTCACGTCAGCAGGGCTGTCACCTGTGCACTTTGGACTAGGAGGTATGTGACCTCAGGCACAAATCACAACTGTGAGTGTCCACTGAGGGCCCTGTCAGAGGTACACACACGTTGCTGATGTTGGAACAGCCCGGCAACAAATTGGAGCACAGGCCCCTTCCACAGGGGGCTTGGCCGCCACCAACTTGTTGTCAAGTGGGAAATATTTACCTGCTTCCCTGCAGAGTGAACCACAAATCGAGTATTAGTTGTGCAGATGTAGTTCAGGGAACACTGGTAACAGCTATGACTTAAGGGGTCTGTCTAGCTCCCTTTTTGGAGATTTAACTTCTGTTTCATTTTTCTGCAATGAACAGGTACGATCAAAGAGTCCTCTGTGACACAAAAGACATGTGAAAGCTGTTTGATGGAAGTCTGAATTTAAAACAAGTTCAATACAGAAATAATTGGCACTTCCCTGACATCCTTCAGACCTGTGCAGTCTCTTCCCTCTCCACCTCCAAATGCAACATCTTAGGATAAAGTGACAGGACTCTCTGGGATCCAGAGACACTTAGTAACCTTTTGATGTGCGGGTGTGGTGACTTAACTCATTACGTCCACAGAAGACAATGGGACTGGGGATGTGAGGACCCTGCTTCCCAGTGCTGCCTCCGAGGCAGAGTCTGTCCCTAGTGTGGTTGCTCCCCGAAACCTTCTCTATGAAACGGGCATGAGAACCCCAGCCTCGAACGATGGTGTTACATCAGGTGACAATGTGACTGGAGGTGACATTTCCCTAGGCCTTCCCTTGCCTGGAAGCTGAGCAGGTGTGAACTCACTCATTGGCTCAGAGCGTGCATCACTGCCCTTACTTTCCAGGTGGAAATGTACTTTGGGTGACTTGCTCAAGGTCACCCGGCTAATCAGAGGCAGAAGTGACCCCTTAGGCTGAGTCCAACTGCCCAGCGGCCTCAGAGCCTCTAGGGACCTGAGTCCAGGGAGGAGGTGGTCTAGGAGTGCCACATCCAGATACCAGGCTGTCTTAAGCTCACGGCCAGAACTTTCAGAATGCATTAATAGCTGGCATTTTCCCCATCACTGAGGAAATAATTTTATATCAAGAGTGCCGTGAGCCTTGGTCCCATTTTCCTTCTGGTCCACAGAGGGGCCTGTAACGGATGGGGGAAGATGACTGAGGACACATTGGGTTAACCAGGAGCCTCTTTCCAGTAAATTCTGCAGCTCCTTCTCCAGAAACCCAAAGCTCACACCAATCCTTTGAAAGAGGCAGGGACAAAGCAGATGGGCTGGGGATCACAGGGGTCATTCATCTGACAGGTCCGGACATTTGGACCAGTCCTACTCCAGCCCACGCACAGAAGACAGACATGTTCCCCTCCTGGGATTTAGGATTGTAGCCAGTTTTGCCAAGTCTTCACAGCTTCCACCAGAAAAACCAGAAATTCCCATCCCAACTTCTTGAAGGTGTGGGCTTCCCTCCTGACACGTGTGCAGGAATCCCGGTCTCAGAAAGCAGCGATGAAAAGTGTAAACGCCCCACACCACTGGAAAGGGCTGTCTTCATGCCCACTTTCAAGGGCACCTCAGCCCCTTTCTGGAAAAAACTCCAAGGCGTCAGGTGTGCTGTCAAGCATCTTGAGGACACATTCAAGACTGGATTTGGCTGCTGGGCCACCAGTCTACCTTCCGATTAAGACACTGGTTCTGTCTGCTTGTTCCTACAAAACCCAGCTCTTGTCACCATCACACATCCCTCTCCTGTCCTAACTCCACTGCCTCCTGTCAAAATTGCACCTCAGGAAAGAAGCAAATTGATCCTTTTATACCGGCAGTAGACAAAAGAATCGCCCAGTGGAGAGGTGTTTATGCTTTTTGTAAGTCCAAAAACTCAACCCAAATCTTCCCGTGTTCATTTATGCATCAACTAATCAGTGAGCAGCCAGTAGCTGTCCTACACGATCGGGAATACAGCATGGACAAAGCAGGGACGTGTCCTGCTCCAGTGTGGTTCACACCCCAGGTACAGGAAACAGCCAATTGAAGCACAAGCTAATTAATCTTAAACAGACAGAGATGGAGTTTATGTACCCAAGAAGGGATCACATGCACATTAGCAGTCACAACTATTCTGCCTGCCCCCCATCCTCAGTCCCTGGGAACCCCTATCCTACTGTCTGTCCCTGTGGGTTTCCCTGCTCTGGACATTTCCTATAAGTAAGAATCATACAGTGGCCTGTCATCTTTCTTGTTTTTCTATAATGCTTTCAAAACATGTGTGGCACATATTAATGGTTTTCTTACTATCAAGTAATACTCATTGCATGGATAAAATGAATTTCATTTATTAGTCACAGGTTAATGGGACATTTGAGTTGTCGACATCTTTTGGATGTTGTGAGGGATGCTGCTATAATACAAAAATGGAAAAGCGAGACCTGTTGAGACTATTCCAGGAATGGGAGGAGAGGATCTTCTATTTAACTTTCTGAGGGATTTCCAAACTATTTTTCACGTGGCTGCACCATTTTTACATTCCCACCAGCAATGTGTAAAGCTTCTTATTTTCCCACGTCCTCACTAACATTTGCTGTTTTCTTTTTATTATTATTATTTTTGGTGTACTAGGAGCCGAACTCCTGTCTTTGCACCTGCAAAGCCAGTACTCTGCTACTTAAGCCACACCTCCAGTCCATTTTATTCTGCTTATTTTGGAGATGGGACCTCCAAAATTTGCTTGGCTGGCCTTGAGCTGCAATCCTCCCAATCTCAGCCTCCTGAGTAGCTGGGATTATAGGCATGAGCCTTATCATTTTAATTTGTATTTTTGTAACAATGACTTTCAGGATTTTTTTTGGAGTTTCTTGGCCATTTATATATATGGCTATAATGAGAAATGGCTACTCAGTTCCTTTGCCCATTTTAAAAATTTGGTTGGCTGTTTTTATGTAGGCTGGAAACTAAACCCTTATCAGACATGTGACCGGCAAATATTTTCTTCCATTCCATGGCTTGTCTTTTCCGCTTGTATGATGGTGTCATTTGTAACAACAAACTTTCAATTTTCAATTTTGTCATTTGAGCATTTGGTGTGAAATGTAAGAGTTTTGTTTAACACAAGGTTGTGACGATTGCTGTTTTGTTCTATGAATTTTATGGGTTTTGCTGTTACGTTTAAGTCCGTGACACATGGTGAGTTAAATTCTGCATCTGCTGTGAGATAAGAGATCACTGTCTTGCCTGTGGTTAGTCAGTTGTTCCAACACCAAAGCTTTTTTTGAGTTGTTTTGGCATCCTTGTTGAAAATCTGCTGAAAATCAATTCAAGAGCGTATTTCTGGACTTTTCATTTTATTCCAGCTATCTTTATGTTTATTCTTTGTTCTGTTTTTGGTGGGACTGGGGTTTGAACTCAGGGCTTCATGCTTGCAAAGCAGGCACTCTACCACTTGAACCACACTTCCACTCCATTTTGCTCTGGTTATTTTGGAGATGGGGTCTTGTGAACTATTTGCTTGGACTGGCCTCAAACTGTGGTCCTCCTGATCTCAGGCTCCCAAGTAGCTAGGATGACAGGCGTGAGGCACCGGTGCCCGGCTTCTGTTTATTCTTATGTCCCTTGGTTGGTATAGTGTTGTAAGTTTTGGAATTCATCCATGGCTATTCTGAGACCCTGGAATTTCCATATAAATTTTGGGATAAGTTGTCAATTGTGTTTCCACTTTAAACACACATGACCTGAACGTGAACGTGAAAAAAGGACATCATTCCTGTTCATTTCTTTTAATGATGCTTTCTTGTTTTCAGTGTTCAAATCTTGTGTTTCTTTCATTCAACTCATTTTTGAGTGTTTTCTTCCTTTTGGCATTATCATAACTGGGATTTTTCTTGGATTATTCAATATGCTAATTTTTGTGCACTGATCTTATATTTTCAAACTTGCTGAGTCTTTTCGTGGATTTCTTAGGACTTTCTACGTATTATGTCATCTGCACATAGAGGTAATTTTATTTCTTTCCAAGCTGGAAACATTATATTTCTTTCTCTTAATTTCTCTGGCAAACAATTAATCCATGCCAGTGGTGCACACCTGTAATTCTAGCTACCTGGGAGGCTGAGATTGGGAGGATCGTGATTTGAAGCCAAGCCAGACAAATACAAAATAGCCAGAGCCAAATGGACTGCAGGTATGAGTCAAGCAGTAGAGTGCCTGCTTTGCAAGCACTAGGTCCTGAGTTCAAATCCCAGTCCCACAAAAAAAAAGAAAAGAAGTAAATCACACAGGGTGTTAGAAAGTTAGAAATGTAACCAAGAAAAGAAAAATTGCATCCAGATAAGGGAGACCAGGAATCCTGGGGATTCGAGGTGTAATTTTAATTGCTTTGATGAGAGTTACATTGGAAGAAAGTCCCAAGGGAGTGCACCGTCCAGGATATGGGAACAAAGAGCCAAGGTAGGGGTGTGACCAGTCGGTTCTCTAAGGACAGCCAGGAGCCATGGTGCTGGAGCAGAGTGAGCAGGGATGTCCCTGTGGAGTCTTGGGATGGCAGGGTGTGAAGAAGAGACGCCGTGTGACCTGCCCTGTGTTTGTTGTGCAGAGAACAGACTGAAGGGGATAAGGGAGGAAGGCAGAAGACCAGCTGGGGAAAGACGAGTCACTTGAACCAGGTCGGTGTCCCTGGAGGTGGAGGTGTTGGGAAGATGTTGAATCCTAGATCTGCTTTGATGGTAAGGTTGAGGGATTCTTTGAGAGTGTGAAAAAGAAGAGTCAACCTAAGCCCAAGGTTTGGGCCTGAGCGATGAGAGGCAAGCATTGCCATCAAGTCCAGCTGGTGCAAGCAGGAGCTCAGAAGTCCGCTTTTGCAGAGGCTGAGTTTGAAGTGACTACTAGATATCCAAGTGGAGAGAGCAAGTAAAGAGCTGGATACCCAGGTCTAGAATCAAGAATGAAAGTCGACCTGGAAAGAGAAATTGAGAATTTTGCTGGAGCCTAGGAGCTCACACCTGTAATCTAAGCACTAGGGAGGCTGAGGGAGGATCAAGAGTTCAAATTCAGCCTGAGCTATTTAGCAAGACTCTGTCTGAAAAGATGGAGGAAGGGGAGGGAAGGAAAAGGAAGGGGGGGAGGGAAGGGACAGGGATGGAAATAGAGGACAGGGAAAGGGAAAGAAGGGGAAGGGGAGAGAGGGGGTAGGAGAAGAAAGGAAAAGAAAACCTTTGCTAACTAGATAGCCAAACCATGGAGCACTATGACCAAGAGGGGTGTTCACAGAGGAGAGGTGAGGCCTGAGACAGGGAGCCTTCCAGGGTTTACAGGTTGGGAAGAACACAGTGAAGCAGGAAATGAGGCCAAGAAGCTGCTGCCTGAGATGCAGGGAGGAAGCCACAACCATGGCAGAGGCTCAGGTGGGCGGTGTTGGAGGAGGTGAGGGGAAGGGCTGTGTAGATGGGTACATAGCTAAGCACCCCAAAAGGCTGTGACTTCAAACAGCACTGAGCATCTCAAAGTGTCAGCAGTTACCTGTCTGGATGCGGCTTGGCTTGGCTGCGCCCTCAACCTCGGGCTGCCCAGGCTGCAGTCTGATTCTAAGGCTCGCCTGGGGAAGGACCTGCTGCCAAGCTGTGCCCAGCTCCTCCGCAGGTTGGCCTCCCGTAGGTCAGCTCAAAATATGGCATCTGACCTCTTCCCAGTGAGCGAGCGGGAGTGCCGGGGTGACACCAGCAAAGAGCAGAGCAGCAAGACAGAAGTCACAGTTTTCCCGTGACTCAGTCCCAGGATTGGCACCCTGGCGTCTGTGCCATAGACTAGTAGAATTAAGTCACTGCATCCCACCCACACCCGAGGGGGGGTGTCACACAGGGACCTAAGCACCAAGAAGTGGGGGTCACTTCATGCATGACCCCAGCTGACCCCCAACGGTCAGGCCCAGTGCTGCAGGGCAAAAAGCACAAAGACTGGTATTCCACCAGTCCACGGTCTAAGTGTTAATCAGGAAAACGGGAAGAAGAAATTCTACTGCAAATGTCTGTTTTTAAAACCAGGGGACAGGAGGGTAAAACAGGTCCTGTCTGGCGGTTGGCACCAGTGGGAGGGGGGAGGATATAAGGAAAGGGTGTAGGAGGTTGAAAATGATGGAATATTATGCACTTGTGAATGAAAATGGAAAAGTGAGACCTGGTGGATGTTGTCATTATTGCTGCTATGTTGTTCTTAAAATGAGCTATGATAACTGGAAGACTCTGTGTGGAATGTGATGATTAAGTGAATACAAAAAAGTCACACATAGGGTATCTGGCTCACAGTAAGCACTCTGCAAATAGGACTCTGGTGATTACTATTAAGGCGATGGTGTGAGCTATAATTATCAGAGTTTACCTGAGTGCATTTGCATTTACTGTTAACCCATAGCCATTCCTCCAAACAGTCCCAGGACACCTCCTCCTGGTGTCCTTCCTGGACTGGCCATATCGTTTCAGTGCCTCAAGTCGAACTCTAGCTGTCATTGATCAGCTTGGGTGGACAGAATTGTCTTGCTCTAGGCCTGTGTGACCCGGGCTGCTAAGTTCTAGTCTCAAGACTTTTTCCACTTTTCTGGACCTCACTGTGCTCCACTTCCTACCTGCGCCCTCTGCCCCAGACATGACACCCCCGGAGCTCCACCCTGCTAATAACTCCAGCTGCCCGGACAGATGGTGACTGGGGAGGTGGATGGGAGGCTGCGGGGGTGTGGGAGGGACCCGAGCAGGAACAAAAGGAAGAAACAAGACAGGCAACACCCACAACCATGTAGAGCCCAGCAAGCTGGTCTGGGTTGCATTCTGACTTACAGACAGTGGCAGAGACCAGAAGTGGCAAAGGCTCTCACCCTGGGCCACCCACATGGCCAGGCAGCTGGACAATGGAGATTGAAATGTGGCTGTTCATTTGCAAATGAAGTCGATCCAAAATTGAGGAGGGGGTCTTGAGTCAACCAGCTCAGCTCTGTGGGGAGCTGTGTGGCTTCAGGCAGTTAGCTTGACCTCTCTGAGCTTGTCAGTTGTCATAAGGAACATAGAAAACCTTCTGTGCACCAAGCACCACTCTCTGCCTTTGCATATGTTACTTAATATTGCAATAACCCTTAAACCCCCAATGTGTGTGACATGTGACAGTCCTGATGTCATAAGGGTTATTTGAGAATCAAATGAGACATCTAGAAAGTCTGAAGAAAAAGGTGAGAATGGTCAAACAGCGATCAGTCTTAAGATTTGAGTGATTCAGCTTCAGTCACTAATAAATGAGCTGGGGTTTGAGGTGCATCACTGCTGAGCAGAAATTGTCCCATGGGCTCCTTGGCTGTTAACCACACAGCTGGGGACCGAGAGGTCTGTGCAGCGTTCACAAGGATAGCAGGGCCACCCTTTGCTGAAGTCACCCTCAGGTGGCATTTCCTCCATGCTCCCTGCCAGGCCACACACCCGCTTCTCCGCTTCTCCTCCTTGTCCCTTCCATTCCTGCAACCTCACAGCTCCTGTGTGCAAGCCACTGTCACCCCTGTGTGACACATCCTACAGAGAAACTGGGGGACTGAGATCTTGCGTGGTTTATTTGGGGTCTCAGCTGATGAGTGCTTGAGTCAGCATTTGAACTCAGAACTTTGCTCCTTAGCTGCAGAATGTCTGAGCTGTGTTGTCCTTCAGGATTATCCACAAACCCAGAATGATCCAGACAAAATAAATCAACTTAGTGTCCAGGTTTGGAAGGGGCCACTTTGGAACCTGCTCACTCAGGGACAAAAGAATTTCTTATTCTGATCCCTCTGAAGTTAAGAGAGAAAGGAGAGTCCCTGGAATGTTCCATCCCCTTCTAGGTGCCGCCTTGCCCCAGGGGGTGGATGGACAGACAGGGGCTTCAGGTCGCCATGGTGTTCTTTAGTCTCTATCTCTCCCTGCCTTGCAAAGGGCTCTCACCCTAGGGACATGGACTTAGCTCAGAGTTCCGTGACTGAACGTGCACAATGGGGTCTTTGGGGGTCATCTGAAGACCATAAGGCCTGGGGCATTGATGGAGCCTTCAGGGGAAGGCAGTGGGGACCACCTGAGCATGAGGGCCACCTCCCATGCACCCCCTTTGTTGTGAGGTGGTCTTAGCACAGTCTCAGTCACCCTTACAAGAGCCTGGGGTGGGTTGAAACCTTTAGGATCCAAGACAGGCATTGGAAGCAAATAGCCCAAGGTTGTCCTCTTCCTCTGGGGTCAGCTCTCTTTTCAAAGCCTCCCTGCCTCCCCCCACCCTCCCTCCCCACAAAGGGCCTCTAACCAACCTCAGAGAGCCAAATGGGAAGGGCAGGTGGCCTGGCAAAGGCCACCAGCCACCCCCCCCCCCGAAGACCCTGGCTGTGTCCTATCACTTTCACCCTGGCACATGGGGTTAGCCTTCCTCAGGGAGGGTTCTAGAAAGAAAATGAGCACACTACGAAACACAGCTTCCTCCAGCTCTGCTCAGAGGGGAGGAAAACACCAGGCAGGATTCACAGACATCCTGGGCTTCCCTGACTAGGCCAGGAGGCCTTCTGCTCAACTTGGGGACATATTTCCCCAAATCATTCTGGGCGGCCCAGTTTCAGACACAAACTGGCAGAAACGACAGCGCTGTTCTCTTCAACTTTGGGAATCTAGCTTCCTACTTTTTCCCAATTCCAAACAGAAAGCAAACCTCCAAAAATATTAAATAATTTGGACTTCAAAAACTCTTTTTAATTCCTAGTGACCACAATGAAATTAAATAAGGATCAAGTTCTCCTCTCTCTCCCCCTCCCTCCTTCCCTCCCTCCCACCCTCATTCTTTCTCCCTCCCTCTCTCTCTCTCCCTCTCTCTCTCCCTTCCTGCCTCTGTCTCTCTCTCTCAATCTCTCCCCCTCCTTCCCTCACTCTCTTTCTCTGTCTCTTTCTCCCTCCCTCTCTCTCCCTCCCTCCCTCCTTCCTTCCCTCCCTCCTTCCCTTCCCTCCCTCTCTCTCAATCTCTCTCCCTCCTCTCTCCCTCCCTTGCTCCCTCATTCTCTCCCTCTCTCCCTCCCTCCCTCTCCTTTCCTCCCTCCCTCTCTCTCCCAATCTATTGCTCTCTCTTTCTCAATCTCTCTCCCTCCCTCTCTCTGCTTTCCTCCCTCCCTCCCTCTCTCTCTCAATCTATCTCTCTCAATCTCTCTCTTTTTTCTCTCCCTTCCTCCCTCTCCCTCCCTCCCTTTCTCTCTCTCAATTTATCTCTCTTTCTCAATCTCTCTCTCCCTCCCTCCCTCTTTTCTCCCTCCCTTCCCCTTTCTCCATCAATCTCTCTTCCCCCTTCCTTCCTCCCTCCTTCTGTCCTTTCCTTCCCTC
The DNA here is from genome assembly GCF_047511655.1 of Castor canadensis. NCBI lineage: Eukaryota > Metazoa > Chordata > Mammalia > Rodentia > Castoridae > Castor > Castor canadensis. Next base: position 99,000,497 of record NC_133398.1, read on the forward strand.
TTTCGCTCTGAATCTCTCCCTCCCTCCCCCTCTCTCTCTGTCTCAGTCTCCCTCCTATCCCCCCTTCCTGAGGGAGGGAGAACACAGGAGAGAGGAGGCCCAGGCCCTCTGACTTGGGTAACTGGCACGGCCTCTTGTGGTCACACTTGCTGCCCCAGCCGTGGCCAGCTCGCTGAGTCAATCTGGAATACAGGCTGACCACCCGGGAGCACCGAGGCCATCAGCCACATCTCTCCAAGGGCCTGAGGTGGGGGACATGCCTGCCTGGGAGTGGCTCCCAGACCACTGGGACTTCGGGGTAAATAAACCAGGGTGGCCCAGGATGCCTTTCACCCCTCGTGAGCAGAAATGGAAGCAGCTGGCTTGGCCCTTCCACCACCCCACCCAAGAGACAGACGGGACGAGGTGGGGGGACACTCTGAAGATGAGCCTCTCTCTCTCTCTCTGTCTCTCTCTCTCTGAATATTGTTCTGCTGGGTGGAGGGACAGAATGATACCTGCCTAGGACTTACCGATCCCTGCAACTCATTTTACAGAAATGGTGCTCACTTGAGACTTCATCGTGACCTTTAACCCAGTTCAAGAATACCCTTTCATCAGGGATTTTTATCACCCTTGAATCTCCATCCTGTGGTCTGAAACCTCAAACACCGTGTTTAAACCCGGTAAGACCCAGCCTGGGCCATCGGGGCCCCCATGCTGCTGAAAAGCCTACAGGGGAGATGAGCACTGGGCTGGGTGCATCGCGTGTGGGTTCCACCATGAGCATGTCACTCAGCTGTTTCCATGTGGCTTGATATGCCCATCCCACCACTTTCCACGTGCTCTACCACGTACCATGTCCTTTACCAGTTCTGCCATCTGCAAAGGCCCAGCGCAGATCATCTGGCACTCGACCCCATGGCACAGCCAGGCCATCCTGCCATAACACTCCCCTCGCCTTCAGCAGCTGTGCAGGGCCTGCTGTCAGGAAGTTCTCTTCCTCCTCCCCAAACCCTCCACAAGGGCCCAGTTCTCCACATGTCGTCCTTTCAGTCTCCACAAAAGGTGCCCTGGGCTCAGGGTGGCCCTCTCTCCCCTCCCCTGCGTCCACCCCCACCTCTCCATCTGTCTCTCTGTCTTTGCCTCTGTCTTTCTCTGTTTCTGTCTCTCTCCATCTCTGTCTTTCTCTATGTCTCTCTGGCTCTCTGTCATTGTCTCTGTCTCTCTCTCCCTCTGTCACAGTGTCTCTTACTCTCTGTCTCTCTGTCTCTGTCTCTCTTTCTCTGCCTCTCTGTTTCTATCTCTCTGTCTCTGTCTCTATCTCCCTCTCTCTGTGTCTTTCTCTATTTGTCTCTCTCTGTTTCTGTCTCTATCTCCTTCTGTCTCTGTCTCTCTCTGTCTCTCTGTCTCTCTTCCTCTGTCTCTCTCCCTCTGTCTCTCTCTCTGTCTCTTTGTCTCTCTGTCTCTGTCTCTCTTTGTCTCCCTCTGTCTCTCTCTCTGTCTCTCTCTCTCTCTTGCTCTCTTCATATTTGGTCTGTTCTCCCACTAACATACAGGCCTTCAGATGACTTGCCCAGAGCTGAAAGCACAAGACAACCAAACAAAAGCGAGTTTTCCCTTCTGATCTTTCTTCTGATGTTTTGCTGCTGGTCTCTAAATACTGCCTGTAGTGCAGGACCCCAGAGCCTGGAGTCTGAGGCCTTCCCTCCAGATATGGCGCTGCTCATTTCCACTTCAGAGTAAGCAGGAGAGATCCACCAACCAACTGAGCTCTCCCCACACGGACACCAGAACTTCTCACTGACAGCTCCCGTGCAGTGTTTAATCAAACCCTAAAAAGAAATGAGTGACGGGAAAGAAAGAAGGGAAGGAGGGGGAAGTGATGAGAGGAAGCAAAGGGCAAGGAGAAAAAGAGAAAAAGAAGGCGGAGGAAAAAGCGAATTGCAGACCATTGCACAATGTATGGGTGGATGGAATCACCACACTGCACCCCACAAGTAGGGGCAATCATTATGTGCTAACTTTTTAAGTAATTAATTTTTTAAAAAGAGAATCCCAGAGCAAGTTGTGAAAGCCAGTTTTGCAAAGGGGGTCACATTTTGGTTGCTCCAGGGGCTGGGCGGTGTCAGGACGCTAGAAGGCAAAGAGCTCTCCCACTACCTGGTTGACCACTTTGCAAGGGAGACTGGGGCCCTGCTGCTGACTTTCAAGTGACTCACACTCAGAGCAGACTGACCCCTGCCCCACTCCCACTCCCAGCCCCAGTGAGGCTGGAGGTTTGCCCCACAGTCTCCAGTGGAGAAACTGAGGAAGGAAAGGGAGAGCTGGGGCAAAGGAGCCAGAGGAGAAACTGGGATTGTCCCAAGACTGCCACCAGGACCCACTGCCGACCTTGGCCAATACAGAGGTGCTATCCTGTGTCGCTGGTCAGTGGGCCTGCATGCTGCAGCATTTAAAGACAGAATTCTCCTTGGGGTTGGAGATGCACAAATTCCCAGTGGATAATAAAACCCAACAATTCGTTGTCCCTTCCCTTCAAAGACAGCAGCATTGCTTGCCCACTTTGATACTGGTTCTTATTAAATTCCTAAATTTCTAAGTCCCCATCCAATGCCTGGAGTCCCCTCTCCATCTCCTGGGTGGAAGAGGCTGCTGGAAACCCAGACATCCTGCAGAGGGGCCTGGTGCCAAGTCGTCTGGGGCCTCACCCCTCAGGGAGGCAGGAAGTACAGCCAGCCTTGTCACTGTGCCCTAAAGTGGGATGGATGGCCCCAGCAAACTGATCCTTGCTAATGTAAGCATAGGTGCTATTTCATATAAATACAGCCACCCAGACATTCACCTCAGCACAGAGTCTTTCCCCTGAGGCCTGGCTCTCCACAGCCTCTGCCTCAAACCACCAAAGTTAATGACATCCTCGGGGTGGGGACCAGAGTGTGTTTAGTGTCTGTGCCATGGCAGAGGTGGGGCCCCTTTGCTTCACTCATCATTTTCTGTAATGTGCCTATCACATCCTTGCTCCTCTCTTCTTTGCCAAGCCAAACAGGCTTGTCTTACTAATCTGTCTTAGGATGGGGACTGAGGCCATAAATCTGATCACCGAGAGAAAGAAGGCCTTCCCAGCCCCGGACGGAGCCTTGAGCTTGCAGCACAGCACACATGAAAGCACACAACAGATAATTTGAGAAGTCCTGTCACAGGTGTGTTATAAAATGCAGATGTGGTGAAGTTTAAACTGTAAATTAGCACTCCTGCTAAAGGAAAACAAGCCATTTCATCTATCACCAGCCCCACCCTCTCCTCTTCAGCCTTTGTCGCCATTGGTAAATTAGGTTTGAATGAAATTTGGAAACGTAGAACCCAACGCTGCCTTTGCCAGGATAATATGAAATTAAATCCCATTGGCTCCTAGAATCAATTTTTAAAAATAAAAGGACCTTATGGCTTCAGTTAAACATGGTGTCTGTATGCATATTTTTCATGTAATAAGACACCCTCTCCGTATCCCAGACCTGATTTAACACCTTCTCCCTCCCCCAGCGCTCCACATCCATTCATCAATTCCTCCCAACTTCTCCATTATGAATTTATTAATGTCTTTTTCTACAAATTCTGCTTCCACAAAGTGAAAAGAACAGCGCCTTAATTATATGTCTTTAAAGAATATCTTTAAGAAACAGCACCAAATGGGTTGTGTCTTTCTTAGCATATCTCAGGAGTGCTAATAAGTATTTGAGAAAGGCAGATGTGCTGAGAGTACCCTTGGACCACGAAAGAAACCAAACTCTTTTCAAATCCCTCCCTCCTCCCAAATGTCTTCCAAAGAGGAGAACATCTCCAAGAGGCAGGAGTTATTTGGAAACCAGAAATATTAAGACCATTGTCACATCTTATACTTTGGATATCTGTGCTGGAGAAAAGAGCTGAATTTGACATGTGTGGTGCAATCAGTTATGTTCCTATGGCAGAGGCCAAGTTGCAAATCCCCCAGCTCTGCTCACCCCCCCATCCCCCAGGCAGAGCCTCATTAGAACTGAGAGATAATTTATTCTTATTTTTCTATTTGGTGGTACTGGAGTTTGAACTCAGGGCTTCTCACTTACTAGGCAGGTGTTCTACCACTTGAGCCATGCTTCCAGTCCCTGACTAGAAGTGAGAAACCTGACTTCTGGAACTTGAGAAATCCCAAGACTGGATCCTGTCTAGCCTCACCTGGAAAAGACCCAGGACTCAGTTGCCTGGTGTATTAGTCAGGACTCTCTATGGCAATAGAATTAATAGGATATTTGGAAAGAGAGACTTACAAGGGGAGGTTTTTTAGAAGGTGACTTCATTCATTATGGTCAAGAAGTCCCACAATGTGCTGTCTGCAAGCTGGAGACCCAGGAAAGCCAATGGTGTCCAAGTCTGAAGGCCTAAGAATCAAGATGGGGCCACTTGAAGTTTGAAGGGCCCAAAACCAGGAACACCAATGTTCAAGGGCAAGAGAAGTTGGATGTACCAGCTTTCCCTCAACACACCTTTTTGTTCTATCTGGCCCATCATCCACTTGAATAATGTCTGCCATATTGGTTGGGGTAGATGGCCTTTGTTCAGTCTAATCTTTCTTTCTTTCTTTCTTTCTTTCTTTCTTTCTTCCTTTCTTTCTATTTTATCATTTTTACATTTACTTGCATGTGTATACATTTTTTGGGACACCTCCCCACTCCACATGCACCCCTACCCCTCACCCCCCTCTTCTGGGCAGAACCTGTTGCACCCCCTTGTTCTCTGAAATTTTGAAGAGAAAACATAGGAGACCATAAGAAAGACATGGTGTTTTGCTACTTTGAGGTAAAGATAGCTATACAGAGAGATTCCTAGCATTGCTCCCATGCATTTGTGTATCACAAGCCACATTGGTTCATCTCTGCCAGACCTCCTTGCCACTTCCTGGTCCCCTTCCCATAGTGGTCTCTGCCAGTTTAAGATTATTTTATTCACTCCTCTACAGTGAGCACATCAACCACATTCAAGTTTTAGGTTTCCTTCCCTTTTCTATTCCTCCCATGCATGTTCCCTCTTAGTGTTTGACCATTGTCCAATAATATCACTGCATTTGTTTTGGGTCTATAATGTGCATGTGAGGGAGAACATGTGATTTTTGGTCTTCTGAGCCTGGCTAACTTCGCTTAAGAGGATGTCCTCCAGTTTCATCCATTTACTTGGCAATGTCAGTCTACTATTTTAAACACAAGTCTCTTTCCAAAACATCCTCACAGACACATCCAAAAATGTTTTATCACCTATCTGGACATCCTTAACCTAGTGAAGTTGACATATGAAATTAACTATCACTCTGATGACCCATGCTTCTCTAACAGGCCAAGGTAAGACAACTGGGAAACTACTGGGAAATTCTTAATTCCCAGGATAAACACAGACCATCCTAATGGGCCATCAGTTTTGCTCAGTGGTAAGCAATTGAAAATGGGAAGCTGTACTTAAGAGAAGCACTTTCTTTTTTTAAAGAACATCTTTAGTTTGCATTCTGGGTGAAATTCATTGAAACTTTCAGTTGGAGGAACAGTACAATAAATATTGAGCTTGTAAGCTCAAAATCAGAAATCCCACGGTCCTCTGCTGGTGTATCTTCCTCCTCCTCTGCAAATCGAGTTGGAAGAGCCACAGCCTAACGCCAAGAACACAGATGGGGCAGTGGGAGGGGGAAGAGGGGAAACCTAAAGACCTGAAGTAATGACAAGATCACAGAGTTCTGCCTGAGGAGCAGCTGGCCAGTACAGGTCTGTTCTGAGGAGCACAGGAAATGATGTCAGAGTCTGATGTTCCAAGAACCATCTTCATGAGTCCTGGGAGCCAGAGCAAGGCATGTACTAGGAGTCTGCCCCTTCTTGTCATAGACCAAGGACTTTTCCTTTCTTTCTTGACTGTCCCCCTTCCCCCCCCCATGCCAGAAGCAAACCCTGAGGTAGGAATTCAAGTACAATTAATTTCTTCCAGAGGGGATCCCAGTGTGGAAAACATCTGCAGGGGAGCAGGAAGTGAGACAAAGAAGGATGAACAACCGATTAAGAATACAATGCCCAGCAAGTCACCACTGTGGACAACTAGAGTTTGATCCCTTTAGGAAATGCTAGAAAATTCTATGGAATACAGCTCTAGACACATCCCACTCAGGGGTGAGGGGCCTGGGATTTTTATACTCCAGTGGTTGAAGGCAGCTTGGAGGAGGAGAGTAGTCTTAAATTCCCTGGCAATTTGGCCAGCCTTGGGTAGAGCTGACTCCAGTAGACATAGAAGGCCCTTGGACTATGAGATGCAGGCCTGGCCATTGGATATCTGCTTGTACTGAAGTGTGAGGGTGAGCATGCAGGGATTTGCTCTTCCCAATGAAGGTTAAGCATGAGACATGGCAGCAGATCTCAACATTCAGGTAAAATGGTGCCTACTAGCCATAAACACTAACCACAAAAATTGGGTGGTGGGAGCTTCTTATTTGGTCCCCCAATAAAACCAAGGCTAGACATCATGATTGCTGATCAGGAAATTGACCATCAAAGTTTGAGGAGCTTCTCCACAGTGCAATCAATGGTAAGCTGGATCTTCACAGTCACAACCTCTGTGTATGCATCAAGCATGGAGTGCTTCCCCTTCTACCCATCCTCCCCATGAGCCTTGTGTGAGTCACCTTTCTGTCACTGTGACAAAATACCTGAGAACATCCACAGGGGAAGGTTTATTTTGCCTCAGGTTTAAGAGATCTTGGTCCATGGTTGCTTGATTCCTTTGCTTTGGGCCCACAGTACATCATGGTGGAAGCTCATGGTAGAGGAAGCAGAGCAAAGAGGAAGGGTTTAAACCTCTTGGAGGGCATTCCTCCAGTGAACTAACTTCCATCCACTGGGCCCCACCTCCTAACAGTTCTACCATCTCTCAACAGCACCATAGGCTGGTGACCAAGCCTTTAGCATAAGGGCATTTTAAGGACACTTAAGATTTGAAACACAACAGTTCTGCCAGGAGGCGTCATGTGTTACAGTAAATACGTGATTGTGCCTTCCCAGCTAGCCACAGCTTTTTGGACCAAGGGGTGGGAAGTTGACCGTTTGTCTACCCAGGGCCCTGTGTGGTGTGACCTAAAAAGATGACCTGGATAAATGGGATTCCTATCCTAGATTTGGAATTAGTAACTAGAGGCCTACAAAGTCACCAAGATGAACTGGGTGTCACCCCAAAACTTATCAGAGTAAAACAACACCTTCTATTGACTCTCATTGTTCTCAGATTGACAGGGTCAGCTGGTGGCTCTCACATGGGGTCTCTTACAGCTGCAGTTATGTGGCTGAGTCTTCTTCACTCACTACTCGGCTAGCTGGAACAACTTGGGGCTGGTGGGGGCTCTCCCCCCACCCACACCTCTCCATGTGACTGCCTCATATGGGTGGCTTGGGCTTTCTCTTAGCATGGAGGTCTTGGAGTAGTTGGATTTGTTCTGTAGCTGCTGGCTTCTTCTAGAGTGAGTTTACAAGAGACCCAGGCAGCAGCCGTAGGTCCTTGCTGTATTCCTTTTCAGCCCAGATCCGAGAGGTAGAGGAAAGACCACCTCTTATTCATATAGTGAAGGAAGAGCCTGGTGGCTGGCAGCCATGTTGGAGACAGACTACCACGTGTGCAATTGGCTCCTTTCGTCAAGCACACACCACTCTGCCTGGGGAGTCTCTGGCTGGGCTTGAGTTCTGCCTGCCTGGGGCAGACCAGAGTTCAGAAGAGTTAACACCCGCAGATGCACTTTAAGGATAAATGAGCGTTGAAGATAAATGTCTTAGCTTCCTTCCCATTTCTTAGGTTAACTCAGAGGCAATCTATGTCCCCAGGAAGCCTGCTCATACCACCAGCCACCTTCTTTCCGGCACCCACTTCTCCACCCTTCCACCTGTGCTTCCTGAGACCCATTCTCAAAAGAAGTTGTGCTCAAATTGTTTTCTCAAAGTCTGCTTCTGAAATACCTACTGAACTCCATATTCTCCCCAAATATTCATTTCTTGGGTAAACTAGCCACAGCTGGTTTCTGTTGCTTACAGCCAAAAAGAGACAGAATGTGGGAAAGGGTCAGAGAGAGGGTGGGGGACCCATGGTGTTGGAGTGCCCACCATCAGGTAGAAGGATGTAACTATAAAGCCATCCTGAGGGCTACCATGTAGAAGAAGATGGGACAAGCCCACATGGAGAGGCCAGGCTGAGTTGTGTTCACTGTGAATCCCAGTCTCTGGAATTTCTTACCTCTGTAGTTCCACAAAACTCTTTCTTTTTATAAGAATGTAACAGAACCCCTTCCATGAAAGTGAGCAATCCATGGGATTCCATAAAGCTATAGAGGTAACTCCTCTAAGGACTGGGGTTTCCACAGAAACCTTCTTCTCCCTCCTTTTATGGCTTCTCCCAATCCCCCTCCTCCCCCACCACACACACACATACATGGATTGGCCCAACCATGAGCCCGGTGACTTTAATAGTGTACAGGACATGCCCTGCACCAAAACATCTCCTTGAAGAAGGCCTAGGAGGATTGGTGCAAAAAAGCATTTGGTTGCTTTCCTGAGGCTTCTGTGAGGACAATCAAATTGGGAAAATTTGAGTCTTGATGAGTAATCATGACAGATTTAGTGAGGGCTGATGTGAGGGATGACAATCTACTCAGTCAGCTGTCTACAGGTATTGTCACCTTAAGGACAGAGAAGACACAGCTCCTGATGGAAGAAGAGGGACAAAGAAAGGAAAGTGACAAGGTGCCCAAGACCAGCTTCCCTACTTGGAATTTGGGCTCCAGCTGGTCCTACCATTCTCCTCGCCTTGAGAGATGAGAAATCTGTGCTTTGCTTTGAAGGAAGGCAGAATTTATAGAAGGTCTGGTCAGAACTGTATGGTGACAACTGAATCAACATTAGGAGGGTCTGGAAATGAAAAGCACAGCCATTCCCCCTCAGTTCATGGAAACAGTGAATTAAAAAGCACAGGAAACACAGTGGTACAGAAAGGTTCAATGACTTATCCAAATAAAACCATCAAAATCTGACCCTCTCAGACTGGGTTCAGGCAATTTATCATCTAACCTGGGCCAGCAAAGAGAGCAAAATGGGATGTTATGAATAACTAAGCCAGGACAAGAGGAATCAACCAAGATGTCCTAGGCAAGCAGTGAGTTCAGGACACCCAAGAGCACGTCTGTGTCCCTTGTTGAAAGCGTGTTGCGGTGAGTGAAAACCTGTGACCTGAACCTAAATAAAACCTGTAATTGACATATTTTTTCTTGGTAGGTAGAGACTAGTGGGATATTCTTAATCACTAAACTTTTCAGAGATCTGGATTCATGTCGAGCACCACCCCTTCCTGACAGAGATCCTGAGCAGATGTCAACATCATCAGGCCAATGGGGGTCACTCTGCCTCATTCATGAAGTTGTGATGGCCATAAAAGCACCTGGTAGGCCCTTGCTCAGGAAATGCCTGCCGTTATTTCTTCATCAGCAAGTTCACGCATTCAAAAACCCTTGGACCTGATACATGAGTTCTGGAAGGTTATGAAAAGAATTGCCTCATGTTTCCATCCCTGCCTCAAATGAATACATTCTGTTTATTTCTTTTTGAGGCATGTCCTATTGCAGCTCATCAGGCCTCTCCTTTCATTTCACTGGACGGCAGCTTCTGACCCTTGAACTTTTGACACCTTTCCCCTTGGAGAACGAGCAGGTCAACAGTTAAGTGGAAAGGCATGGCTAGTCCTTACCTCTCGCCTGAGCACACTCAGTTTCCCCAAGATCAGGCAACAAGAGTAGCTGGTGTTCAGTGCTTGTTTGTCTCCCTGGCCAGCTTGAAAGTAACAGAAAAACTCAGAATAATATGGGGTTTTTTCATAACTGGAAAAAAAGACCACACACATGGTCCCATGTGCATTGCACCCTGGAATAACCTCAAAAACATGGAAGTTGCTCTCTCTCCAGTTATGCATAAGCCTGGCTTAATTAAATGTAGGCCACAAATGGACTGGTAACCATGACACTGAAATGCTGTCGATCTGTACAGGAGAAATTCTCACCACTCCGCGTTCCCCCAGAAGATGGTACACGTGGAGGGTACCACCTGAATTCTTGGAAAATGGTTTTGTATGGTTTTCCATCATTTTGAACTTAGCAGGAAATCTCCAAGATGTGTTTTGACACAAGTATGCTTTTTTTTTTCCTTCCCCACATTTGAAATGGCTGTGTTTGGAGGCTAATTAAAGCCATCTGTGTCTGATTCATTTACACTTTAACTCATCAGAACGCTGTTTTGTAATAGTCATTTGAAGTCCTTTCTTTTTTGAAAAACCAGGAAGCGATGGTTTGCCAGCCAACAGCAGGGTTAACATACCACAAGGTTTGAATATGGTTCAAGACAAGCCTTAGACCTGAGAGGCTGCCGTGATGCATCACTGTCAAGGGCAGGCTGTAACTTTGAGTCTTGTGCTGTTCTCTGAAGAGGCTCACTGCTCGAAAGGGCAGAAAACAACCAATAAGAGAAAACAGAGATTATGCTAAGATCTCCAGGCATCATAGGGAATTTTAGTTTAAATGGAAGTTGGGTGGTTCTTGTGTTTTGAAAGAAGAGTTCTCATTAAGTGTAACTGGTATTTATAAACTGAAGATTTCAGTTGTAAGAATACAGTAGCCTCAATGTCATCTATTTTGCTATCGGAACTTTTTTTTTCTTTTTTATCTGGATTCATAACCTTTGTTAGATTCACTCTGTAGTAGCTATGATGTAGGGGCTAGTCTTTGTCAAATAAGGTTTTAAACCGTAGAAGTTGAAATTTGTGTTTGTCCACTGAAAAGAAAATTCTTTCTATCTAAGAGAAAAGATAACTGAAGGTTAGAGTTTTGTTGTCCTCTGGATATTAGCCAGTTTTGTACCTAACTGGCAATATTTCCACATTTTCTCCTTTGGTTGACTATCTGACCAATCTGCGTAACCACCTGTTCGGTTCTCCACTCAGCACAGTAAATCGGGTTAAGACTCACCAAATAAGTGTCTGAGAGTCACCTTTTTCAACTGTTTGAAAATTATACTTTGGAATTGCCCAGGCCCCAAACCTGGCTTATCTACACTGCCTCTCCCTTTAACCTTTTAATGATGTAAAGCAGATGGGTATTCAAAGAATTAAAAACAACCCAAACCTCAGCCAAGAAGAGAGAAGATAGGGGCTTGAACACCTATTGAGTTTACAGCCCCGATTGTCTTTCAGCCACATAACTGAGGGAGGGAGGCATCGCTCCACTTTCCAGGTAAGAAAAGCGAGGCAGGGAGTGGCTAAGGCTTGTCCAGTGTCACCAGGTGGCTGTGCTGGGACTCGAAGAGGGAGCTGGCAAATCCAACCCCTCCACTGTACACTCGACAGCTTGTGGGGATGAGGCAGGAAAACACCCCGGCAGTGGGGAAGAGGCACCCACCAGGCAGGACCATCCACCAACTCCATTTGTGAAGCAGGTCTACAGTTCCCTGTCACAGGCAAATGGCTGAGAATAAATGCTTACAAAGGTCTTACAAACTGAAATGCCAACCTAAATTACTTTTATTACAGCCCATAAAAAAGCGGACGTATAAAATTGATGGGGATTGATGGGGGCAAGCATTTCTTCCCTTCTTCCCACAACTCCATCAGCTTGACACAGGGGGCCCCGTGTGCCTGACTCTCCCCCAGGAAGGAGAAAGGAATGGGGCTGGTCCAGATCCACTGACTCCAATGTTAGAGCTTGTGCCCAGTCATCATATCTAAAGCTGCCCATATGGCCATGTTTAATTTTGGGGGTGACACATGACACTTCAGAACACATGGAAGCATGACCTCCAGTCTCCCTCTTATCAATCACAGAGCTGGCGTTTTCAATCTTCATCTATCTGATGGATACCACTGAACTCAGCGGAGGAAGAAAAGTGTGATTTATTGATCATGTAAACAAAACTGTAAAACAGTAGAATTCAAAGTAACATGTTCATCATTGTGCTGGGACATACGGATTTTGTTGGTTCTGGAAATAAAAGTGATGGCTTGTTCCTGATTTCCTCTTTCATACTGATTTGAAACTGTCCCATTTGAGCTGCACCTTGCTGTCATTTATCCTTCATTTAGTGCCAATTCTTATTACTCAATTCATCCCTCATTCTCTCAAGACAAGGAAAAGACTTCTGGGTGGCACTAACAATGACCCTAAACACACGTGTGGATGTGTAGTAGGTCTTGGGTCATGTGACACACACGTAGACAGTGTTTTACGATGTTTTCATTTTTATCCACACAGAGCTTTCTTAGACACTTTTTCCTAACGCTTGCCCTGGTGAATTTTAATTCAACAGATAGAGTGTATATGTTTACATGTTATATGTACTTGTGTGCTTTACACACCTATGTATGTTGTATTTTTTTCACGACCACCCCCAACAATCAACTTTTGCCACCTGGAAGGTATGTAATCCCCTCTAAGAATGAGTGAACTGTCTCAATGCTCTCTGACAGAAGTGTAACGCAGGTGGCAGAGAGTGTGGCTGAGGGGCAGAGCTCATGCCTAGACACACAAGGCCTTGAGTTCAATCCTCAGCAAAGGGAAAAGAGAAAAGAAATACAATGAGAGTCCCAGGAAGTTTTTTTTTGATAGGACCAGGGTTTGAACTCAGGGCTTCACACTTGCAAAGCAGATGCCCTACTGCTTGGGCCACACCTCCAATCCATTTTCCTCTGGTTATTTTTCAGATGGAGTCTTGTGAACTATTTGCCTGGGTTGGCCTCTAACTGAGATCCTCCAGGCCTCAGCCTCCCAAGTAGCTGGGATTACAGGCCTGAGTCACTGGTACCCAGCAGCCCCATGTAATTTTAAAATTGAAGCCAGCACTTCATGTCATACACCTTAAATACATACAATATTTATTTGTTGATTACATCTCAATAATGCTGGATTTTTTTCTACTGAACACATTAAAAAAGTAAAGAGGGGTAGGTAAAATTAATTTTAGTAATAGATTTTATTTAACTCAATGTGTCCAAAATAATATTTCAGCAGGAAGGAATGTAAAAAAATATATACTACTGGGATATTTTATATCCTTTTTCTTTCTCAGTCTTTAAAATCCAGTGCATGTTTCACATTTAAAGCTCATCTCTGTGCCCCGTGTGACCACATCTCACATGGTGAAGGTCACCTGCAGCCCTCAGTGTGATTGCAAATGAGCCAGCACTGACTGCATTAGTCACTTCAGCTTGCCTCCAAGCCAGGGCGATTCTTGGCAAACTTGTAGAGGACAGGAAACACCTGTGAGCCCCAGACAGCTACAAATTCCAGCTGGAGAAGGCCTGAGTCGGATGGTTCACACCTGATCAAATTGCTTCCTCCGAGGGGAATTTACTGTGAGGATGAAAAGGGACATGAGGGGAATGAGGACCTACCTCATCGAACCTTGCGGAGGAATGGAATCCTACTTCTTGCCTGTCATCATTCGTGGCAGCTCTAATGGCCCAGGGGACCTCTCAAAGCGACAGTACCCTGCCACTGATCTACAGATAATACTTTTCAGTACTCAATGGATGCCTGAGAGCACAGATCATAATGAGCCCCTCTGTACAAGCATGGTGACCCTGTCTGATAACTGTCATGGACACTAACTGACTAATGAGCAGGTCACTGGGGAGGGGTGTCGAGTGGAACAGCAAGACATTCCATCATGCTAGTCAGAATGACGTTCCATTTTATTCAAAATTATTTACTTCCAGAATTCTTCCTTTACTACCTTCAGGTCATGGTTGACAATAGGTCACTTCAACCACAGAAAGTGAAATGGCGTTTAAGAAGAGACTGTGTACTTGACTTTCTCAGCTCCCGAGTCCTGCCTTCCACTGCTGTCGCTCTTCTCCAATTTGCTGGCACCCCAGGTGTTGGGATGGCTACTGGCTTTTCTTTCTTGACTTCTTTCCAGAGGTCTGTTCACTTGTGCAGTCAACTTTCCATCGGTATGATGAAACACCTCAGATAAACAACTTAAAGGAGGAAAGGTTGATTTTTGGACTCATGGTCTCAGATGGTTTAGTCCATGGTCAGGTGGCCCCTTTGTTCTGGGAGGAGGCTGCTGTCAGGACAGCCAGAAGAGAGACAGAGAGAGAAAGAGAGAGAGAGAGAAAGGGAGGGAGGGGAAGGAACCAGGGTCCCAATACACCTTTCAAGAGCACACCCCAAGTGACCCACTTCCTCTATGCCCCTCACCTCCCAAAGTTTCCATCCCCTCCCCAAAGCACCAATCTTTCAGCACATGAGCCTTCTGGGGACATTTCTGATTGGAACCATGACCACCCTGCTAGCTGCTTTCTCCCCTATGTGTCTCCCATCCAGGTCTCCAGGTGGTGGCATCTATCTGGGCCCCTCTAAGATGGCTCCTCTCAGAAGAAGAACATTCTCCCTAGTGCCTTGGTCTTGGATCCTTGTTGAAGCTTCTCCAGTCAGTAGGAAGAAGTAAGGGAAGAGAGTCGAGGAGTGATATCCCTCAAGGTTGGGTGCCAAGCTGGCATACACTGCCCACACCAGGCCACCTCTGCTCCAAGACCCACCCCAGCCCCTCCTGGCTTTCCAGAACCAATGCCATCTCCAGTGACTTCCTTCACCAGCCATACTGGAAGGAGAAAGAAGAAAGAGAACAGACCCTCTGCCCCCCACCACCCTACACACACACATTTCATATTTCTCAAATTGCAACTCGAAACCCTATCCCCTCCACAACAGGCCCATTTTTCAGTCTCACGAACTCCGCGTTGTCTTTGACCTTGATCAGAATGCTTCTTCCTGCTGGTGGAGTGGCTCAAGTGGTAGAACACTGCCTAGCAAGCCTGAAGAGTCCCTGAGTTCAAACCCCAGTACTGCCACCACCAAAATAAAAAAACAGAAACAAAACCCTAGTATCAGAATGCTTTTTCCTAAGTGTGGACTTAGGTGGAAAGAGAGAAGAGATGGGAGCCTTGACCTCTTCCTACATGTGAGAGACTGGGCAACAACCTGGCTTTCCATGGCATCATTTTCTGATGTCGCCTCTCCTTCACTGCATGCTACCTGTCCCCCAATCTCCATGTTTGAGCTAAGGTTAAAGGCAGTATGCATTCATTTATCACAGAGGATCCCAACCAGGAATGATTTGCCCCTGTCCCCAGGGGATATTTGCCACGTCTGGAGATATTTCTGGTTGTCTCAGCTGGGATTTAAAATGCTACTGGCTTCTCATGGGCAGAGGCCAGGCATGGTGCCAAATATCTTACAATGCACAGGACAGCCCCCCTGTCCTCCCCTACACACCCAGTCAAAATGTCAGTAATGGTGAGAAATCCTGAGCTTTCATGAAAAAAGGATTCCCCCACTGGTGGTGGCAGGGGGAAGGCTGGAGGAGGGAGAGAGAGGGTGAGGCAACCTAGAAGCAGGTTGGACAATCGGGAGAGAGGCCTGTGACACGGGATGAGCCCACTGGAGTGTTGGGGAGGTCTTGTGTTAGGTTAGGACAAGGGGCTGGAGCCATGGCCTGACGGCCGTGGAGATTTTAGAGTGTAAAATCTAACTTCTGACTGTCTGTGTGCCAAACCCAGGCCAGAGCCTGGCATCACATTTTGAAAGATGAGAGCTTTGCACGGTGCTCTGCAGTAAGTTTGAAAAAACAAGGAGGGGAAAAAAATACAGTCATTCCTTCATATTCACAGGGTTCTGCATCCATGGATTCAATCAACCACAGACAGAAAATATTCAGAAGAAAAATATCATGTCTATACTAGATGTCCACAGACTTCTTTTCTTGCCATTTTCACTGAACAATAGGGTATAACAACAATTTACCTTGGATTAAGATTTGTAAATCGTGATTTAAGGCACCCAGGAGATATGCATCCCTTACACACGAAAGCATGGGATTGGAGCAGCCACAGATTTTGGTGTCCTCTGGGGTTCTAGATCCAGGCTGCCAGATGACTGCATTGGAACTTAAGGGCACAGGGGAGTAACACAGCCTTCACCCAACGTCTGAAGAAGTCACCTGTGAAAACAACCAGCCTTCTTCCCCATCCCCAGGTGGGTCTGCACACAGCAGCCTTGGAGTCTCTGGTCATCTCCCACTCATTCTTCTGTGAACGGGGTCTGATCTCAGCACTTCTCAATACATGACGGAGACAGGGAGAAGGAAGGGATAGCTGTCATCCTCCATTCCTAAGCCATCAAATCTAAGGAACAGAGAGGTTGTGTGAGTAGCCCAATGCCCCACAGCTGGTAAGGTACAGAAGCAGGACTCTAACAAGTCTGACAGGAGAACCTTGACCTTCACACTTTGATAATCACGCCAGGATGCCATCTCCCTTTGGCCAAAGCATTGACCCCTTGCTTGGTCCAGAAAGGCCACAAGCGCCAACCAAGTCACACAGCTGCTTTTCTTCATTCCTTCCTTCTCCCTGTCTCCACCATTCTCCCTCTGCAAATTTAAAGGTGTGGAGGGTAGGTTTGCTTCCCAGAACTCTGCCAGCCATTCTAAGGAGCAACTGAAAAGCTGTAGCTGGTCCCAGCCCTCTGGAGTTGGCATCACAGGGAGGGAACACAGGCATTTTTAAAAAGCTCCTCCATAAGGGGAGGTGAGCTCATTTCCTGAGGAAATGACAGTAGAGGGTGTCTTCAGGGCCAGCCAGGCCTGGCTTTAAAACATCTGAAACGGCCCATGGTGTAATCAGGCGTGAATAGTGACTCAAATAATTTATGCATATTTGTGCATTAATGTATTATTTGATTCATGCAGTCCCTCCATATAGTTAGTCTGGGTGACCCATGGTCTCATCAGTTTCTTGGATGAAGTAAAAAAATCAGTTGCTTTGAAATATTTAGTGGCCAAAGAGAAATTCAGGTCATTAGTGAAAATTATAAGCAAAATGACAGCAGAATTCTCTCAACTGGAAGGGTTGAGCCCAGGTCGTCAGAGCCAGACGCTGTCCTCATTCCATGGTCTTTCATGAGACCAAGTGTGGATGACCACAGTGAGGCAGGACATGAAGATCCCAACACCCAATTATAATTTTAACAAATAGGGCTCTTTCTAAGAGTCACATTCCTTGTGCATGGCTTCATGAAAACACAAACATTCACCTTATCCTCAAAAAATGCAGGCGCTCTGGGAAGAAAATGCTACCCACTTGGCCCCCTGGCCAGGCAGCAGGAGCTACAGATGGGTGCCAACGCTGGTGCTTCTGCCTCAGCAGATGACCAGTGTGGAGTCCAGGCTTTGGGATGACAGCACCTGATGTCGCTCTGTGTCTTCCATACAGGAGGCACATCAAGCTGGCCTCTCAAGGTCAACACTTAGGAGAGGAAAGAGGTCTCCCCAAAGCCCTGTGTGTGGACTAAGGCTGATACTGTATTTTGAGCTCCATCTGATTTCTTGACTCTATGTCCATTCTGTTACCAACCTCAAAGGGAAATAGGAAAAAGAAAAAAGAAAAAGCACATAATACAGGGAACCCTATGCAATTGTGTATTACTGAAAATAACTTCAGTATGCCTAGTCCCTGGGTAATCATTTTAGAAGGCATCCCCAGCCCTGGGAACCTCCGCCACTCGTTGAGTGTGAATTCATGACTGCCCCCTTCTCTTCAGTGGGGCAAGGTTAGGTAAAATCAACTGGTGACCTGGTGACTCAAATGGTGGGCTAGTGTCAAATCTCACTATCCAAGGCAGAATGCAGGTAAGATTGGAAAAGAGCCACGAACAATGAAGTCATCTCTGGGAGACAGATAGGGGACTTTCACTTTCTACAATTTGTTAAGCAATGAAGTAAATTATTTATATAATATGACAAAATGCTTTTTAAAGAAAGGGAAAGACATAAATATATAAAATGTAAACACTTAAATTCTCAGGGAAAAGAAACAGTATACCAGAGAAGGAAGGAAGGAAGGAGGAGAGAAGGAAGGGAGGGAGGGAGGAAAAGAAGGTTTAAAAATTATGTGACCATGATTCAGAAGCTTAATTCTCATGGTTTCTCACTGATCACTCCGGTATTCTAAAGGATCCAACCTCCAGGTTGTATCCTAGGGGTCCAAAATGGGCGCCATCTTTAAACAACTGTTCTGTGGCCATGGATTCAGGTCTAGCCTCCATGTACTAACTCCTGATGACAAAAGCCTTCCTCTGAACACTAGTGGAAAGTTCCAGAAACTGAAAACTCCAGGTGCTAGTGGAAGAGAAAAACTGTAATTTTAAGCCAAATTAGGGGGAAAGAAAATCAACATTGGATTGGCTACACCAATCCCTCTGATAACAGAAAACAAGGCTGCCAACAGGCCTTTGAAGGCAGTAAAAACACACACGTCCATGCAATGGATTCCAGTCAAACTAACCAGTAAAAGTTGTTCACAAGCTATGCATTGAGTCCTATTTCCCCTAAAGTTACCTCTGAGAGACTCGTTTCTGCACAAACCATCCCACAAGAAGATTCGCTGGGTGTTCACCATCCTCCCAGAATGCCGCAAGGATGGGGAAATACTCGCACCCTAGGTACTTAATACTTCTGTCCCTCCAATGATGGTTACAAGTGATAGAAGGGGTGAGTCAGGGGACAGTGCTCCTTACCGCTTCTCTCCTGGGTCAGCCACCTTCCCTTGGACTTCCCACTGTCACGTGAGTGGGCCAGTGCAGAGGAGCAGGCTGGCGTCTACACACACCCTCCACATCACACACACACACACACACACACACACACACACACACCACACAACAGTGATATATCACATATGTCATAAATACACAAACACATACACACCACACATCACAACACACACCCTCCACACACTATTTAAATACACTACACACACACCACAGCTCAGGACATAGCATGCACCCACACCTCTCACACACCACACTTACCACACATCACACACAGCCCACACGTGATGAACACATTTCATACACACACACACACCACACAAACACACCTTGTAGGCCCGGATTGTGCAGGGAAACCCCTTGTGCCCATCTCCAGTCAGTGTCTGACGGGGCACAGGGACTCGCCAATGCTGGAAGGCCATTATGCCACGGGGAAGACAAGTGTAGCAAGCCCACCCAAGCCACTCTTGTGAGCACCATGGCGGGGCTGTCCCTGGGCAGAGAGACACTGGGTGTCACTGCCTTTAACAAAACAAAATGGGAGACCTTCCACATTCTAGAAAGTGTGAGTGGCTCTGACTCTGTGAACCATACACCTCAACACTGAATGAGCAATCATGTTGTTTGGGGCATTTAAAATGAAATAATAACAGCGATAACATTTTTATAGACAAAAGTAAGCTTCAATTTGCAATTTTGCTGACACCAAACCAAATTTCCACCTCTCAGGTAAGAGCTCAAAGTGCTCAAATAGAAAAGGGTGATCCATTTGTGACTGCGGTCATGGAAAGATCTCTGAGCTGAGGCGTCCTCTGTGGGACTGGAGTTGGGGACAATGCTGTAACAGCAATGCACAGAGTACATCATGTATGTGAAAAGGGACTTTATTCCACGGCCATACATGCATATTGAGCACACAGAAGAGGACTTGAAGGAAGATCCATGACAAACGCCCCACAATTGTCATCCCCAAGGAATAAAGCAGGGAGAAGGAAGCTGCCTGGAGTGGGGGGGGGGTCCTCACGTTCGATTTTCTGTATTTCCCACTTATTTGAATCTCTGAGAAAGAAAAATGCATTTGAGTATTAATTGCATAACTTGCCATGCTCAGGAAGGCGACCCAGCCGAAGGGACTTTCCAGGCAGCAGGGCGGCAAGGAGCGCGGGCTGTGAGTGTGTTGCGCCCCAGTTCATGGTTCCTGCAAGCCCTCCAGGAGGCCGGTCGCCGCAGGCCCTCCCCGCGCCCTCAAAAGCCTGCAAGCGTTCCCAGGCCCTCGGGCCTGCCGCAGCCCAGTGCGCCCTGCCCGCGGTGGTGTCTGGCATGATGGTGCGCGGGAGGCACGAAGGCCCTGGCTAGCTGAGGCGCGGGGGCGGCGGTAGCGGCGGTGGTAGCGGGCTCCGGAGCGGCATGCCAGTGCCCCCCGGGCGCGATGGCTAGCGGCAGCGCTGGGAAGCCCACTGGCGAGGCGGCTTCTCCGGCTCCGGTGAGCGCCGTCGGTGGGGCCAGCTCGCAGCCACGGAAAAGGCTGGTGTCCGTCTGCGACCACTGCAAGGGCAAGATGCAGCTGGTGGCCGACCTGCTGCTGCTGTCCAGCGAGGCCGGCCTGTACTCTTCGAAGGCCCCGCCTCCCCATGTGCGGGCGCGGAGTCCTTCGAGCAGTGCTGGGACACCATCATCGGGCGCACCACGGGGCTCTCCATCCTCACCCACGACGTGCAGAGCCAGCTCAACGTGGGTCGCTTCGGAGAGGCGGGGGACAGTCTGGTGGAGCTGGGCGACCTGGTGGTGTCGCTGACCGAGTGCTCGGCGCACGCGGCCTACCTGGAGGCCATGGCTACCCCGGGTGCTCAGCCTGCTCAGCCAGGCCTGGTGGACCGTTATCTAGTGACACGCTGCCGCCACAAGGTGGAGCAGGGCTGCGCCGTGCTCCGAGCCACCCCATTGGCCGACATGACCCCGCTGCTGCTGCTGGAGGTGTCACAGGGCCTGTCGCACAACCTCAAGTTCCTGACGGACGCGTGCGCCCTGGCCAGTGACAAGTCCCGGGATCGCTTTTCGCGCGAGCAGTTCAAGTTGGGCGTCAAGTGCGTGAGCACCAGTGCGTCCGCGCTGCTGGCCTGCGTGCGTGAGGTCAAGGTGGCGCCCAGTGAGTTGGCGCGCAGCCGCTGCGCGCTCTTCAGCCCGCCCCTGGTGCAGGCTGTGAGCGCGCTTGTGTGCTTCGCCACCGAGCCGCAGTTCCTGGGTCGCGCGGCGGCCTTGAGCGCCGAGGGCAAGGCGGTGCAGACCGCCATCCTGGGTGGCGCCATGAGTGTGGTGTCGGCCTGCGTGCTCCTGACCCAGTGCCTCAGGGATCTGGCTCAGCACCCTGATGGGGGCGCCAAGATGTCGGACCACAGGGAGAGGCTGAGGAACTCGGCCTGCGCTGTGTCTGAAGGCTGCACCCTGCTATCTCAGGCTTTAAGGGAGAGGTCTTCGCCCAGGACTTTACCGCTAGTGAATTCTAATTCTGTGAGTTAGCACCCCCACCCCTACACACACGCACCCCATACTCCTTCTTTCCCCACCCCCACCCCCAGGCTAAAGGGAGACACTTATTCTCTGCCCCTCTGCATTTATACCAAAGAAATCATGGGTGACACCCCCCTCCCCCTCGTGTCAAATGCTCAAGAGGAATCTTCAAAAAGCAGGGCCATGCACACAATTTAACACAAGCACCTGAAGGGCCCAGGGATCCACCCGCCCATACCCAGTAGGGACTGGGAGATGGAAGTTGGGTAATTACTGGTTGTGGCATTACCCTTCATTCCAGCCCATCAATTAAATTTTATTAGTAATCAGGCAGGAAGGAGGTCATGGGTTCATTTTTTTTTTAATTAAAAAGTTACCTCAGTTTTCACTCCTTACACATGGATGTAGCTACCTTTTTTTGTATTTGTTTGTTTGTTTGAACTAGGGATATACTTGGTGTGGAAAGAGTATGACTTCGCTACGTGATTTGCAAGTGGGGGGAAGCTACTGTGAGCGTGTGCTTTATTTTTTAATTTACACTATAGAGTGATTTTTTCCCCCAATGTCAAGTTTTTACCTTGCATGTACTGGAGTATTTATTTCATCTATTAAATTGTTATGTTTCTCAGATGGCTTTTTGCGATCATTGTACCTTTTTTAATTTTTTTGGTGGGACTGCAGTTTAAACTCAGGGGTTGGAGCTTGCAAAGCAGGTGCTCTACATTTGAGCCACTCCTCCAGTGCATTTTGCTCTGGTTATTTTGGAGATGGAGTCTCTTGAACTCTTTGCCCTGCCTGGCCCTGAACCTTGATTCTCCTAATCTCAGCCTCCCAAGTAGCTAGGATTACAGGCATGAGTAACCAGTGCAATGATTGAATTTTCAAGAACTAATTTTGCATGCTTTGCATCATCTGAGGAAAAGGCGACCTTGGTCGTGTGGTTATTCTGTTTGCAGCCCTTTCTCCTTTTCCCTTAAGGGATTATTCCTTTGAGCAGCCTAGGGCCCAAGAAGAGACACATGTATGTCATACTCTTTTTAAAGGCAGGTGACACAAATATGATTGAATTATATATAGTGCCTGTGGTGGGCTGTTAGTGGGGGTTTTTGCCTTGTCTCTAGTTTCTCCAGGAAAGCAATTTAGCTCCCTTTGTCTGCTCATCTTTCCATCCTAATGAACCAGGTTCAGGCTGACTGAAGTCTCATTTGTATTCTGCCTGTCATTTTCAGATTAAAGCACTTCCTTAATCCTGTGTGGGACGCCAGCCTCCCCAGCTCAGAGGATCTATGTTTGGAACCTCAGCACTGGGTATCAAGTCAGAGTGCTTAGCATCTTTCATGTGCACAGGGATGAGGCAGACAAGATCCCATGATTTTAGAAAAAAAAATTTAGAAAGTTCTAGACTGTTAAATATTCTGGAAAGTGTTAATGCTAGAACTGCAGCATAATTGCAGGCAAAAGCTTATTTTTGTGATCTTGATGTGCCATGGTTGATCACATGTTGGAAGAATGGTTGCTGATTGTGATTTGAATAGTTTGAAATTTAAGATAGTTTATCTTTTCTGCAGAAGTTTAAAGGAGTTTGAGAGGTGGGTAGTAATGGTAACATTGTCAATCTTGGTTAATAGTTGAACAGTTTCTTACTAAAAGAACAACAGATTTATTTACAGTTCTGGAGGCCTGAGAGGGCCACATGGGCAACCTCATACATTCTTTAAGTCTGTATAATTTACTGTTTTCTTAGAATTTGTTGTGCTTAAACCATGTAGTTCCCACAGATCTGAAAAGCATTTTTCACTATTGTACAGTAGAGAGAAGAAAGTCATATTGGCTGTTTCTCTTGCTTATATGGCTGTGTTTATTGCAAGAATATGGAATTCAAGTTTAAAAATGTCATTAAACCTGTTTTGGGTAAAAAATAAAATAAAATAAAATAAAAAACACCACCACCAGCACCAACAACAAAAACAGGATGGGGGAATTGAGTTGAGATCCATTACTAAGAATTACAGCTTTTTTAAATGCATGCCTTCCTCGGCAGGCCGCTGTGGGTTTGGGGTTTGTTTTTAGTTTTGATGCTAAGGAGATTCTCAAGATTCCTAAAAACCCTGAGAGCTGCATTTTCAGTGTCCTGTGGGCCCCTAATGCACTTCGAAGCAGAGGGACTCCAGGGACTGGATGGCAAAGAGGTCACCAGGGCAAGTTTGGGACCAGAAAGTCCAGTTTCAACTCCACCTCCACTTGGTTTTCCTCTCCATCCTGTAGACTGGAGTCAAAAATAGTACAACCAGCCCCCAGTGTCCATGGGGGAGGGGGTCCAGGTCCACAAAGGACACCAAAATTCAAGATGTTTGCTGGGTGCCGGTGCTCACGCCTGTGAGGACACTCAGGAGGCAGAGATCAGGAGGATCGCGGTTCAAAGCCAGCCCAGGTGAATAGTTCGTGAGCCACTATCTCAAAAATATCCATCACAAAAAAGGGCTGGTAGAGTGGCTCAAGGTGGAGGCCCTGAGTTCAAACCCCAGTGCTGCAAAAACAAATCAAGATTTTCAAGTCCCTTGTGTAAAATAGAGCCTATATACCTCCTCCTGTGCACTTGACAGTCTCTCTAATTTACCCACAATACCTAATGCAATGTAAGCAGTAGTGGACACTGGTGAGACTGTATTGCATAGAGAACCATGACAAGAAAAAAATTCGGTTGGTGTGTGTTCAATGCAGAAGGAATTTTTTAAAAAATGTTTTCATTCCTCACCTGCAGAGCCTGAGAACTCAGAGGGCCAATTGGGTCTGAGCTATAACCACGCCATGCACTGGTATTAATGAGAAATTCATCTAAGTCTCTATAGTTCTTCTAGAAATATTGTCTGTTGTTATTACTAACACACCTCTAGGAATTCCCACATTCGTTCAATGTAGAATGAAGAAGAGGCCACCAGCCGGAGTCAAATTTGAACCCCAAACATTCAGCATCGGACGACTATTTCTTAGATGTTCTCTGTGTACCATCTGTTCAGGGTGTTAGCAAGGGATGGGTGCACAGCTGTCCTCTGGGGTTCCCCTCCACCCCAGGGAAACAGGCAGTGATTACAACAGAGAGGTAAAGGCAGTAGGACTCCCCGGGAGCACGTGCCCTTGGGACAGGCAATCTGGTCACATCCTGGAGAGAGAAGCTGGGTCACTTCTCACACCTAAGATTAAAACTGGTAAGTCCCTGGCACTAGAGTGCATCCCAGACACAACTCAGGAGCAAGAGCTGGCTGGGGAGAAGGGACTTGGCAGGTGCCAGCAGTGAGGGCAGTCCAGAGGGAGGCGGACAGGGAATAGAGACTGAGAAAACACAGTGCATGTCTAATAAACTTGCCCCGTCTGTCACCTCACACACCCTGTCATAGTGGGCTTGTCCAGCTGGGCCCAGCTGAACCTGGGGAGGGGTCAGCCTGAGAACTGCGACCTCAGTGGAGAAAATGTGCCTCTGTTATAGGGAGGGACCTTCCCAGCAGCAGAAAAGGGAAGGCAGGCCAGGCCTGAGGTCCTGGGGAGGTTAGTGCCCAGGGATCATGAACAAAAAGCCCCCAAGAGCTCATTAAAACCTGTTGCCAAGCCCCAGACAGTGAGGTCCAAAGATAATCTAAGTGACAGGAAACTCCCATCACACAGCCCCTTGCAGACACCTGGCCAGGTGAACTTGGAGGAGGGTGGGTTCTAGATCCTGGAGTGAAGCTGGTGAGGTGAAGAGGCCGGGGGTAGCAAACAGACATCATCACCAGTTCTCTTGGGGCAGAGAATAAGACAATCAAGATTCATACCTGAGCCTTGTTTCCTTTTTGGTTATGCTGGCTAGTTTCCCTTTCTGCCACAAAGAATGACCCACAGATAGGATTCGACTCACACGAATGCTAGACTAAGGATCCACCAGTCCTGCTGTCATCAAAGACCTGGCAGCCATGTGTCCTGTTACAGAGGCCACCCCATCCCTGTCCGATCGACCGATCGGTGTCGCCTCCCCCAGGACCAGCCAAAGAGGAGTGCACTAGAACCATGGCTTCCTACTGTTGGGAGTTTTACTCAAAAGGAAGAGAATCAGGTTGTGTGAATCAAACTGAAAGGAGACAGAGAGAATCTGAAGTCATAAGAAAGTCATGTGATGAGGACAAAGAGGACAGAGGACACTGGAGGGGAACCAGTGAGTAACGGCAAGAGCAGCAAGAAGACAGAAAAGAAAGGCTGAGAGAGAGACCAAGCCTGGTGAAGGTGACCACTCAGAGGAGCCCAGGGTTAGCTCAGTTCCTTCACAGACAAGGTGGCCTCACAGTTCCTCACCTGCCTGAGCAGCCTGAGATCGTCTCTGTCCCTTGGGATTCAAATAGCCTGAGACACACAGATGATGCCTGGGGGGGAAATGAACCTTGTAAGGATTAGAAGAATGGATGTGGCTGTTTTTTCACCCAGTCTCTGCTACTGTGAATCACGGTGGTGGTGCAGAAAATACAGACTGGGGGAAAATTTTGCCTGGGAGAGGAAGGCAGGGTGTAGGTACCAGCACCTTGTGAACTTTGACTGTATCGTGCAGGATGCTAAGACCAAAAACTCAGGCTAAAGGCAGTGATTCATTATAAGAGCCATTGATGATGCCAGACATGGTGGCTCAGGCCTGTAATCCTAGCTAATCAGGATGCAGAGATCAGGAGGATCACGGTTCAAAGCCAGCCTGGGCAAATAATTTGTGAGACCCTATCTTAGAAAAACAAACCCATCACAAAATATACCATGCAATTGGAAACCAAAAGCAAAAAGGAATAGCTATAAGAAGACTTCAAATTAAAAACGTACCCAGTAAAAAGTGGTAGAGTGCTTGCCTAGCAAGCGTGAAACCCTGAGTTCAAACCCCAGCACTGCCCAAAAAAAAAAAAATTGATGACTCCTTTTTAAAGTGCCATGGAAATTCAAAGAGTTTCTGGTAAATATTTTTATAAGAATTGACTTTCTTCATTTTTGCTCTAATGTGAACATCACCTTTAAAATGTAGACTCAAATTCAAATCCATTACAAAAGGTATTAATTAGGCACTGTGGAATAAGCCTTTGCCTCAGTCCTCAATTTGCCTTCCTTGATTTTATCTTTCTCCAATGATAATATCTGATTTGTTATTTTTTTTCTATGTTCCTCCCACCAAATTACTTCTTTTTTCTTGGTGGTGGGGGGTTAGGAAGAACAAAATCTCTCTCTTAGGTAGTCACAGCTACCATCAGTTTGCTGAGCCATCCTCTGTTCTTCCTCTGCCTCCTCTGTCCTGTCTTGTTTTTAATCAGAACCAGCTTTTGGGAATACTTTGTTTCCTCAAGTCTCCAGCTTACGTTTTGCTTTTTTTTTAAGATATGAAAGCAATACACATTTGGTAAAGCTCTTAATTCAAATTCTGACTTTTGATCTTTCTCTGGACTAGCAATAGGCAGTCTGATCCTCTGCTGAAATGGCTGGATGCTGGCAGCCACGCTGGCACCCAGTCAGTCCTGCAATCCCAAGGGGATCCCCAGGGGCTGGTGGAGTGGCTCACTGTTACAGCACCCACCCAGCAAGCATGAGACCCTGAGTTCAAGCCCCGATACTGCATAAAAAACAAAAACAAAAACCGAAAACCAAGGGGATCCCCACAGGTTAATTGTAGAAAATTCATTTTCTGCTTCAGGTATTTTCAACTGAGGGTGAGTTTATCAGAATATAACCCATCATGAGTCAAAAACATCTGTTGTAGAAACTTTGAAGTAGGGAGAAAGTTATCTGGCTGTTTCATAGGGACCCAGTCCCAGCCCTTCCTCCCTATGCCTGTCCACATGAAGTCCAGCAGCAATTCTGGTTCTGCATCCATGCCTCCTACAGCTCTTTAGTGAAACTGGTTTAGGAAGTGGGGGGCGGGGGCGGGACCAAGCCAGGATCTTATTAGGAGATGAATGTTGAAGAAGGAGTCAGAACCCAACTGCCCAACGTCTTCCTCCTCCACCCGAGGGGCTGGGTGCATCTTTATGCTGGATCACACCTTCTAGGTCACATCCAGGATCCCACTGCCAGCCCTGGATCCAGGTTCAGAGCCTGGATGAGCTAACAGCAACCCGGTGGTGCACAAAGACATGAAGTGATCATTGTGAGCTCTCTCTCTCTCCCTCTCTCTCCTCGGAGGATGCACTTTCTGGTGCCGTAGGGAGACATATGTAAGATGGTCCAGTGAGATGTCAGCTTCCTTCTTGAGGAGGCCATGGAAACATTCATGCTGTCACCATCGAGGTCTCTGCTGGTGGGTCTCCCGTGGAATCCGGTCACCGTCCACTGTGTCTGCTCCACAGCAGAGGCGAGAATGGTAGTTCTCTGAATAATTGCAACCACAGCTGTGGCCCTGAGATCCCTGAAACAATGATCCGAGACTTCCAACACCACCTTCATCCTCAGCACAACCCCATGAAGCCAGGAGGTAATCAGTGTCACCCCCACTCACATTTTATTCATCTTATAGTACACTAAAAAAATAAGAAATGTGCTCTGATCCTCGATTTGACATAAATCAAAAGAAGTGTAATGGGAACAGGGAAACATAGGGCCACTGGATTTAAAAAGGGATCTCTTGAGTGTCTGGTGTCCAAGGACTTTTGTGTGACAGTAGGGGTCCTAAGAGTCGGGGGGCTTTAAGTGGACATTCACTTATGTTCTCTGTTCATAATGAGATTGAGCTGGTTATCGAGGGAAAATGCTTAGGAGAGCAGTGTTTGGAAAGTGTAAGCAACAGTTAGCTAAATGCTTCTTTGGGATGGAGTTAGTAATGGGAAGATTTGGGGACATCATTTCTTTCGATGATTTGTTTATTTGTTTTGATGGGACTAGAATTTGAACTCAGGGATTCACAGTTGCAAAGCAGGTTCTCTCCCACTTGAGCCACTCCTCCAGTCCATTTTGCTCTGGTTATTTTGGAGATCAGGTCTCATGAACTATTTTCCTGGGCTGGCCTCGAAATTTGACCCCCTGATCTCAGCCTCCCATGAAACTAGGATGACAAGCGTGAGCCACCAGTGCCCGGCTTCTGTGGGTGATTTTGATAACGGCTTGTGGCAGGCACTACAAATTATCTCTAATATTACCTCCGACATTATCTAGTGTACTTCTGCTCAGGACAGGTTAGAAAGGTAACGCCGTGCTTCCCAGATTCCCCTACAGCAAGCAGTAATGGAACCCTGGCTGGAACCGACCCTTCTCACTGTTTGCCTGAGCAGGCGAGCATTCTAGGTTGTCCCAAATGCAACCCCGCGAGACTCAGGAGGCAGAAGCACTCAATGGGAGGTGACACTCAGGACAGGCAGTAAGAGCTCCAGCCTGGGACTGGAAGCATTTGTTCTTCCAGGACAGGCATGCCAAGCTTCTTAGCTCTGGTCCCAGTCACGTGTGAGCCAGGAACAGAGAGGGCTCTCTGTCCTGTGATGGCATTTCTTTGGATCGCTTCTTCCTGAATAGGTTGTATCCACACTTGGTTCCGTGGCCTACCTGGTAGTGCTGAACTCACTCTGCCTAAAGCAGCTGGGTGGTGTCTGTTGTCTACTTTGAAGAACACCTGGCCTCTTCCTGGTGCTCAGGACAGAAGGTGGCAGGGGGACAATCATGAAAAACCAGAGCGTATCTTTTTGTCTTCTCTGGTGTTCACAACTGACCAGAGGAGACTCCCGGACACTGAAAAATGGTTCTCAGGGTCTCACCAAGACCTCTATGTCTAATAGTTGAAAGGCTAATATTTTCAGATTGGCCAATCTGAAATATGAAAGGAAAACATAATAGTCCATTAAAAAAAAAAAGATTATAATCCTAGCTACTCTGGAGGCAGAGATCAGGAGGATAGCAGTTCAAAGCCAACCCAGGCAAAGTAGTTTGTGAGACCTTATCTTGGAAAAAAAACCCATCAAAAAAAAAGGGCTGGTGGAGTGGCTTAAGGTGTAGGCCCTGAGTTCAAACGCCAGTAATGCAAAGAAAGAAAGAAAGAAAGAAAGAAATGTTTGAAGAAAACTTTTTGTTATTTCTGAAGTCAGATTTTTATTTACTTGGTTTTTTTTTGGTGGCACTGGATTTTGAACTCAGGACCTCACACTTGCTAGGCAGGTGCTCTATGACTTGAACTATACCCCCTCCAGCCTCAAAAGATCATAAGCAATTATATTTCTTCTGAGAACCATATCTAGATCTGATAATGTGAATATCAGAGAAATTTAGACTTACTTAAAATCTGGAAGTTGGCCTGGGTTTATAGTGAAAAGAACTTCTTCACCAATTTCAACATTAAAATCTTGACCCAGGCCTACCAGGTATGGTGAGCAAGTAGTCACTTAATGAGTTAGTGATGATGGTGAGAGTGGGAAAAGGAAAGTTTTTAACAAAAACCAGAAGTGATTCTTATTTTGAGACTAAATGGAAAGAGATTTGGGGGTTGGAGGAGGATCTGGGTGCAGTAGACCTTAAGTGCCATGAAAAGGAATTTGCTGTCCAAAGAAAGTATTTCCCCCATTTTAGTAAATGATAGCACCCTTCACCCCATTTTCCAAGCCAGAAACCTGTGAGTCATTCACCACACTGTCTGTTCTTCCTTTCTCATGTCTGGGCCATCACCAGACGTCTTGGTTCCTGTTCCAACATGTGTCTTGAACTCATTCATGTCTTTCCAAGTCTACTGGCAGCAACTTCTCCATCCAACTTAGCATCATCTCCTCCCTGGGTGTCTGCAGTGGCCTTCCAACCAGCCTCCCTGCCTCCAGCTTGGCCTCCAACAACCCAATCTGCTCCTGTAGCTTGAGCTCTCCTTTAACCCCACACTCCAGACCATTTATGTGACCCCTGACCTCACCACAGCCAACCAGATCCCAGGCCTGGTCCTCCTCTCCTCACCAGCCTCGCCTTGTGCTACCTGTCTCCTCCTTCCAGAGCATACACAAGACAGCATCAGGTCTGCTTGGACTGTCCTTCACCTGGTTCCTCACAGGATTCATTCTGTCAGTCCTAGGTCTGCCGTCCTCCCTCGCCTACACCTTCCTATCTCAAAAGGGCTTTCCCTCCCCACAGCTTCATTCTTCCCCCACATGCTACTCTCTTCCCACACAGACCATTGCAGGATTTGTAGTTACATACAGTCAGCCCTCCAGCTACAGCATCACATCCCTGATTCAATTGTTCTCAGATCAAAAATGTCCAGAAAAAAATCGCATTTATAGTCAGGTGCCAGTGGCTCATGCCTGTAATCCTAGCAACTTGGGAGGCTGAGATCATTTGGGCAGAATTTGAAAGTACAGAAAAAAACCGTACAGCGGTCACCCCGTGCCCTTATCTGTGGTTCTAACTTTTCTCGGCTTCAGTCACTGTGGTCAACCCTGGCCCCAAACTCTTACTGTAAAATCAGGTATTTTGAAAGAGAAAGGGAGAGAGAGAATGTTTGTAACTTTTATTACAACCAGTTGTGATCATTGTTCTACTTTACTAGAGTTAATCTCTGTGTTTAACTTATAAATTAAACTTTCTTGTAGGTGTGAATACATGGGAAAAATATAGTCTATATGGGATGTGACACGCTGCAGTTTCAGCATCCCCAGAGGTCGTGGAACACCTCCCCTGCAGGTAGGGAGGGGCTACAGAGCTCACTCTGGTGTCCAGGGGTGCATGTTTAAATGTAGCCCTAAATTTAAGTGCATCCACTGTAATGAAATGCAAGGAAGAGACTTCATAAAATCAAGAAAGTAGTTGTCCTCCCTTTGGGTAGGGAGGACATGACAGCATTGGCTGTATGTTCCATTGTTCTGTTTCTTGACAAGATACTTACTTTCTGGTAAATACCTGTCTTTAAAAACACCAACTATGCCGGACAATGGTGGCTCATGCCTGTAATCCTAGTTACCCAGGAGGCAGAGATCAGGAGGATCGAAGTTTGAAGCCAGTTCCGGCAAATAGTTCGCAAGACCCTATCTCAAAAAAAACCCATCACAAAAATAGGGCTGGTGGAGTGTTCAAGCCCCAGTACCACAAAAAAAAAAAAAAACCCACCAAGTGTGCATAATAATTACATCCTGAAAATACCAGTTCTTTTGAGTGGGGTCCAAGGGGTGTGACTTCAGGCCTAGTCAGCCACACTTCTAACAGTGATGCTCAGAGAGTTAGAAGCAGGTGGGCCGGACTTGGGAACCATTGACACCCTCATAGCTGGATGGAGTTTTAAGGGACTCCAGGAAGTTAGCTCTGGTCCCCAAGTTATTGTTCTGGCCTGGTCAACTCAAGTCCCCACAGGGACTTGGATCCAGGAGAGGTAGATATACAAAGAATAACATCTCCCAGCCTAGCTTGATTCAACTCTGAAACAAAGCAAGGGTGAGGCTCAGAATTTCATCCCTGTGTCTCTAAGATCAGAGTCATGTGTCCCCTGCTTCACCATGAGTTTTCTTAACTGACCACTTTTTTTGGCTTTTACGAGAGCGGCTGTGTGCCCATCACCTGGGATCGTTGTTAGTAACCTGGCATGTAACAGAGGACATCATTTTGCCATAGAGAACACTGGTCCCAGTCCCAACATGGGCATGAAGTGACCATGTGCTCACGTCCAGCAGAACAGAGCCCTGCTGAAAGGCCTGGCTGTCTGGGGAGCCACACCTGCAAAGTGCAGAACACAAGGGCTGTGCATACCCAGACTTTCCCCCAGGCTACTCTACCACAGCTCCAGGACCACACTTCTCCAAGGAGCCCTTCTCCCCTCCCCACCCCACAGGGCTCTGTGCTTGGGAAAAACACCAGAGCTGCCACCAAGGTTTGCAATGCTCAGGGTGGAAGTCCACATTGAAAACCACTGAGCCGGAACTAGCCAAATATACCCATTCAGCAAAGCAAATTTTGTCCTGAGGTAGGCCCTAATTCCTCCTGCTACTCGCCAAAGAACCAGTGTTGTGCTGTGTTGTGTCCTGTTGTGTTACCCCCCACTCCACACTTTTGACATTTGCACACAGCAGGGTCCACCTCTCTCTTTTAAGCTCTCCTCTCCTTTTGGATTTTACAAATTTTTGAAAACCTGTACTAAGAATCCCTCCAGTGTCCACTGAACGCAGATGCATTTGGGCAACATCTGGAATCCCTATCTTTCTTTCCTGGACCCAGCAGGCAGCTTTTTCTGAAAACCCCCTACCCTGACAAGCCCACCTGCCACCTGCTGTCCCCCTCCCGCCTGCCCCATTGTTCCTGACCAGGCCTTCTGTGTGTGGAATCCTCCTCCATGCACAGAGGCAGGAGGTGGCTGCCATCAGTGCCTTCTTAAGCCAGAGCACTAAAACCAGGGTGGGCTTTGAGGCAAATGATTGGGGGGCATTTCCTTGCATCCATTTATTGAGTTTGGAACATCTGTGCAGGAAGAAGAATTTTACATATGCAGGCCTAACCTCTCAGCACACTGTCGAAGGATCGCAAATGAAAAAGTTGTAGCCACACAAAGCAAAGAGGCGCTGCTACTTGGTGGGTGGCATCGTGGAAAAAGCTTTGGGCTGGGAGGAGAGAGAAAAAACTTCTCATCCCCTTGTCCCTGCCAATAAACTGTTCTGGGTCTTAGGCAAATTGCATGGCCTTCAGTTTTTCTCACTTCTATAAGTGACACAGCAATGTCTTCCAGCTCAAAAAGTCTACAATCTGTGTATTATCATCTATGTAAGGTCACGGGCAAAAACTTGACTTCAGGACTTGACCATGCTACTTGTCCCCACCCACGTTCTCACCGCTCTGTCCCAGGCATTTTTAAATTTCCCACATGCCCACTGGGCCAGCAGGGCCACCAGCCCATCCTGACAGCGTGGTCGATCTTGAAGTCTTCCTTCTTTGCCCATGAGGATTCATGCGTGTCCTCAGTAATCAGCCAGCTTCTCTCCTACCTCATCCCTGGATGGCAGAGGGAACAAACACCACCACACACAACAGGAGCAATGACATCACAACCAGAAAGAAGGATGTCCTGCCAAGTTGTTAGTGTTCAGCCTTAAATTTAGTCCACAGCTTCCTAGAAGCCAGGGAGAAGACACCCGGTAGATAAACAATGAGCACCTTGGAACAGAAACTTGGCAAAGATACAAGCCAACACTTAGAGGATTTACACCTTTCCTGTACCCAGTTTCCAAAAGGCATGTCTATGGGGCTCTTCCTACGAGAACAGAAGTGACAGAGCAGACCACACACCAGGTAGCATGTCCGACATGCATCTGGCTCGTTGGTGTGCCATTTCTCCCAAAGACCTGCAGAGTGGCCTGTCTGTCTGTGGCTGTCAGGTGACCACGAGGGCTCAAGAGGAAGGGAAACAGAGTCAGGGCACAGCGGGTGGAGGGGTTGGGCAAGTGTGCTGTTGGGTGTGGGGGTTAGGGAAGTCCTCTCACATTAGGTGACATTTGAGCAGGAAGAGGTAAGCCTCCTGGATACCTGGAAGGAAAGCATTTGAAGCAGAGGGAAGGCAAATGCAAGGCCCTGACACAGACAGAGCCTGGAGGGTTGAAGGAAAAGGAGGGAGGCCTGGGTGGCTGGAGCAGGGTGAGTAAGAGGAATTATCTCCCTCCGGGCAGGGCAGAGAGCATATGCTGTATGACCAGCCAGGACATTGGCTTTCACTGTAGGTGACAAGGGATGACATAGTGGCTTCTGAGCAGCATGTGTCCTGGGCCAGGTTCTGAAGCACACATCAAGAAATAGCCACTGTGACTTCTTCCTCCTTCAGTGTGACACAGAGAGTCAGGACACCTCCACCCCTGCTGCTTCATCATCCAAACTGAGGATTTCTCAGGGTGTGCGTGATCCTAAAGATGACTGCCAACTTAGACTCCACCGTGCTGCCTCCTCTTGTCCCCAAATACCACACACTGGGTAATACATGAAGGATAGACACAATTTCTCCCAGTTCGTCTGAGGAGGACTGTGCCTACTTCCAAAATGGCACCTCAGTGCTGGGTCCTCACACCACAGAAAGCCGACAAAGCCAAGATACTGGCCTCTGACTCATACATAAAACCTCAATCCAATCCATGAGGGCAGAGAACCCCCAGCCTGATCACCCACCAAAATCTCTACCACTTAATACTATTGCTTTGGGAATTGCTAAGTGTGAGTCACTCATCACTGGAAAAGTGCCAAACTAGACAAAAAGATCGGAGGGATATTCCCCAGCATCTTCTTAGCTATCAGGTGCAGAAAATAGGATGAAGGCAGAACTCATTCTTCTAAGTTGTTTATTTGTGGACAATAACCAAGTATAAATTTTGTTCATTGATACAAAAAAATAAAACCTTATTTTAGACCCTGGGATGTTACTATTCTGTGATGGGTTTTGTGGGGATGTCATTCATTTTACATAGAGAAGACTGGAAGGAAAGGAAAAAGAGGGATGCCCCAATGGCCACCCCAAAACTTTCTAATTAGATTAGTAAAAAAAGGCAGGCATTGGTGAGTCCCCTCTGTCCAAAGGAAGCCTGTTGAGTTAGATGACTTTCTGCCACAAGGAGCAAAAAGCAAGGGCATCTCTGTTGTTCCTGGGTTGCTGTAACAAATCGCCATGAACTTGGTAGGTATAGCAGCAGAAATTTTTCTCTTCTACTTCTGGAGGCCAGAAGTTGTGGGAGGTCACTGTCCCTCCAGAGTCTCTAGAAGAGTATACTTCCCTGCTCCTTCCAGCTTTTGGAAGTTCCAGGCATTCCTTGGTTTGTGGTTCTGACTGATCCTGTGGCCATTGTCACGTGGCCTACTTCTCCCTGTGTCTCATATCAGGACTTTCTTTACATCACAGTTCTGGGACATGGATGGATCTTTCCAAGAGCCACCATTTGATTTTTTTTTAAAGTAAAACACAACTTAACAGCCTGATAGTTGTCTATATGAGGCCTTAGAGTTTTCTGACTTCCTTAAAGATGCCTGGGGTGGCTGTAGAACATCTTGAAATACGATGTTAACTGCACTTTTATTTATTTATTTATTTATTTATTTATTTATTTTTGTGATGCTAGGGATTGAACCCACGGCCTCACACATGCTAAGCAAATGCTCTACCACTGAGCCTCTTCCTTATTTACCTTTTTCTTTTCCCCCATTCAGTCGGGCATGACCTGCATTCTAGTGATCCTTGAATGAACCGCCATCTTGAAATTGTGAACCAGAGCCCCTGAGCCTGGTGCAAGGGCTCCTTAAGCTGCAAGGGGCAGCTCAGGCAGGGCACAGTCTCTGGAGTACCCTGTTCCCCAAAGGAAGTAAGCACAGTAAGCAATACCCAGAAACCTCTAGGAGACTCTGGGGTGACTCACTTAGTGTGGCCAAAAGGGTCGTCTATTGAGAAATGGCCTTGTCGTCTCAGTCAGACATTCTGAGCACCAAACCTTAACTGAAAAACTGACTTACTTTGGGAATGGAAGTAATATTCCACCAGAAATTGAGAATTGATTGCAGACAGAAAACGAAGGGCCAGTGTGTGTGTGTGTGTGTGTGTGTATTTGTGTGTGTGTGTTACTGGGGATCAAACTCAGGGCTTCGTGCATGCTAGCAAGCACTCTATCACTGAGCTACATCCCCAGCCCTAGTTTGGGTCTTAAATATCCCTTAACTGAAAGAGATGAATCAACTGGGATTGTAATACATATATGCATGAAAATGACAGAAGAAAATTCCTTGTGTAGCTATTTTTATCTCAAACTAGCAAAAATGTCATGCTTCTCTTTAAAAAAACAATTAAATGTCCCCTCAAAGGCTCATCTGTTAAAGACTGACTCCATGTGGCACTGTTGGGAGGTAAGACCTAGTAGCTGTCCTCAAATCATTGGGGTTGAGGGGAGGGGTCCTTGAAGGGGATAGTGGGACCCCAGCCACTTACTCTTTTTTCTCTTCCCAGCCTTGAGTGAGGTGAGTGGCTTTGCTCTCTCTGCCCTGCCATGATGTGTCACTAACTTGTCACAGGCCCAAAAGTAATGGGGCCAATCAGTCACAGACTGGAACCTTCAAAACTCTGACCCAAAATAAATCTTTCTTGTTCTCAATTGATTGTCTCTGGTATTTGCTATAGGATGCTAACTACCACGTGAAGAATACATAAATACCTCTTAGAACAGAAAAGTAGTGCAGGTAGGAATTTCCTGGGAGTGACATTGGCATAGGATGCCCAGCATTTGGTTAAATATTCTGGGTTTATCTCTAAGGCAGTTTCTGGCTAAGATTAACATGGACTGCTGGGCTGAAGAAGGCAGACAGTCCTTCCCTACATGAGGGAGCATCATCCAATCCACTGGAGGTCCCAACAGATTGGAGGGTGAGATGCATTGTTGAATTGCTTATGTCTCAGATGGGATTTCCTAGGAAAGACACTGGGACTTTGATATATGTGGGTGAGAGGTGGATGAGTCAGGACTCACAGCGGCCATCCCAGGAGAGAAATGCAGAAGGAGCAGGGGGGCTGTGGGGAGTCTGGAGCTGAGATGGCCCCTCAGACTTATCCCAACCTCTGCATAGCATCCCTCTCACAATGGACCAGGGAAGGTGTATGCCTCCCACCACCAGCTTTCTAAGCTGAGGTGAGCTCCCCAAGACAGACTCAGCAGCGTTGTCACCAGCCAACACTCATGGCAGCTTGCCCGCGTGCCCTGAGGGAGTCTGGGCCACACAGCACAACGTCCACTGTACCTTCCTTGTTTATCCAAGGAAGGGGATTTTTTTTTAACTAAACAATCAAGAGACCAAGTCATCCTCTATGGTATATGGGGAGGTCTTCCTTGAGTGTTTAAGAGCTTTGACAAGCAAAGCTGAGTAAGAAACAAAAAAAGAAAACTTGTCCTCACTGAGTGCTGAAAGAACTCTACAGCAATTGACAAGAACACTGAGACACTAGGATTTGGAAAGGAAAACAAAATGTCTAAGGTGCTTGCACAAAAGATTGGCATTAAAGATGGAGCCCTACATAGGTAGGCCGGCAGACTAGCATGAAGGCCAATGGTCTCAGACTAACATCTTAGGTTACAGCAGCTCTGGGCTTATTTATTTTGCCCCATCAGGTACACTGTGTTCAAAGAGTCTCCCTGTGGTACATGGAAAACCACAGTCCATTTTTTCAAAGGAGAAAACACACACACACACACACACACACACACACACACACACAGAGAGAACTATCCCAAATATATATATGTTCTGAGTTGTAATTATTTGCCATCCTCTGTTGCAGGAAAATAGAAGGCAGGAAAGAACCAGGTGATAGAATCAATTGTGTACATCATGGTTGAGAGAAAGACACCAAATTCAACACAGAGTTAACCTGACTGTAAACTGAAGCTTTCAGAGTTCACACTCACCAATGACCACCTCCCTTGGCATAGCACACTGGGGTTACCTCGGAGACCATTGTGAAAAGACCATTTTCTTTTATTTTATGGTATGTTGAATCAATTTATAGACACCAAAGCATTTGTAGTGGCTCTTGACCCTTTTTTTTCTTTTTTATTAGGATAGATTCGTTGGGGAGGGGGACTCATTGTGACAATTCTGAATAGACTTACATTGTACATTGGTTAGATGGCCCCCACCTTCACTCCCCCTCAACCCCTTCCTTCCACACCTAAAGCAAGAGGGTTCATCATTGTATTTCACATATGTATATGAAGTCCATCCCCCATATTCCCTCACCTTCATCTCCTCCATTCCCTCCCTTCCATAAGTATCTCCCTCCCTTCCAATACACACACTGTACCTATTTTGCAGTCCTGTCTTTTGTTGTTAATTTCAAAGTCGACATTCAAAGGGGTTTCTCAATGTAGCCACACTGTGAGTACACTTTACTTTGGTCAATTCAACCCTCTCTGTTACTCTCCCTTTCCCCTTCTCTCCCACCCTCGACTTTTCAACAGCTTTCAATACATATCGTTATATCCTCCACCTGCCCAGATGTTATGTATTTCAATATTGCTGACTATCGTTCTCTTTTCCTTTCCCTCCTCCCCCAAGTTCCACAGAGAAATTCCACTATTACGAACATGTTCTACATACAGGTTTGTGTATGGTCGTGTTTGGTTTTGTGGATATGTTTATCGTGTCTTATAGCATTTTCCCCTGCAGACAATAACTTCTCTCTGCAAAAAACCCTATCTTCCCTTCTCTCCTATTGCATTTCAAGTACAATTTAGATTGAAGGATGCCTTCTACAATATCAATGCTTATAGGAAAAGAAAAATCAGACCCCATGCTCCTGAAATTTCCCCAACAGAAAAGTACTTCTCCATGGTATGTATTTAGTAGCTTAATTCAACACAAACTCTCTGTTGGTCTGTGTGCAAGTGTTATGGCAGGCATTGAGACACACGCTCGACTAGGACACCATCCCTACTTTCAAGGTGTGAGCAAGACTCTTCCAATAGTAAGCAGGAAATTCCAGGACAGCACGTAAAAGAAATGATGACAGGATGCTTTGGAAGCCACCTGCCCACTCCTGCAAAGGAAGTTAGAGAATGGGGAAAGATTTCATGAGCTCAGGCTCATGAGCCTCACCTTAGAAAATGAGTAGGAGTTAAGTGGAGGAAAAGTCCTTTAAGAGACCTCAGGCTTGGGGAAAAAGAACTGAAGGCTAGAGAGGAAAGAAATGGCATGTTCAGATGCATAGAGTCATTGAAGAGGAACATGACCAGAATTTTCTTTAGACTAGTTGTTCTGGCAGCTCTGTGAGGAAGGATTTAAAGGAGATGACACAGAATTGATGAGACCAATGAGGAATTTCTTATGGAAGTCCAGGTAAGAGATCCACTTAAATGAGGGACAAATGTGAGAACCATTTTAGAAGTAATAAGAGAGCTGGGTTACTGACAGGACTTGGGAGGGAAGGGAGGGAGAAATTAAATGTGGGTCCAGGGTCTCTGGATTAAGCAACTGGGTGAGTGGATGGATAGATGGATGGATGGATTGATGGTGGATGGATTGACAAATGGATGTATGTATGAATGGATGGATGAACTGATGGGTAGATGAATGGTTGGATGGATGAACTGATGGGTAGATGGATGGATGGATGGATGAATTGATGGGTAGATGGATGGATGGATGGATGAATGGATGGATGAACTGAAGAGTGAATGCATGGGTGGAGAGGAGATGAATGAATGGATGGATGGATGGATGGATGAATTGATGGTGGAGGGATAGATGAAAAGATGGGTGGGTGGATAGAGGGGTAGATGGATGGATGGGTAGATGGGTAGGTGAATGGATACACAGATAGTTGGACAGACTGACTTTAGGATGGCAAAGTTTGAGGGAATAGTTTAAAATGTGTGACTGTAAATCTTTGAACAGAGGTCTAAGGTAAACATGAACTTGGAATAATTCACATACTCAAACCTCATAAATGTATGGAGTTTTGTTAGGTTTTATGTTCTTAATTCACTGCTGTATATCCATCACCTAGAACAGTGCATACACGTTAGATACGGTAATTAAACTCTTGGGAAGGAAAGGAATGGGTAGAGAGGTGAGCAGAATGAGAAAGAAGCCATCAGAGGATACACAACCACATAGAACTAGACACTTCATTGGGATCTCCACTGCTACCACTGCAGCATCAAGCACCAACTCTACAGTTCAAGTTTAATCAAAATTATGAAATAATGCTCAACTCATGCAATTATCTACAGATTAATAGAAAAAAGATGAGAATTTTCTTAATCTCTTACAGTGCAGAGAAAGGTCCACTTTATATATTTTGACTAATTTTTATGAGTTAAAGTAGATTTCATAAAAGGTTGAGAAAGTCACCCATGCACATGCAGACACAAACCCTGCATCTTTCATCTATTAAAAAAAATGGCTTGGAAAGAACAAATTACCCAATAATAAAAGGACACACGTTGGTGTCCAGACTCATATTCTAGTGCCTACTCAGAAATCCCATTCAAATGATTAAATGGCACTTTAAAACAATCCTGTGTCAAGCAACCCCACTCCCATACTTTTGGTGAATAACACCAAGAGGCAAGTCAGAAGTCCCGGAGTCATCCCTGACACCTCCTTCCCCTCATTTCCCATAGCTACGTCATCCCCAGGTCCTGTCAACCCAGCATCCTGTCTAGTCCTTCTCCCCCATCACCCACTCCAGTCCAAGGAACTTCCACTTCCCCCTGGACTTCGGGAACAGACCACTAATTGTCCATCTTTTCTGGTCCTCTAGATGACAGATGTCAGTCTTCTTTTATTTGTTTGTTTGTTTTCCTCAAAATGTAAACCTGATCACATTCCTCTCCTACACAGAGCATCTTGTTGGCTTCCCGTGGCAGACAGGATGAAGACAGCTCTCCTTTAAGTGGCCTAAACTTCACCATATGTCCTCCATGTCTCTCAAGCCTCATCTGGTCCTACTTTCCTTGCCATGTCTGTGCTTGACATTCCTTCAGGTCTTCATACAAGCAGGAACAATCTTTCTCATTGGTCCCCCCAACCCAAGCCAATCCTTGAGTCTCAGATAACTCTACTCATCCTTCATCCTTCAACTTGAACATCTCTTCCTCAGCCCAGGGCAGATTTCACTGGTAGATGAGTTGATGGAACTGCTCTGCTATCCCTCAGAGCACATGACCTCACTGCACAATCATGCATTGTCTTTACTGGGTAATTAGACTCTCATTCGTGCAATCAACAAATAATATCTGCTTTGCTTCCAGCTGGACCATACACCTCATAACTGGTTTTTGGTCATTATTATACTAACATCTAACTCTATGCTGTGCTCAGGTAGGAATTCAGTAATATTTGTTGAAGTGATGAATGAATTTATGTGTACACTTCCTCCAGAGGCTTTGGAAAATAGCTCCCCAAACATAAATACTACGTTTTTGCTCCCACCTCTCTGTTATAACACAGCTTG
Organism: Castor canadensis; assembly: GCF_047511655.1. NCBI lineage: Eukaryota > Metazoa > Chordata > Mammalia > Rodentia > Castoridae > Castor > Castor canadensis. Next base: position 99,041,578 of record NC_133398.1, read on the forward strand.
TGCCCAAAGGTCCTCTTTGACAAAGGGCTCAGTTATTCATCCAATTTAACTTCTCAAGTTGACGGAAAAACTAGAACAATACCCATGTCACAAGCTCCTTGTGTCTCTTCCCTCCACTAAAAAGAAGGAATGAACTAGAAATGCCAAATCAAAGGCCCTCCCATGCTATCCTTTACCATGACACATAACATGGACACTTTGCAATACAAATAAAGCATGAAATGTTTTTAAAGCATTACTTTGAGCAATTCATATATTATGGAAAGTTGTTTTCATATTACTGATTAACTATTCAGAATTTCAGAAGGTGAAGATGGGCTTTGCAAGTACCTTCGAAATAACTTACACTGTCTTTTAGTTAGGGTTTACTCACTTCCTCAGTCATATGAAGACAGGTCTTATTGATGTCATTATTATCAGGGCCCCCAATCAATAATTGCCATTTTCAAAACTTGCAGATTTCTTTCTTTTCTCAAAAAATCAGGCCAGTTCATCTATTTTAAAACAATGTCCAGAGGTTGCAATTCTAGTTTATAGATATTATTGTTTCCTTTTTGCTTCCCTCCCCAAAATACTAATGTTTAAAGAGAGAGTGTTGATGAAGCGTCTTATGAAAATTGAAAACACAAGGAACAAGGGCTCAGAATATCTGAAATTTCTGAGGCAACAGAAACCCATGTGAAAGGTGTTTAATCTTTTGACTGAAGCAGCTCCTGAGCAAATTGTCTTTGGGTCCATTGCACTGATTAAGAAAAATTCCATTTATGACTTAGTTGGTTCAAAGACCTCACAGCTTATGTGTAAGAAGGTTCCTTGCAGGAACTGCAGAACTGGGTCTATATAAATCCAACATGGGTAGTGAAAATTCTTTTCTCACATTCAAGGAGATGGTCTTCGTGTGTGTGTGTGTGTGTGTGTGTGTGTGTTTGTGTGTTGTGGTACCAGGGATTGAACTCTGGGACTCACACTTACAAGGCAGGTGCTCTACTGCTTGAGCCACTCTGCCACTCCTGTTTTATCTTGGTTTTTTTCGAGATAGGGTCTCTCAAACTTTTTTTACCCTGGTTGCTTCAAACCACAGTCCTCCTGATCTCTGCCTCTTAAGTAGCTAGGATTATAGGTGTGAGCCACCTCGCCAAGCTCAAGGTGATTGTCTTAATGGAGGTTTCCCCAGAACCAATCCTGAGGACAGATCTGAGTAATGATTTGAGAGTGGGGAGTGAGAAAATACATCAGGCAAACACTGATAAAGGCACATTATCACCAAAGTCATCCTTGTGGATAACTAACAGGAGTCCAGTCCCAGTGAGGAACTTGGGGAGCCAGTGAAAAACACAGAGGTCAGAGTGACTCCAGTGCAGAGGCAGGGGAGCTGGGGTGTTTATACACCCGTCAGTTCTTCTTTCCAGGTTGCTTCCAGAGCTGTTATGTGCTTGCTTTTCTAGCATGTCCTGTGAGGGCCAGAAAACGGCCAAATGCAGATGCTGACAGATAGAAGTTGCATTTGTGTCTTCAGAAGGGTAAAGGAAGGGGCCTGGCACCAGCACCAAGACATCTGCCACCAGGTGTGCACTGTGCAAAACCAACTCCCGTTTACTGATGCTTGCTCCATGCATGGTCCTCTGAATTTATTATTTCATTCTCCAACAATAACAGCCCTCTGAGGTAGGTATTATCTTTACTAGCATTTTACAACTAAAATGTCAGCTTCTCCAAGGTCATGCATTAGTGTTTAGCATGGTGGATCTGGCTCCAAAGTTTCCATTCTGAACAAGCGCTGTCCCTGTCCCACCATGACTCCACACAGACCCCCCCATTCCACCGGAGCTCAGCTCAGGCAGGACCGAGACCAGCCTGTCCTTCCTGACCCCCAGTCCTTCCTTTGCTGGTTCTTTCCCGTTGGCATTCTAAAGCCATGCCAATTATTCAACAGTCAGTTGACCAAATGCAGGCCAACCTTGTGCAGTGTAGAGGAGCTCTGTGAGCCTTTGAAACTTCCAAGCAAACACTCCGTGTGGCAAAGGCTCAGGGAGAAAGGAGGTTGAATGAATCTTCACAGCGTGTGACTAAAAGCAGACCTGAGCCACCAAAGCTGCAAGAGGTGGCCCCGCACTTGGAGGCACAAAGTCTCTGTTATCTGCAGTTGGAGAGGAAGTTCCTGAAATTGTTAGTAATTGTACGATGAAGCCTGGGATCCTCCACCTCAAAACCAAAATGGGACCAGTGACAGCACTAATGTAGACTGTCAAATTATTTTCAGAGATTTCCCCTCCAACAGAGAAAACTCCACCTACCTAAAATAACCTCCCTTTACTAGAGTCATTACTGTGGCAGTAATAAAAGGCTTTCTTTTATACAACTTGCTGTGGACTCCGTGAATTCAGACCAACCCAAAGGCCTGTTCTTCTCTGAAAGTATCATAATGACTTCCTATATACACTCGCGCATTTAAGTCACAGTCTTTTAATTTTGTCTTGAATAAACCCTGAACTATTTACAGTGCTAATTTCTTAGGGACCCTCCTTATTTTTTTTCTTTTGTATTTGTCCAAAGAATCTCCTTCGGTTCTTTGATTCCATGGGAAGCCCACTACTGAGGGAGAAAAACATCATTTGCCCTGTAATCTTTTTAAAACTAGAAAGCTGTTAGTTATGTGTGGTGGTTCTTGCCTGTAATTCCAGCACTTGGGAACCTGAGGCAGGAGGACCTTGAGTTTGAGGCCAGTGTGGGCCACACCTGCAATCCTGGCTACTTGGGAGGCCAAGATCGGGAAGATCAAAGCTCTTCCGTCTCCTCCTCCTCCATCTCCTCTTTCCCCATCTCCTCCTCCCCATCTCCTCCTCCTCCCCATCTCCTCCTCCTCCTCCTCTCTTTCTTTCTTCTTCTTTTCTTCTTCTCCTCCTCCCCCTTCCCCTGCCCCTTCTCCTTCTTCTTTCTCCTCCTTCTCCTCCTTCTTTCTACTACTTCCTTTTTTTCCTCAATACTGGGGTACTCAGAGCTTCACACTTGCTAGGCAGGTACTCTAACACTTGAGCCACTCTGCCAACCCTTTTTTGTGTTGGGTTTTTTGATAGGGTCTCCAGAACGATTTGCCCAGGCTGGCTTCAAACCACGATCCTCCTGATCTCTGCTTCCTGAGTAGCTAGGACCACAACCTGCCAACACCTTGATCTTGGACTTCCAGCCTTCAGGACTGTGAGAAAATTAATGTCTGTTTAAATCTCTAGCCTGTGGTATTTTGTATGGCAGCCAGAGTGAACTGATACAGTCTCCATCCATGCATCCATGAATCCCCTGCCCCCTCAGCATCCTGCTTCCTTTGGATGGAGCTGGACTAGGCATCCATCCATCCACCCATCCATCCATCCGTCCACCCACCATCCATCCATCCATCCACCCATCCATCCATCCGTCCACCCACCATCCATCCATCCATCCACCCATCCGTCCACCCATCCATCCATCCATCCACCCACCATCCATCCATCCATCCATCTGTCCACCCATCCATCCATCGTCCACCCATGCTTCCATCCACCCGTCCACCCGTCCATCCATCCACCCGTCCACCGGGGCCTGGCGGGAGGCACGCACCCTTCCCCCGCGGCAGGCAGCGACGCCCAGAGTCTGGGCCGGACGATGCACTCCAGAGCGCGGCTCCCCAGCGCATCTCAGAGCCCAGGCCTTCCGGGACCGCTCCCCGCCGCTTGGCAGGCTATGGGATAACGGAAATTCCGGCGCGTCCGCCGCTGCCACCGGGACCCTACGCGCCAGCAGCGGCTTCCCCGGGAACTTCCTTCAGCCCCAGGATCACGCCGGTGAGGTGGGGGGGCGGAGCGCGGCCGCGTCCTGAGGTGACTCGCGGGGTGGCAGAGCGCAGGGCCCCAACCCCGCCCCCACCCCCGGGATCGGACTGAGCTGGGGGAGTGGGGGGTGCGCGGCGGCTGGGCTGGGGGAGCGGGAGGGGGGCGGGGGGGCGCGCGGGGCGGGGCCAGGGCGGGTGCGCGGCGGCGTCGGCGGCAGCAGTATGAGGCATGCGCTCGGGGTCCCGGTCGCGAGGAGGAGGATGTGGCGCGCAAAGGGGAAGTGGGTGCCGGATACAAGCTGGGAGGTAAGAACCGGAGCGCGAGGGCCGGGAGGGGCGGCGCGGCAGATGGCGGGACTCGGCCCCGCCGGACATCCCGGGCATCGAAGGCGCCGAGCGGGGGCGCGGCGGACGGGCGCCCTGGCCAGGGTGAGGGCCGGTAAGGTGGGAGCGAGGAGCGCGGCCGCGTCTTGAGGTGACTCGCGGGGTGGCGGAGCGCGGCGCCCCACACCCCCCAACCCCCGGGGACGGGCTGGGCTGGGGGAGCGGGGGTGGGGGCGGGGGGGCGCGGGGCAGGGCCAGGGCGGGTGCGCGGCGGCTGGGCTGGGGGGGCGGGGTGGGGGGGAGGCGCGGGTGGGGGGGAGGCGCGGGTGGGGGGGGCGCGGGGCGGGGCCAGGGCGGCTGCGCGGCGGCTGGGCTGGGGGAGGGGGGGGAGGCGCGGGGGGGGGCGCAGGGCGGGGCCAGGGCGGGTGCGCGGCGGCGGCGTCGGCGGCGTCGGCGGCGTCGGCGGCGTCGGCGGCGTCGGCGGCGTCGGCGGCGTCGGCGGCGTCGGCGGCGTCGGCGGCGTCGGCGGCGTCGGCGGCGTCGGCGGCGTCGGCGGCGTCGGCGGCGTCGGCGGCGTCGGCGGCGTCGGCGGCAGGAGCGGCGGCAGCGGCGGCAGCGGCGGCAGCAGTAGGAGGCGTGCGCTAGGGGTCCCGGTCGCGAGAAGGACGAGGAGGATGTGGCGCGCGAAGGCGAAGTGGCTGCCGAAAACAAGCTGGGAGGTAAGAGCTGGAGCGCGAAGGCCGGCGCGGCAGACGGCGGGACTCGGCCCCGCCGGACATCTCGGGCATGGGCGGCGCCGGGCGGGCGCCCCGGCAGGGGAGAGGGCCGGTGAGGTGAGGGGGCGGAGCGTGGCCGGGTCCTGAGGGTGACTTGTGGGGTGGCGGAGCGCGAGGCCCCACACCCCCGGGGACGGGCTGGGCTGGGGGAGCGGGGGGCGTGCGGGGCCGGGGCGCGGCCAGGGCGGGTGCGCGGCGGCGTGGGCAGCAGCGGCAGCAGTAGGAGGCGTGCGCTCGGGGTCCAGGTCTGGAGAAGGGGCCGGGCTGAGCGAGGAGGAGGCATCCCAGCTGCTCCTGAGCCCTTGACAGCAGGGGTCCCCCGCGCCAGTCTGTGTTGGGGCCGCGGGAATCTCTTTATTTACATTACATCATAAGGTAAAATCATTTTTTCTGTCTCAAGTAAAAATTTCATTATTTCCTTGGGTCATTGAGGTCTCCTTGTTACTTTAAGAATAATTTAAAATCAGGTGTAATGTGATGCCAGGCAGTCTTCTCCTGTAACTCTTATCATGTGCTCTTTTTTGGGTGGGGGGATGCGGGTAGGTACTGGAGTTTGCACTCAGGCCTTCACACTGGCACTTACTGTTTCAGCCATGTCTCCAGCCCTGAATCCTGTGCTCTTTTTTGACTGATAGGCCATGTCGTGGGAGAAAGATTTAAGATTGAGATGGCAATTATGTCCTGCTTATTTAGAGACACACCAACAGTGTTTTTAAAAATGTTACTTGTAACATTAATAATATGAAAGATCTGTGGTTAGTAGTTATGCTTGTTTGTGCCATACACATGTGTATCAGTTTTTCTTTACCCTTCTCCCTTCTTTCTTTCTGTGCAAGGAAAGTTTTTTTTAAATCACCTTAACTAAGTGACTTTGGTGATTTAACATCCCAAAAGATCCACAGTTTCTTCATATACTACTCTAACCTCTTCTGGGAGCCCAACCATGATGTAAGCATTTTCATTCATGAATTTGATGATTCCACATCACTTTTTTTACTTTGTATACTGAGCTATTTCCTGGCATGTACACACACCAGTTTACCATTAGCCTATAAAGCAACGATAAAAGGTAGAACAAAGGATAAGTCTGGAGTTATTTTAATAGTGTTGGAGTTGCTCATACTGATTTGCATCAATGCAGTTTGGATAAGGTTCCTAGCCAAATAAATTGAAATCTAAAAACAGCTTAATTATCTCATGATTTTTGTGGATTGAATTGTGTTGTGAACATATTGACACAATATTTTTGTTCTCTCTGCAAGTTCAGAATGCTCTGCTATATAGCTCTTTTGTTATAAAGTAGTATTTCTCTTATGATTTGGTTGAAATGTAGAATTCTGCGTTATTTCAGAAAGGTTAGGCCTGGAATTTAAATTATGTTCTACTCAAATTATTTTTGGAGTGAATTTGTGTTTTTCTGAGCATTCTGTTACTCTTGAAACATTTTAAATAACTTTATTATTTTATATGTTAAAATATTTTATATTTTAAATAAACTCAATTATTATGGAACTGGCGTAACATCCCTTGTGTTGGAGTCAGATTTCAGCTCTCTTAGATTGTATTCTCATGTAGCTGTGGACTCCAGCTCTTCCTCCAGGAAGGTCAATGCTTGTAATTTAGTACTGTGTGAGAACAGTTCTTAAAGAAATATTTGGAGTTTTCCTCTGTAGGACCAAGTTGGAGGCTGGGCCTTTGGCCCATGGCATCTTTCAAGCCTCCTGTGGTTGACGAATGGTGAGCTGTAAAAAAAGTTCTTTTTCTTTGCTTTCTTAGGGTTTTCTGACTTTTTGGGATACTTAGTTGCCAAGAACATTTAGAATAAAATGAGTTGCATTTAGGAAGTACGATTTTAGCTCAGTTGTAATTCATGGTTCGAGTAGATGATTGAAAGTGAAACCATTTTGATTGATACCCTATGTTTCTCCCTCTTTTCCTCTCCCCCCTCTCTCATGCTGGGTATTGAACCCCTGCTCTCACAAATGTCTCATGCTAGAGATGATTTTTTTTAAAGCCTGGTGACAACTCACAGATTGTCACCTATCCTTAAATGATAGGAGAACTAAATGAAACTAGAGCTTCATGTTCCTTTAGGTTGAACTGAGTTGTTTGATGGGGAACAGAGATGAGTAGTCAGAGATGAGTGGTAGATGAACTAAGAGGTAGAAAATAAAGCAAGCTCGTGGTTATGCATTTGAAGACTTAAGTGGCATTTGTTATTTTTCCTAAGAACCAGATAGCTTTGTTATTTAAATATATATAAGGAGGAATCTATTTGTAAGTAATTGTTTTGTTGTTGTTTTGGGGATTGAACCCAAGGCCTTGTGGATGTTGGGCAAGTGTGTTCTACCACTGAACCAACCCCCAACCCCTATTTGTAAGTAATATTGAAGAAATGAATAGTTCTTTTTAAAAACTTTCTAATTTTTAATACTGTGTACTTCTGTAGGATTTATGAAAAGTTGGGGACTGTGATGATTAGTTTTCCCAGTGTTTGGAAAAATGATATATATAGTGTCAGCATTGTTGTTTTTGTCTTAACCTAAAGGAAGCAGTGATAGGTTAGTCCTCTGGCCATGAAGGCTTTAAGTTTTTCAGAGTCTTTTAGAACAAGTCCTTTTTGACTCCTGTCTAGTGCTTTTTTCCTTCAGTAGCTGGGACTGCTGGCCACAGGACTCAGGGTCCCAGCTAGCAATGCATTTTTTGCTGTCCTTTCTCAAGCCACTTCTGTGGACTGGGAGGTAGAAGCTGTTCTCTCTCTAGCCTACCCACCTTCTCCTTCTTACCAGGCAGTACTTCTTCTTTCATCACTTTTTTTGCAGTACTAGAGATTGAACCCAGGACCTACGCACGTGCTCTATGACTGAGTTATACCTCCAGCTTTTTTGGTTTTGATTTGTTCTTGACACAGAGTCTCTCTTCTACCTTTGCGCTGACTTACCTTCAGCTTAACTATTCCCCTCTCCTGTCTCCTGAGCAGCTAGGATTACAGGTATGAACCACCATGCCTGGCTTCTCCTTTTTGATTCTAGCCCAGCTTTTCATCTTGCCTTCTCAGACTTCACCTCTATGGAATGAGTTAGTATTGATGTTGAGAAGATTCATGTGTTGGATAACGTATTGTTCTAGAAATGACCTCTAAAGTTCTTTTCATCATGATAAGAAAATATAGGGATTTCACTTAATTGTTGCTTTGCTGATACTCAGCTGTTCTGTGTAATGGTTTGTTTTCCTTTTGGGTACTTGCTCCAGGTCTAGAACAAATATGTAAGTTCAAGCCATATAAGAAGAGTTTGAGCTTCTGCCTTTGTAGTGCCTCCTTTCTAGTGTACTTAGAAGGCTAATTTTTTACATCTGACTTTACCACACTGTGAATATTACGTTAAGGAATATAAAAACGTTAAGGATTTTTGGTTTTTTGCGGTGCGGGGGCTTGAACTCAGGGCCTTCACTTTGAGCCACTCCACCAGCCTGATTTTTGTGAAAGGTTTTTCGAGCTAGGATCTTGTGAACTATTTGCTTGGGCTGGCTTTGAACCTTGATCTTCCTGATGTCTGCCTCCTGAGTAGCTAGGATTACAGGCATGAGCCACCAGCACCTGGCTATTGTTAAGGTTTTTTAAAGAATATGCTCAACATAAAATGTTCATTCTTCCTTGTTATTCTCTAAGATTTCAGGTCGAGGGCTCATAGTTTTGGAAAACAGACAAGTAATACATGATTACAGATGAAAAAGTATCTGCTAACCACAAACCTTTTATGTTCAAGTTAGTATTTATATTCATTTAGGTGTATTTTTGGAGTGGATTGATATAACTTATTAAAATGTATTGATTGCCAGTAATTTAGTAAATGCTCTTCCTGTTAAGAAACTCATGTGGATTGGGGAGTTGCTGTGGGTCCACTCTAATCAAAATACAGAATCTTTACTTGAGCATAGTCCCTGGGCTGCTATTGGCCTGGCTATTTGAGGAGGCCTTGGCATCATTCATTTTTGAAAGTTTCTTATTTAAAGATTCAGAGGGGCACACAAAGTTCCTGGTGTCTGGTAAACACTCCCTGCCTTATTCTTTCTCTCTCTGTGCTGATTGAGTCATTTGCTTTGACAAAGCTTCGATGGAGGTTTCTTCCACATTTAGTTTTATTGATGGAGGCTGTTGTGCTAAAAAGAAAGCTGTAACATGTGGAAAGGTGGTGAGTGGGTACTCAGAGCTTTTGAAGTACTTGTCTTTCTTCCTAGGGGTCCTCTAGAAATTGATCATAGATTACTTGGCCAAATTTAAAACCCAGGAATTTATTGCAGGCATTGTGGGTGGGAAGGAACATCAGTCTTTCTGTACTGAATTTAATTATTCTAAATATGACCCATTGCTGCTTGTATGAGTGCCTTCTGATGCAACTATGGTGATAGCGATGACCTCTCTAACAGCGCTGAATATCCTTGACAGCTTGCATCTGTCCTCTTCAAGTATTTTTAGTCTGTCTTGCCTCTGTGGCTGTGTCTGGAAGAACTGAGGATGGATTGAACTGCTCTGGGGCTGCTCCAAGTTGTGGCGGACGCTCTTTGCTACTGTCTTCACCATCCTACCACAGTCCTGCCCTGATGAGGCTCCTTGCCTTTGTCATTTGGTGGATTAACAGAGACAGAACCATTTGTTAGTAAAAGTAAAAAGTCATGATTATCAGAACGCTTTTTAAAATAAAGTATGGCTAGTGTTGATGGTGCCTAACAGTGTGAAAGTACTCACAGCCACTAAGCTGTATGGGGATCAAAAATGGCTAAAATGCTTAATTTTATGTTCAGTATATTCTGCCCCTATTAAAAAAATTAAAACTTCAAATGGATTTGAATGAAAAATGGAAGTACTTTCATTACCCCAGGATTGAAGACTGCCTTAAATAAGTCATCAAAAATCACACTCATCTCACATACACACACACACACACACACACACACTCACATACACACACAAAAAAAAATCACAACAACAACAAAATAAGCTAATAAATGATGGTAATCAGACCCTGAGATTCATCTATACAGAAAGTGATTTTTAGGTCAGACTCCAATATTTGCAGTATTTATATTTGTAAGGAGGATTGACTGGTTTGTCTGAGGTTCATGGTGGACAGTTGGAAACAGTTTGTTTGGGGTTGTTGTCTGGGATGGTAAGCTGGCCCCACTTGAAATAAGAGTAGTTTGGATTGCAAGGATCACAGGTCACTAGGTTAGGTCAGATAGAGGCAGTATCAGTCTAAGGGCAGAATCAGTCTCAGCTTCCAGGACAGACACTAGAAGGGCAGTGGGATAGTCTGGGAACTGTCCCTGGAGTCTGGATGTTCTTGCTAGAGACGCCTTGGGCTGAGCTGGGATCTCTCCTGGAATGCCAAGACTCCTGTTTCTGCTATTCCCTTCCATTTCTCCTTGCCAGTGGGCTTTCTCCAGTAGTTTCCTTGCTTAAGTTGCGTGCACGTGTGGCCCACTGTGGTTGCAGTCATGGCCCATCCATGTCTTGACTCTAGTTCTAGTGCTCACTATCGTCTGACTTCACCTTCTGTGGCTCTCTCAGCTGGATACTTTGTTTTCGTAGACCAGGTGTTCATCGCAGTGGAAGGTTGACTAGGATCAGTGGCCTGCTGGTCATTTAGAGGAGTCAGAGTGAGAAGAGATTGTGTGAGAAGGGGCTGTAGCAGGGGCCCTGGCACCTTAAACTGTCTCCATTAAGCAGTAGAAAAGAATAGATATTGACTCCAAATGGGTTTCTTCTGTTCGGTTGCTGTAGTGATTAAACTTTTTGCAGAGAAAATGTTCACTGTAGCTACAGATAGGAGACCAAGCATCCTGAGTAGCCTCTGTATGTGAGTGTGTGTGTGCACGTGTGGGCATGTGTGTCTGTAATAAATCGCTGGTGGGTGGTGTTAACTGTCCCAAAGCTTGCACTTTGAACAGTGGCAACTCAGGATGCCCCAGAATGCAGTGTCTGTGTAGTCTTTCCTCTGAGGAGGTTCTCAGGTAGAATAAGGAGGTTTGGGGGATGCCAGTAACATCTGAGGTATCATAGTTCAGATGTTTGGGTGGGCCTTTTCCCCCTTCCACTAATCATAGGGCCATAAGATTAAAAGATTAGAAGGGTGCATCCTTAGAAAGAAAGAGAAATGTTGCCCTTAGAGTGGTTTGGGAGGAAGAGCACAGAAAGCAGCCTCTGTTTAAGCATCTGACACCTGTATACACCCTTATAATGGGCTTTTCTTCATATATCTTCCCTGTCTGTAATCTCTTGTTTTTCATGAATTCTCACAGTACAAGGAAGAAACAGAAGGAGAAAGTAGGAGTAGATGGCAGGTTGAAGCCTCTGAAACAACAGTTGTTTGGAGGTACTCTGTAAAAGGCTGAGAGCCTGAGCAACATTGAACTATTTGGATTTATAGTGGCTTAGTAATTGATGTTTCACAGTGATGACCTTGAATATATGGTATTCAGAAAAGCAACGCCTAGTATTATATCTGCTTAACAAAAGAGGAAAGTATATAACGTTTTAGTAAAACATAATCACCAAAGTAGTTTTAGTAGTTTAAGAATTTGAGTCCCTTTTTCTTTTTGGTGGTACTGGGGTTTGAACTCAGGACCTCATGCTTGCAAAACAGGTGCTGTATTACTTGAGCCCTCCATCAGCTTAATTTCTATTTCAGTAACAACTTTTTAAGGATATAATTCATATACCACAACAGAGGTGTAACATTTGAATATCTTTAAAAATTCAGTGGTTTTTAGTATATTTATGCAGCTGTCATCACTATCTAATTCTGCAACATTTTCATCACTCCAAAAAAGAAAATCTGTATTTATTAACAGTCACTCTCCATTCTCCCCTCCCCCAGGCAATTACTAATCTCCATTCTGTCTGTATGGATTTGCTTATTCTGGACATTTCATATAAATGGAATACTACAGTGTTTTTTTGTAACTGACTTATTTCTGTTGGTATGATGACTAACTTATTTCTGTTTGTATAATATTTTCAAGGTTCATCTGTGTTATAGCATGTATCATTACTTCATTTCTTTTTTTTTGCAGAACGGGGGTTTGAACTCAGTGCCTTGCACTTGCTAGATAGGCACTCTACCACTTGAGCCGTGCCTTCATCTCTTACTTCATTCCTTTTATGGCCAAGTAATACCCTTTTGTAAGGATATACTACGTTTTGTTTATCATTCACTGGTTCATGGGCATTTGAGTTATGCTGCCATCTGACCATTTTGAGAAATGCTGCTATGAGCGTTAAGTTTTTGTGTAGACATGTTTTCATTCTCTTGGGTAACATAATGAGTGAAATTGTAGCAATATATGATACAGATAATACTTTTTTTTTGTGGTATTAGAAATTGAATCCAGGGCCTCATGCTGGCCAGGCAAGCTCTCAACCACTTGAGCTATGCCCTAACTTTTTTGTTTGCGAGATAGGATATTGCTAACTTGGCCCAGGCTGGTCTTGAACTTGTAGTTCTCCTATCTCTTGTCTCCTGAGTAGCTGGGCATATAGCAGCATATTACCATGCCTAGCTCTATGCTTAACTTTTTTTTTTCCTTTTTGATCATGCTGGGTTTGAACCCAGGGCCTTGGACTTGCTAGGGTTGAGTCACAACCCCACCCCTTTTTGTTTTAGTAAATTTTGAGGTAGAGTCGATTTGTGTCTGGGCCAGCCTGGACCACGATCCTCCTGTTTCCCTGTATAGGGGTGACAGGTATATGCCACTACTTCCAACCATTGGTAGATACAGGGTCTTGGGAACTTTTTTGCCTGGATTGGCCTCAAGCTGCAGTCCTCCTGATCTTTGTCACCTGAGTTTCTAGGATTATAGGCTTCAGCTACCATGACCAGTTTAAACTTGATTTTTTAAGGAACTGACAAATTGCTTTGCTAAATGACTGCCTTGCATTATATTCCTGCTAGCAAAGTATGAAGGTTCCAATTTCTCTGCGTCTTTACTAACACTTATTATTGTCCATTCTTGTGGATGAGAAATGGTCTTTCATTGGATTTTGATTTTTTTTTTTTGTTGTTGTTGTTGTTGTTGTACTGGCGTTTGAACTTAGGGCCTTATGCTTGCTACGCAGGTACTCCTACTGCTTGTTCCACTCTGCCATCCCTTTTTTGTGGTCTTTTTTTCCAGATAGGGTCTCCAGAACTACTTTGGCCGGGGCTGGCTTTGAACTGTGATTCACCTGATCCTTGTCTTCTGGAGTACCTAGGATTACAGGTGTGAGCCACCATTGATTTGCATTGTTTTTTGGCTGTTTGTATGCCTTCTTTGTAGAAATATCTGTTCAATTTCATGTCCGTTGTTGAGTCAAGTCAATTACTGTTTTGTTGCTGAGTTGTAAGAGTTTTTTAAAAAAATTATTGTGTATATCATTATCAAGTAAACAATTTGCAAATATCTTCTTCCATTCTTGGGGTGCCTTTTCACTTTCTTGATAGTTTCTGTTTAAGTGCGGAAGTTTTAAATTTAAGTCCTATTTAACTTAAGTTGCTTAAGTTTTTGATGTCATAATTCAGAAGCCACTGCCTATTTCAAAGCCATGAAACTTTACACCTGTCTTCTATGAGTTTTATAGTTTTAGCTCTTTCTTCCATTTAGGTCTCTAGTTCACTTTTGAGTTAATTTTTGTATATGGTGTGAGGTTGGCTTTCAACTTTGTCTTTTGTGTATAGAGAGCTGTTTTTAGTGACATTTATTGAAATAAGACCATTATTTCCTCATTGAAGTGTCTTGCTACCCTTGTTGAAAATCAAGTGACTATAAATGTGTGGGCTTATTTCTGGAGTCTTAGTTCTATTTAGTTGACCTATATGTATTTATCCTTCTGCCATTACCACACTTTTAATTGTTGTAGCTTTGTAGTAAGGTTTGTTTTTTGAGACAGGTCTCACCACAAAGCACAGATTGACCTGGAACTGATTGCAGTCCTCCTTCCTCAGTGCTGGTATTACAGGTATGCACTACCACATCTAGCTATAGTGAATTTCAAAATCAAGAACTGCCAGGCCTCCTTCCTCCAACTCTTCTTTATTTTCGAGGTTGCTTTGGCTATTCGAGGTTTCTTACATTTCCATTTGAGTATTAAGATTGTTAATTTCTACAAAAAGGTAACTGGAATTGTTAAATCTGTGTATCTATTTAGGGAGTTAAAGTCCTTTCTTGGGGATCTGCTATATGCTTAAGAACTCTTGGCTAGCTCAAGCACTCTTGCCTCAGCAACATAACATGCTTTAATTTATTGACACAGTAGGCTGACTTGGTGAAACACTGTAGGTCACTTTTAGGCTGGAACTCTACTTTTCAAGTTCTAAGAGAGCTTGTAGGATGGTTTCTTGTAGTATGTGTTCTTTTGATGTGAAAATTTCCTGATGCCTTGCCTGTATAGGATAAAAAGTATTCTGGTTAACACACATTCCAGTTACTAGGAATTAGCAGATTACATATTAAATATTTAATTATCAGAGTTAAAACATGTTACAATAAAACCACGATACTGAAATTTATATAAGTTTTATTGTTGGATGCATTAGAAGATACTTTGGAATCTTGTACTGCAGGGGCCATGTGATCATCAGTTGTTATTATACTTTTGAGTTAGTTCACTTTCTGAACAAGTAATAGCAAAGTGCCTATTTGTGCCAGGCCCAGGGAAGGACAGACTCAGCTCCTGCACTCATGGAGCTAACAGGAGGAAGACTAACATTAATCAAGATGCCATGTGAATTCCAAGTAGAATACAGTGCTATGAATGTGAGTGCATTGGATCGTAAATGGATTTGACTAGTCTGAGTTTGGGGACACTTTCTGAGCAGAAATCTGGAGGAACATGGAGATTGATTGAGGAAAGAATTAGGGGAAGAAATTCCAGGTAATCAGGTGAGCTGGTTAGTGGGATATGTGGAGATGACGGGGTTGTTTTGGCTGTGTAGCTTTTGGGAAAAAGTATGTGAAGACCTAATTTGTCTTTGCTTTACTCTGTCCCTGGAAGAAATTACCTACTGTTTCTGAGCTTGCTTACTTACGTTAAAAAACTTACATAGCAGTTTTTATTTAGAGATAATTATATGAAAACACAAAGAAATCCAGGCTTCTGATTGTTTTCATATAATTCAAAAGTAATTATTTCTTTGTGACCTTCCATGATTGTCCTCTTGCAAATACAGTTCTGGTAAATTGAAACTTTATCTGATCATTTTTCGTAGTCTGACATTAGGATTTACTTCATTAACTATGTACTCCACAAGCCTGTAGAGATAAAAGTCTGTAGGGGAGCAGGTGAGGATGTAACTGACTCAAGCAGTTCATAATACTGTCGTAGGGCATTTGGAGGAACTGGGAAGACTTCCTGGTGGAGGTAGACTTTGGCCTGGAATCATTGATAGGTCAACATGATGGTTGGAGGAGAAAAATCAAGCAGAGGAAATGGAGAAAAGGCAAAACCAGGAGAGGTGGTGGTGGTGGCTGTGGCTGGAATTCATGGTGCATATGGGTAGATAGTCCTGAAATAGTAGTAGTGACTAGGAGCTTAGGAAGTCTCACTGAGGAGCCTGGGTTTTATTCTGTGCTCTGGGAGAGGCATTTATTTATTTATTTATTTATTTATTTTCAGAGGAGTGGAATTGATTGGATTGTCAGTTCTTCTTTCAGATGCTAATATGGACCACCTTCTGACCTCTTTAATCTCCTCTCCACTCTGCACAGACACCATATTAAATAATCTGGATTCTGATTGTGCCAGGATCTCATTCTTCCTCATGGCTATAGGCTTTGTACCTTGTTCTTGCCTTGATTTAGAAGTTACACCTTCCTCTAGAATGCAGTACACATCTCACACATGTGCTTTCTGACTCTGTGCCCTGGGTTTCAGCTTAGATTAGACTTGTCTCTTTCCAGATTGGATTGAGGACCCTTTCTCTGTGTCCTCAGTCATAGCATTCTATGGTTTTCCTGGCTGTAGCATTGGAAGTGCTTGTTCTCATTCTTCCTCAATTAGATGCATGTTTGTAGATGTCAGAGACTTGAGGCTTGGACTTAGAAAATGCTTGTACGTTAAGTGAATGAATGAGTAAGCAAATAGGAAGGACTGGAGTTAGGAAAATCACTCCTGGCAAGAATTGTCTGTAGTAAGAATTATCTGGGTTGAAGAAAGAACTTGTATGGCTGAGGGTGGGTGGGGGTGTGTATGTGTGTGTGTGTATGTGTGTGTTTTATCGTTTTGTCAATTTGATAGTGACTTGGAGGGACAAGGAATAGAGATAGGGTAGATGATTCTTCCAAGAATTTGGTAGTATATGCAGATTACTGGTGGAAACGATAGGGAAATTACTGATGTTCAAGGTGAGAAACAAAGTCACATGCTGGTGTATCTATTGGGCTATGAGTTTATTAGATTACCAACTGATGTTATAACAAGTGACTGCAATTTTAGTGGCTTAAAATAGCACATGTTTATTGTTTCAGGGTTTTCATGGGTTAGGAGTTCAGAATGGCATGGCCAGTCTGCAGCCTCCCAGCCCCAGCAGCCACAGTCCAGGTGTTGGCCAGGACTGGGCTCTCATGAGAAGGCTCAGCTAGGGAAGAATCTGCTTCTAAGCTTCTGCATGTGGGTCTTTCCCACATGGCAGCTTACTTCATCAGAGCTACAAAGGAGAGTCAGCTAGCAAGACAGAAGTAATTGAGAGCCCATCATCACCTTTGCCACATTTTGCTGGCGGGAAGCAAGTCTAGTCACGTAGAGGGGGAGGGGATTGCACAAAGGTATTAACATTGGGGATGGGGTTTATGGTAGGTGTATATCATGAAGTTTGTCTACCACGGTAGGGAGGGACAATGTGACTAGGAGACATTAGGGCAGTTCCTCAGATGGAAGCCCTGTAGAATGGAAAGATGGAAGCTTTCAGTAAGGGACATTTTGGAAGTGAAGAAGTTCTAGGAGAAGGTTAAGATGTGGCCTTGAGATGACCTTCTCAGGCAGCTTTCTTGGCTCTCTCCCTTCATCCCCATCTAGGGGCATAGGTGCCTTTTCATGTCTTCTCTCCTGTTTATAAATTATCATACTGTCTTATACCTGCCACTGATAAACCCATCTACCTTGCTAAAATTAAATTATTTACCAGAGGTTCCTGGCCATTGGAGGGGTCTGCTTTTATGAGGTTGTTGAGGATGAAATGAAGTGATCCATTTGGGAGTATTTTATCTGAGGTAATGTGATATGCAAACTAAAGGTATTAAATATGCAACCTTTTCTCCCTGTAGTAAGTAGAATGCATGAAATTTAAGTTATATTTTCCTTTTTAACTTGGGTTCATGTTATATATGTTATTGAACTGGGCTTTGTTTAATACCGTGATATTTTCAGGGTCTTTTGAGTGGAGTGTTGCTTTTATGATAAGTGATCCCAAACTGCTGTACCTTTCAAGGTCTTGTGTTCAGTTTTTACTGTTTAAAAAAAACCTGTCTTTGCTATTCCTTGTCACTCTTTTGCTTCTGCTTCTATGTCAGTTTTTAGCTCTCTTTCTTCTGGTTTGTTGCCTCTGATCTTCTGTGGGCTTGGCAGCCTGATAATTAAGCTTGTTAGAACTGTGAGTAGTTTAATAGTAACTATGCTAGGAATGTGGGTCAGAGAGCCTCTTCTTGCAGTAAAGTAGGTGAGCTGGTGTGCGTGGACTTTATAAAAATCTCTTGGCCTTTCGAGTGTGTCCTGGCTTCCTTCCTAGTTCTAGCTGTGTTTGGATTAAGAGAGGCCCAGATAGCTGAGTTCCATTCAGGGACATGTGGCTGCCATTTTCTCGGTATACGCCTCAACGCTCTGTTATGAGAAACTGTGTCATTCCTGCTTTAGCTTTGATGAGGTTTCAGTTTTTTGAACAGTAGTGATAGGTGACGGGTGGTCTGGTTCATGGACCAAAAACTGTTTGAGAAGCACAGAAAATCTTCTTTAGACAAGATCAATATCCAGGCATGCACAGCAGTGTCTGTGCCACTGCCTCAGTGCCTTTAGGAAGTCCACCTCCCAGGTTACATTACAGATAATCTGTGCTGCTCCTCAGTATGTCCATTGGCTTTAGCTTTCTGCCAGAGCAACCTGAGTACTTTCTTTGTGGAGCAGCATTTCTGAATTCCTAGGGAGTGAGTCCTGCGTTCTTGTGAAAATAATAGCTCAGAACAGTATGGGGAGCCTGGTCTGGGGCCCTGGCCAAATGCCCGGCCCTGCCTTGGCATCCTCTTTTCTAGAGCAGGCATAATGTCTTGTACCTTTTAGGATGAAAAAATTTTATGTAAGAAAATGATTGTCGTATGTATGCAGTATTAGATGAAAGACCTAGTTTGTTGGGTTGGTTCTGTTGGTATTTTATCTTCGAGTAGTTAAAAATGGTTAGCATTACTACTAAAGTACTACTGAGAAATATAATTCTCAGTCTTACATAGTTTTTTTTTTCTGAATATGTTCTAGAATATGTATATTTGTACAAATGGGGATATTTATTAAGTGCTGTCTGATTACTTTCAGACTGTTGAGTATACTTGCTTCCTGGCCAAATTAAATGTATGAAAATTCTGCCATATACCGTCACCTTAATCTCCTTCTTTCACAGTATATGGCAGATGGACTTCATATACCTATATGAAACAGAACTAAGAAACTGCTTGCAGTTGCTTTAAGTGGGGTGGGGAGGAGGTTGAAGAGGGAGAGACAATGGGGGCAGTGTAACTAACGTAGGATATAAGTCTCATTGGAGTTGTCACTACGAATCCCCCCTGTATAATGACTATATCCAAATAAAAATTTATTTAAAAAATTTATGAAAATTCTAATGCCACCATGATTCATAACAGGAAAGATTTTTTAAACTTCTGAAATCACTTTAAATATACTTCATATGGATCTCTGGTAATAGTGACTCAAGTAATCTTATTTTTCAGGCCATAAATCAGGTTTGATTTATAGGGCTAGTTCCTGCAAGCTGCTTAGACTCACAATTATTTTGTGGGCTGTTGTAGCCACTTGTTTGCTTTTGAACTCAACTCTAGGTGTTGAACTTTATTTGAGAGCCTAAAATGACCTGTGCCTCAGTTCCCTTAGAGGCTAGCATTTCCTTGTTTTATTGTACCTGCCCAAGTGGAGTGTGGAAAGAGTAATAGTATAGTAGCATGTGTGTGTGTGTGTGTGTGTGTGTGCATGTGCTATAGTTATACTATAAAAATTTACTGTAAAAAGAGCTTTTGGGAGGTACAAGATTTGAACTCAGGGCCTTGTGCTTTCTAGGCTAGCATTCTACCACTTAAGCCATATCTCCAGCTGTTTTTGCTCTGGTTATTTTTGAGGTAGGATCTTGTTTTTTATCCAAGATGGCCTGGACTGCAACTCTCCTATTTGAAATTTCCCACTGTAGCTGGGATGAGAGATGTGCACTATCATGCCCACCCTTTTGAGATGAGGTCTCACTGACCTGAAACCACCTTCTTTTTGATCTCAGCCTCCTGTATAGCTTGGGATGATAGGTGTGTGCCACTGCTCCCAGCTGTTGGTTGAGATGGGGTCTCATGAACTATTTGCCTGGACTGGCCTGGACCTATATTCTGCTGATCTCAACCTTCCAAGTGGCTAGGATTATGGTTATGAACTATTGGTGGCTGGCCAAAACATGTCTTTTCACAGACCTTGTACTTTCTTATTTAGCAGACTTGTGCTGTAGCCAAAATTTTAGTATTTGTGAAAACTATTGCGCACCCCCCACACACATTCTTCCTTAGTTGGCCTAAAGTAACTTTACTTATATTGCCTGAATTCTTTTTTTTTTTTTACAGGTCATTATTTTATTTTATATTTTCCTACAGCCCCTCACCTACCACCCAGTCTCTCTTATCCTATGAAAGGTCTACTTCTACCAGTCTGAATAATCAATGCAGCAGGCAGGCAGCTTGTTTCTTTTTTTTAAATAACGGGAACAAAACACATCTAAAACCGAAGCTTCTGGAAGAACTACTTACTCTTGCCAGTCTTGTACCTCTCCTCGAACTTGACTTTGGCCTCCCATCTGGCTTTGTGTTTAAGAGCTGGGTCTCTAAAGACATCCTTATTGACAACAGTCTTGTCCAAGGGGATGTCCACAGAGTACCTTGTGGGCATAAGGTGATTGTAGTTATAAACTTTCACGAAAGACTTTATCTTTGACCTCTTGGCGATTTTCTTCTTGCCCATTGCAGCTGTCACTTTGCGGGGATATCAGTCAATTCCAGCCACCAGAGCATGGCTGTAGGGGTGATCTGAGGTGCCATCATCAGTGTTCTTCACGATGATGGCTTTGCGTCCGAAGTAGCGTCCGGCTAGGACCAGCACCACTTTCCTGGGTTACATGAATTTGCCCATTTCGACAGCAACCAGCAGTCCCACAGCAAAAAGGGTGCCTGAATTCTTGAATGAGTAAAAGAATATGACTCCTTCCAAAAAATTCACAGCATTGCTGGACTGAGACTTGATGGCTACTGATTCTTAGGGGCAGGAGCACTGAGGCACAGGATCTCAGAGTGATTGTCTTGGGGACCAGAGGATAGGAAGCAACAGGGCAGTATTACCAGAGGAGAACTGTGCTTAAGGGACAAACGGCCTTTGGTAAATCCCAGGGCAGGAGATGGGACTACCTTTTTTTACTTTCTGTGAACTTTAAGAATGCCATTCATCCATAAATGCAACAAATGTTTGAGCTTCTGTTATGTGGCAGACATTGAATTAAGTACTGGAGGTACTGGGATGAATAAGCCAAACATCCCTTCAGTGATACCATTGATACAGTCTGTTTTGGAGTATGTCAGAAAAATGTTTATCAGAGAAGAAAGTTCACTAGACTTGTTTTAGATACTGAATGACTAGGGATTAAAGGTGGAGTTGTAGGTTAGCAGAAGACATTTTTTGAAAAGAGTAACTCTTCTATAATTAAAAGACAATTTACAGATGACATTGTGCAGAGACTTTTAGCTGATCCTGAACCTGTCTCTTCTACTGGCCTTTTTCCAGATGTCCTTACAATTAGGTATGCCTGCTTCGTGGCCAAATTCTTGTCAATGGAGTGAGCACAGAGAAGTATGCTACTTCCAGGCCTGGGCCCCAACACCTTGAGTCATGAGTATGTGTCCTTTCCTCAGTTGTCTCAGTGCAGAGGAGTCCAGTCACCCAGGAAGCCCCCAGCCACGAGATGGAAGGGTCATGGGTGCCAGAGCCACTGCTTAGAGGAGAGCTGTCTGCTGACCAAGGACACATGCTATGGACTTTACATGAGCTAGAAGTAAATAGTTATGGCATTTGAGTCATTATACAATTTGTTCTGTAGAGTTAGCTTGCCTAACTAGATACCTTGCCTAGAATGCCAAATAGAACTGGTGAGTTTAGTAAAGGGGCTAAGAGTTTCAGGCTCTGCTTTAACTTTTTTATTTATATGTAATGATCTATGCAGTTGCCATGGATTTTAAGAGTCTGTCTAAGTCATGATAGAATAAGTGGCAAAAAATGTTTAATGTATTCACTTCTAGTTGGTACAGTGGTTTGTCGCACTCAATATGGCCTTTCTCCATATTTGATTTAATAAACTATGTGGATCCTCAGTTAGCTTTAAAGGTACTCTGTGGAGACTTAAACATCCTCAGTTCTTATTTCAAAGAACTGTAAATACAGTTTTCATCATGCTACTTCTCTTTTCCAAAGCCTGTAATCACGTCTTATCATACAGCATTTTGTTTCATTAATCCATTACCCCATACCACATACATATAATGAAAGTGCCTATGTTTAACATCCTGACCTAGGTTCTTTGAAGACAGACAAAATGAATAATATATAGGTCCTGCCTTCAAAGAGTTTGTGCTTGGTACACTGATGGTTACTACCTTTACTCACCTTTACCAACTACTCCTCATTTTAGCCTTTCTTTTTCTTTTTTTGGGTGGGACTGGGGTTTGAACTCGGGTTTTACCAACAAAGCAGGCATTCTACTGCTTGAGCCATACCTCTAGTCAGTCCATTTTGCTCTGGTTATTTCAGCCATGGGGTTCTCACAAACCATTTATCCTGCCTGGCCTCAAACCTTGATCCTCCTGATCTCAACTTTCCAAAAAGCTAGGATTATAGCCACTGGTACCTGACTCATTAGCATTTAAAAGTCCATGTATTATTTTTTCATTTTTTTTCTTTTTTAGCATTGTCTCCTTAACTAGATACTGTAATTTCTGAAAGCAGGGATTATATTTTCCAGAGTTCTGCATCTCCCCTCTTGGGTACTTCTAGCAGATACAGGGCACTATATTTAATTGAGTATTCCTATAATTTTTCTTAATTATCTTGCTTGGATATTCGAGCATAGTTTTGTATTGTAGTCTGCATTAACAGACAAAAGTGCTTTTTTAAAGTTGTTTAGGGATTTATGGTATTATGCAGTTGAAGAGTGTCAGGACTGGTAGGGTCATTCTTAGATATTTACCTAATTCCTGATCTTTTAGGTTGATCATCTGGTTATCGATAGTAAGGTATGACTGTTAATCTTGGCACGGCATCACCTTGGGCTTGTTAGAAGCATTTGCTCTTGTCCCACATAGACCTGTAAATCAGAACTTGTATTGAAATGAGATCCTCAGATGACCACATGCCCATAAAGTTGAAGAAGCCCTGCTCAAGGTCACCCTCACATTTGACTTTTGAGAAAACCAAGAAAGTCAGAGTTACCCAGAGTCACAAGACTGGGATCATTTGGAAACCTTTAAAAAATATTGGTGCCTGGGTCCCTTCCCCAGACATTTTGCCCTAATTGGTCAGAATTGCATCTTGGGCATCAGAATTTTTTAAAAAATCAATGATCAAGTGACCACCTGAGGCTGAGAACCCTTGATTTGGTTAGTGACAGAATCTAGTCTTTTTTGATGCTCTAACCAAGCATTCCTTTCACTCCATCATGGATAATCTGTTCAGGAACAAGGCGAAAATACCCAGAGTGTTCACAGTAATGCACCTCTTTTTTAAAAAAAAATTCCTTTATAATGTTTACCCCAGTTAGCATCCTTCTTACTGTCTGCCTTGCCCTTCTGGAATGTTCCTCCAGGAGGGCAGGACCTTTGCCCTCCTGTTCCCTGCTAGGTCTCAGCTGTGACAGTATCTGGCATGTGGCAGGTGCTTCTTTCATATATATAGACCAAATGGAAGGAGTGACAATAAGGAGGCATGTGTTTTTTGGGAGGGAGATAGGCTACTCTGAAAGTACCTGTGGGGCTGCATAATTCTGGGACTAGGGGCTTCCTGAAGGACCATTGGCCTGCATGAACTGAAGGTTTGGCCAGGAAGAACAGCAGGACTTCTGCAGCTGAGGGAGGACTTGAAACCATCTCTCTCTGACTTGAATGCTTTTGCATTTCCATTCTGTTGTGTTGTTAGCAGTGAGTAGGGACAGGAATAGACCACTCCCGCTTTTTAGGTACTTGGGACTGGCCCTCCTACTTCCTCAGGGGGTAAAGCCATTATAGTAATGCAGAAAGGCATCTCGAGGTGGTTCAGTATGTGATTCTGTGAACAGGGCCTGGCACCAGAGTATCTACTTCCACTTGTTACCAATCACATTTTCTTGTGCTTTGGCTTATTTGCTTTGAGAACCTGGAGTTTTTGAGGTTAGAAGGACTTAATAGATTTTACTTTCAACTTACATGAGTGCCTTTCCTATAGTTAATTACTAAGACTGTTTATTATGGCAATGCTGTGGAGAAAGCATGCTTGGTTTTTGCCTATAATACTTATGTTATGTATGTTATTTTAGTGTTTACGTCTTCCTATTTGTTATTTGGAATGTTTTACCACTAATGATCAGATTTTGAAGTTCAGTGTGAAAATCTTTTTTTGTGAAGCTGTTTTTTCATATGTCCTACCAAGTATTAGTGATTTTTTTTTTTTACTGCAATACTAGGGTTTAAGCTTAGGACTTTGCACTTGCTAGGTAGGCTCTCTACCTCTTGAGCCACGCTTCCATCCCATTTTGCTCTTGTTATTTTTGAGATAGGGATTTGCTTTTTTTGCCTAGGCCAGTCTGGACCATGATCTTTCTATTATAAGCTTATTGCCATAGCTGAGAGATGACAGGTATGAACCACTGTGCCCAGCTATTGGTTGAGATGGGGTCTCATGAACTTTTTGCCTGCCTTGGCCATGAACTCTGATCCTCCCTGATTTCCACTTCCTGCCTCTCAAGTAACCAGGATTACAGCCATGAGCCACCTGTATCCGACCAACCATTAGTGATTTTTAAACTTTTGACCTAAGACCATTGTGAAGATGTCTTGAAAAGTTATCTTACGCTATTTATTTTCAGTAATAGAAAGCCAGAAAGTGTTAAGCCTTGAATGTAAGATGTCTTTTTAAGTTCGAGTTCAGAAACTGCATAGAGATTAGATGTTATCTTCGTGTGACCTAGGAGTCTGCTGCTGGAAAGTGGCAGATGTTAGAGGAAGTTGGGGTTCTGTTGACTTCACATCAGTTGCTTTGCATAATCAACTGTAATTCCATGTTCATGGTCATAGATAGAACTAACATTCTGAGGATAGGCCAGAATTTATAGGGAGAATCCTGGGATCCAGATGTTACTACAGGCTATTACCATAAGCGGCTACTGTTAATTGGTGGGGGGGAGGGCAGAGAGAGAGAGAGAGAGAGAGAGAGATCCTACAATAAGAATTTTCCAGAAACAAAAGAAAGAATTAAAGAGCTGATGGTTATTCTGGTTTCTAGGAGTCATATTATGGGGAAAGATTTATTGTATGGGCCCTGACAATAATTTGACTTCTGAAGCACTTGATAATGGATATAAGGGAGAGGAAAATTAGAAATACATGGAAGTCAGTTTAATCAGATTTTAACATTCCTTTTGGCATTAAAAATTCAGGCAATCATCAGTTTATTCTTAGGAAATCTTAAGGTTATTAAAGATTATTAACAGTAGTGTTTTATAGTTGTGAGTTCTTTTTGAATTTAAAACACTTTGGCATATAGTATCTTATTTAATTCCCTCACCTGCCCTGTGACATAGGAGAGAGAAGTGTCATGTTTCCTTTCTGTTGATGAGGTAGTACAGAGAGGTTCAGTTACTTTCCAAGGACAACTAATAACTAGTAGAACTGAGCTCTTTCTTTATATTTTAAATATAAAATGTTACGGGTTATTGTTGAAGTTGTAAACTGTCTTTTGTTTTCTAAGTATAGGAATGTGTGGCTTATAACTAGGATGAATAATCTAAAATTTTTCCTAATGCAGCCATAAGAAAAGTTTTCTTAGGATTTTACCTAATATTGCAACCATAAGAAAAGTTTTTGTAGGATTGCTGGGTGGCAAGACCCATTTTTTTTTATTTTTAAAGTTACCATTGTATATGTTCTTAAAACTTTAATTTTATCTGAGTGAAGTGGTCTGAGATCAGAGACTATGTCTTCCAACTTCCTCTTGACTTACTCTGTCTGCCATAGTGCCTGTTGGCACTCAGTGCAGATTCTTTTGTGTGAGTTGGGTATTGGGTATATTGCTGGGAAATGGTTAATGATGTTGATCTGACTAACTGCAAAATGTGTACAGTATCTGTTCTTAGTAAATGTTTACTCTATCCACAGCACATGTGTCCCATTAAAAAACTACACGAGTAATACATGTTCACGAGCATAGATGTCTTATACATACACACCCCCTTAAGTTTTGAAACAATCTTTGCAGTGCAAAGAACTTGGCCCTGCTCACCCAGCCATTTGTAAGTTGGCAATATTTTTATCATTCTCAAATATTTTGTGCATTTCTTACAAACAAGAACATTGTCCTTCACAACTAAAATACAGTAATCAAAATCCAGAAATGAACATCGAGGCATTTTTACCATTTAATTCTCAAATCCTATTTCCCTTTTGCCTATTGTCCCAGCAGTGATCTTTGTAAAAAAAAAGTTCAGTCAGAACCTTGGGACACATTCAGTTGTCTCTTAAGTCTTCTTTAACACAGAACAGTCTCAGTGTTTTCTGACTTTTGTGCCCATGACACTTTGAAAATTGCCAGCCAGTCATTTTTTGGAATGTTCCTCATTTTGGATTTGTCCAATGTTTCTTTATGATTAGATTTAGGTTTTGCATCTTTGGCAGGAAAATCACAGAAGAGCCAGAATATATCTTTTTCAAAGATTAGTTTTACATTTTATTTTCTGTTTCCTTAGAGCGTTTCCCAAAGTGTATTCTGCGGAACTAGCACCTACTGTGTTCTCAACACCGTGCCACCTATAGAAGGTAGGATTTGAAAAAAGCTTTTGACTTTTGGGAAGGGGTGGGTTTGGCAGTGAGAGTCACTCCTTCATCACAGTGCAGTGAAACAGTCTTTGACCAGGTCTTTAGAAGGCCTGGGTTCTGCCTTTTAACTGCTGTGTGATCTTAGATAAGTTACTTAATCTTTTTGGGGTTAGTAGAAATTTCCTCATGTTTCTGTGGGGATTCAAAAAGTCAATGGATTCAGTCACACAGAAAAGTCAGAGCACTCTGTGTTGGTCGTAATACAGTTTTATAGTTCTGGAGTCCAGTACCAGGTGATATAGAGTAAGAACATGTGGCATTGTGGGGAAAACCACGGGTCATGTTTGAATCCCTTTTGAGCCATTTGTAACTGAATCCTGGGCAAATTAATCTCAGCCTCAGGTTCTTTATCTGAAAAGTGGGAGTGATTAAATTTTTATGTTTTATCATGAGGAGATAGAGAGCACAGTGTAAAGTCCTTTCTGGGTGCCTAAGTCCCACAAATGTTTGCCCCCTGATCAATAATAGAAAAGAGATTCACTTGATCATATGCAGGTCAAGTTGTAACCCAGTGAAATACAGTAGGAGAGGATGTGTCTAAGCTTAAATTGAAGTGATAGATCACAGGGTTTATGTGCCTCCATTTACATTTTTTTAAATTGAAAATGTAAATACAGATAAATAGAAGTTTATTGACTCCAAGCTATGAGTTGACCTAAACCTGGACCAGAAATTTAATAACAGATTGATAGTAAACAGATACATCTGGACCACACAAAAATAGGAGGGTGCCATGTGTTGATCGCATAGCTCTATGAAAAGGAGAAAGAAAGGTTGTTTAGTAGCAAAACTAGCTATGCTTTTCTGCTTAAAAATTACTTTCTTTTATTTTTAACCTTCAAAAATATTTTGGATAATTACAGCTGTGTTTAATTCATTTTGGAGACTGTCTGGAAAAGAATAATGCAGACTATGATCAATGCTTGGCACATAGTTGGTGCTTAATTAATGTTTACTTTGGATGAGTAGTGATTTGAAAGTTGTAGATTAGTCATGGAAGTATTTGTTGCTGTGAGCACTGTGCTGCCTTGAATGCAACAATGTGTGCTTATGTTTTCCTAAACCAGTTCCTGTCCCAATAATTAAATCTGAGCACATAATAATTATACTTAAATAGGAGATTGTAGAGCTTCCTTTAGTCTTACCATTCCAAGTTACTGATCAGATATATTCCTAATAAGATTTAGCAAGTGGATACACTGATACACCAATTCATTTTGAACAGTTTGGTCTAGAGGTTGAGAAGTTAACCCTAATCAACTTGATTGAGTAAGTGTTCATCATTGCTTATAGTACCAAAATTATTTAATTTTTATTATGAATCAAAATAGATGTATCATATCTAGGTTAGAGTCATTATACTTACAGTTTCCCTTGTAGAAGTCAGAGTGTTCAAGGAGCAGGTCAAATACAAATCTCTGGATTTAGATTTAAATAAAGGATTGGGCATTGTGAATGTCAAGTTTTTAGAAATAAAACCAGAAGCAGGAATATTTTTTGTCTTAATGAAGTGAATGAGCATTTTTGTACATTTTAGAAAGATTTAGCTAAATTATACTATACCTATAAAATTATCATTTAGAAAATATCTGAAGGTTGACTAGAAAGGATGGTTCATTCTCCAGAATTGTAACTGTCAACCAAGTAAATAATCTGTCAATTTCAAGAGCTTCACTAGTTATGTTTTTTTGTGAAGTAGGTTAGAAGATTATTTTGGTCATCTATCACACATGCATATGTGTAGATAATGCTAATGAAATGTTTTACTGTCATTTGGTTGGCACTCCCGTTTTGCAGTGTCAAAGTTTATCTTTGAATTGACTACTGAGATGCAATTGAAACCAGTGTATACCTTAATTTTTTTGTTAACTTAAGATACTGTTACTAGATTTCAAAACTGGCACATGTATTTAATTATTTAATCATTTATAGCTGTTCTAAAAGCATGAAACAGTAGCTTTTAATTAAAAAAACCCATTTTTATGCAGTATTGCCACATGAGCAGTTCTTTTCCAGTATAAAAGCAAAGTTTCTCCTTATCACACTTTAACCTGAAACACTGAAATTTGAAAGTAGGAGGTGTAGCATTTTGCTTTTTCAAGTTCCTAATAATTCTTTCTCCAGTATTGAAATTGCCATCTTCACAATGCGCAGTGGGAAAATTTACCCATGTTTATGTTTCTTTAAAACATCCAATTTATATTCAGTATGAACCTAAAATTGTAGAAGTGGCACAGTTTAAAAACTGATTAGGGCACCCATTGCCCTGTCATACTCCTCTTCCTTTTTAACCCCTGACTGCACATTCCCACAAAGTGCTGTCTTTAGAAACTTGATTGAGACAGTGCTTACACAGCCTTCTGCTTCTCTTTAAAAGCCTTTGGGCTAAATCACCACCACCTGATTTGGTATCAGAGCAGAAGACCAAAGCTTTTCCTATAGCTGTTAGTTATACTGAAGAGAAGAGAACCCCTACCCCCCCTCACACTGTATTTACCACAGGGCAGCTGGACTCTTTAAAGAGGCTTAAAGGGACAGGAAATTAACATCAGGTTGTGAGCACAGAGAGACAGAAGCCAGCGTTTAGTATTCTTTTCATTTGTGTTCAGAATTCTGCTTTAAACAAATTGCTTTCTCAGGGATATGACTGTTTATATGCAAAGCATAAGCATTGATTGAGCACATAGCCTAGTGGTATTTTCTTATAAGGTCCCTGTAAATATTGAATATTTGAATTGAATATAGATTTTAGAATTTTATTTCTACTTTAGAAATCGTATATATCATGGGAGTTTTTAAAAAATGAGAATAAAACCACTTTAGGAGCAGAGAGAAGGGAGGTAAAGGCTCTTATGATTTGGTCTTCTTTGCTTTAAAGTTTTATAGCCCATGGCACCTCCCTTG
Organism: Castor canadensis; assembly: GCF_047511655.1. NCBI lineage: Eukaryota > Metazoa > Chordata > Mammalia > Rodentia > Castoridae > Castor > Castor canadensis. Next base: position 99,070,774 of record NC_133398.1, read on the forward strand.
GGAAGATCGAGTGCAGGGAGCATGCATGAGCACATAAAATTACAAAGATGTTACAGTGTGCAGTTAGTACAGAACTTTCTCCTAGTCCAACAGTTTTCTTGGTTTCTAAGCAAAATATTTAAAAGAGTTTAATCTTATTTTGCTATCAAATTAAAACTTTAGATTCTTAAAAATAGTTTTTAAGTTTTTCCAAGTTTTTATACTGTTGTAGAAATACATGATGGTGTTATAATTCAGTTGGTTATGTAGTTCATGCCCCAAAAAAGATTTAGTGCACTAAAACTCAGTCTTAAGTTCATCCCTATAAAGTATTCTGTATGATGTAGTAAATTTTTTAGACTATTTCTATGCCCAGTGTTTCCCTTTTAAGATCTTTTCCATGAGAAGAAATATGTTAATCAGATGAGAAATGTTTGGAGAAGGTTTTATGACCTTAGAAAGTATTTTTTAATTCTTTTATATTTTTTACATGTTCCAAAAAATAGACTCTGCCAAACAAAATTATAGTAAATAACAGGAAATACTGTTTTTTACTTTTAACATTATCAGTGTATGTAAGATTGCTGAATTGCAAGGTGTGTTAAATTATTGATCGATTTTATAAATTTTACAGGGATTTGTATATGAAGGAGAATGAAGTGATCTCTAATTCTCTTATTAATGATTTGGGAAAACTGAAAATATTAAGTAACTTAGCCAAGGTCACACAATTAGACTGTAGCAGAAGTGGGGTAGATTCTTGGAATCTTAACTCTTGAGTTTGTTGTTATTATATCTTACTAATACCAGAAAAAATGATAAAACTGTCCAACTAGAGCAAATCCAGTCTTCAGTGTTCCTTAGTACCTACTTATGCATTGTATCCTTTATATGTATATTTGGGATTTCATTTAATATTAGCTAAAATGGAGTGGGTAATTTGAAACTTTTGGCCTAAATTTGCCACAGCTGGCAAGGAGTTTTGAACCAGGCAGAGGACATGTGTTACAGGAGTGGGATTATAAATACAGTGTAAATAAGTGATTGAAATAAATGTGATCTAAAGAAATGATCTCTTCTAGAAAGCACCAGCTAGACAGATTACCAAGTTGTCAGACACACTGTCTAGTCTAAAAGTAATCATTTTTCTCTAACTCATTTAGAAGAGTTACATTTTGATGATGTAGCTGAAGAACCAATAGTTCTACAGATATGTACATGTAAATCAAGTTAATTAAAGTGATATGTTTTTAGATTCAGGATGGAAATGCCAGCTCTGTCTTATCTGGTAGCCAACTATAGGTTTAATTCCTTATAAGTTTAATGATTTGCTTTTGAAAGGATAAATTTCATTTGTGTTCTAAGGGATGAAGTTGTATATAGTTTATGAATAAAGTAGTCATGTGTTACAATTCCTACCTAAGAATCTTGAAACCTTTTCAACTAGTTAATAAAAGATTTATGGGTTTTGTGGAATTAAATGATTTTGCAGTTTTGATGTACTTCATGGAAACATGGGGAAAGGATCTTTAAAAGTAATATTCTGGTTATGGGCAGCTGCTGGGATATTCCCTGTTCGCTTGCTTGTGTTGGGGCAAAACACAATCTTATTTTAGAACCTCACAGCCAGGTTCCTGCTGCCATCCATGTGATAAGAGTGTAGGCAAGTGCAACCTAGAGGAATGGAGACTAGAGGCCCTTTGATGCTCTTGGTCTTACAGCTGCTAAACTGAGCTGCTGTTTCTTACCTTGCCAGTGTACTTAAAAGGAGGCTTTTTTCTTATTTTCTCTGAATTTATTGTTTTCTTCTTTATAGATGATCATGGGAACAGCAATAGTAGTCATGTAAAAATCTTTTTACCGAAAAAGCTGCTTGAATGTCTGCCGAAATGTTCAAGTTTACCAAAAGAGGGGCACCGTTGGAACACTAATGAGGTAGATAAATCACTGTTTTTAAGGGCATAACTATTTTAAAGGCAAACTTTCTAGGCTATTCTCATAGCACTCCTTTATATTAACTTGAAATTCAAAAAATACTGAATTAGAAAATTGTCAGTGAGATTAATCTGGATTGGACAGGAACCAACATGTGTACTGACCTGTTTCTGATCTGCTTGGTTTGCATTGAAATGTAAAATGTGCATGCTGACTTAACCAGGGTAACATGAGTTTCTGTGCTGTGTGTTTTCTTGCCTTTTGGCTTCTTGCATTTGGTGGTTAACCCTATCTGCTTCTCATTTAAACATTATCATTAGTTCCCGTGTTGTCATGAATGAATGAATGTGCAGCCCCAGTGTTTCACAGAAAATACAGCGCTTTAACAATGTGAAGTTTGTATAATTGGGAAGAACAGGCTCCTTATGAGCAAAACATCTTTAGTCCTCTCTGGTGAAGAAAGTTTGCTTGGAGAATTCTCTGAGTTACCTTAATCATAGGAATTTTTATTAGAACCAAAGGCAATAATAGTAGATTATATATTTGGCATCCAGATAAAAAGTAAATCAATGAAATAGAGTGAACAGAAGTTTATCTTCTTGGGTGACATTTCCTTTTTTGGTAAATTTTAATATGGGACCATATTACCTTGTCATCTTTTTTTTTAACTTTGACTTCTGAATTTTTAAATTTAGGATAATAGCCATTAATGTGGTGATAAGAATTGGATATGTGTCTGTTTCAATTTAAGGTAATACTAATTACTGTGCTGCTGAGAATTGGGTATATGGCCATCAATATGTGAATTATATTCCTTTAAGTTCAAATGGCTGCAGTTAACTAGTTTTGACAAGTTGGTCTAGGTCCATTCCTGTTCAACATTTACTTCCAATTTAGGTTAAAATACAGCTTCCTACCCTTGATAGTTACTCAGTTTTGTTAGGACACAAGAAGAAAACAATGCTTTTGAGCCTTAATTTTGAAAGATTCTTTTGTTTCAACTTAACTCGGGAATGCTTTTGTTTTTGAGTTGTGGGAGGTTATATGGATGAAAGTCTCTGTACTTTTCACAAGTTAAGCATTTAAATACTAGAACCTTTCAGCTTTGCTACCTTGTCTTAATTGATTTTTAAATCTCTCTTAAGGTATATGTATTTTGATTATTTACATGAATGGTATTTGCCCTTTAGGTAGAATACTTTTGTGTTGACAAACATTACTTTAGAGGCCTATGTTTTTAACCAGTTTTTTTAATTGACAGTGTCATACATTTTAGACATGAAAGCAAATATATTAAAAATTAGTCTTAATCATGGACTGTAACTCTTATCAGTAATATAGTAAAATTTGGAAGCCATCCAGTAATTCTCTACATGGTTATGAATTACTTAAAAACACAAGTTTCTTCCGGGTGTTGGTGGCTTACATTTATAATCCTCGCTACTTGGGAGGCTGAAATTGGGAGAATCATGGCTTGAGGCTAGCCCATGCAGATAGTTCTAGAGACCCCATCTCCAAAATACCAGAGCATAAATGGTGCTAGAGGTGTGGTTCAAGTGGTAGAGTGCCTGCTTTGCAAGCCTGAAGTACAGAGTTCAAACCCCAGTCCCCCCCCCGACTTAAAAAACCAAAAAAACAGGAACCTCAAGATTCTTAATATTCCCTGAGACATAAATTTGATGCAATATTATTATAAGTTAGTTCTACTTTATAATTGTTAGAAAACACATAATATATGTTTTCCAGTATTATATTCCATGTAGAATTGATAATATAATTATAATTTAAAATTATATTTGAAACCAGATAGTCTAATGATTAAAATTGTTGGCCTTAAGAGTTACAGAAGTAGATATAACCAAATCAGAAATTTAATTGGTAGCTTATTTAGATTGGTGGCTTAAGCTAAAAATTTTGAGCAATATCGTTCATCATTCACGTATTTATTTATTGTAAAACACCAATAAAGAATTTTTATAGAGGACAAGATTAAAGAATATGAGGTTGACTCCTTTGGAGACCACAGGTTGCTTTCTCTCAGCTTACAGAGGAAAATGCATCCCTCTTTCTGTGAAATGTGAAATTGGGGATCTAGATGAGAAAAGGTGGATTGCTTTGAGCAGGTGATTGCTGCTACAGTAAGCATAACAGAGAAGGTGTGTTTCTAAGGGTGGAGACAGCAGGAGGCAGCACAGCTAACAAGGGCAGCCACACAGCATCCATTCCCCTTGGGATTGGTTGTTCTTTTAGTAATTTGTCAGTTCAGCACTGACAAAAACTCTTAGGAGAGAACTGAATTTAAAGGTTGGCCCATATTTCTGTGTAAAGGACCTTGGCATGTTTCCCCATTTTCTATTTCTTGGTTTTAGGAGAAAGGAATACTAAGTATGATGGTGGGAGACTTAACTTACATTAGGAGCTGTTAATGCCATAGGATGTGATACAGAGATGATACCCTGTCATTGTTACTGTTTCTTTGCTTTTTAAAAGCTGCCTTGGATAATAGGAGGAAGAAAACAGTACAGTTACTAAACTAGTTGTTTCTTTGGTCTTCCTGGGCATTGGCATTTTCCCCATACTCTTCAGCCTGCCATCGTTCATGGTGACATTCAAACCTGAAAGAAACTGAGTTCGATGGATTTACTTCTCACAGGGGCTTTCTAGTCCTAGGTGAGGAAAATCTTGTTTAGTCACTGTTTCTGAGAGATCCCTTGACACTCTCACAAAGTGAAGCTAGTCACACTGCCATTGTTAAGAGCCCATTTTCCTTCAAAAGTGGAATAACTGCATTTTGGTTGAGGGCCACATGAAGTAGTCAGCTTGTACTGTGAAGCTGTGTTGTACAAAAGCTGAATTTCTTTAGATCTGTCTTCCTGGGATAAGGGGCTTGTACTTGAAGATGTGTGTGGGCCAGAGAGCAGTGGAGTGCATAGTGGAGTTGTGTTTTCCATCTCACTTCTACACAGTCTGTTTGCAGAGTACAACTGGCAGCCAGAATTGCCTGTGTGTAAGAAATTGCAGCTCTCATCTTTCTCCGTCTCCAGTGTTGTTTCATATTCTCTGTATTCTCTCTCTCTCTCTCTCTCTCACACACACACACACACACACACACACACACAGAGCTGGAACTCTTGGGTGTAATGTGACTCTTAAACTTTTTTTTGGTATTCAGGTTTGAATTCAAGACCTCATACTTGCAAGGCAGGCGCTTTACCACTTGAGCCACTCTGGTAGCCCTTTTTTGTGTTAATGTTTTTTGTCTGACATTGATCCTGCCTCCTGAGTATCTAGGATTACAGGCACTAGCCATTAGCACCTGGCTAGACTCTTGAACTTTAAGTAATTCCTTTATTCACATTTGTGTTCACATTTTTGAAGTTATTTGAAAAAATGCAAGTTTCAATGTATATGTGTTTGAGTGTTAAGAAAGCAAGAATGAGATTGTGTCCTGTAAAATGTTGCCATGTGTTGAGTACCTGTTCTTTGGTAGTGACTGTGTACTTTATATAGTTACTTCTAAGCCTTACAAATAAGATTGTAAAATGAGCCACAGTTCCTTTTAGAGATGAGGGAGTGTAGGTAGACGGGTTAAATAATTTGGTCAGTATAGCACACTATCAAGTTTCTGAACTTCATTTCTTCTGTTACTTAACTCATTCCTAGGAACTTTTTGGCATTGCTGGGGATCCAACCCAGGGCCTTGCAACATACTAGGCAAGCACCCTACTCTCAGTGAGCTACATCCCCAGCCCCCCCTAGAAACTTTCATTCTATTATTTGTTGTCTAGGCCTTTAATTAAAGACCCCATCACTCTAAACCACATTAGTGTGCTCAGCAAATCCATTCTGTAATGTAGTTTTGAATTAGAAAGAGTGAATGGAGGATTAGTATTGTAGGTTCATATCCAAGTGTTTGGTGAAGCTGAAAGTCACTAAAAGGAAGACTTTGAGAAGATGAAGAGAGATCCTCAGTCTAGTTAAGCTACTTTAACCTTTTCTAACCTATTGGGATACATAAAGTCTCCTGCCCTTCTTGAATAGTATTTGCAACTTCAAAATAAATGAAGTGCTGCATCGAAAAACAAATCAACTTTAGGTCATGCTTTCTCAACCACGAACATTGTTCCTCAGGTTCTGAAGACCATGAAGGAAATGATGATGGTGACTACATCAGTAGTTGTGGAAGCTAATGTTCATTGAACATTTTTTGTTTGATAGCCACTATTGAGTCCTTTACAGTGTGCAGTCACACACAATCCTAGAAGTAACCCTTATCCTCATAGTACAGGTGAGGAAGCCCAAGTCCCGCAGGATATGAAATAGTGCTTCTGGAGTCGAGAGCTGCAGAGTTGGGCTGCCTGGCTTCAGGGCTCATTCATTCCCTCCTGTTCTGTCCCAAAGATCATTTTCAAATGGACTTTTCCAAGATTTCATTGCTATTAGGACTTCTAATCCTTCTGTCTTATAGAATTATTTGGCTTCTTTATTCATTTGTATTTTAAGTATGATAAACTATTTTTTTGCATGGTTTTATTTTTTTTAAAGTAGCACTCATTTCTTGTGGAAATAGTTTTGCTTCTTAATAATGAATATTAATATGTGCATTCTGGATAATGAAGAAAATCATCCAGCTAATGAAGAAATTTTGTACCTGTGTATACTTTGAGGGCAAGGCCTGATTTTTATTTCCCTGGCAGGGGAGAAAGAACATATTAAGCACAGTGCTTGTTCTTTAATGGAATCAACTTTTATTTCAGTTGGTATTCACATCTTTATTGGGTGAACTAGTACAAGGTTTTTGCATTTTAAGTTAATATTTTTAAGGCCCAAAGCCAGAAATAATTATGCTAATGCAAGTTTCTGATTGCATAAATGACTACTTCATAATTACATTCATTTGTACTCCATACATGTTGTCTAGACTGGAGTTTCTTTTGTTTAGTCATTAATTAGCTGTTTGACTTAAAATATAACTACTGTATTCCTGATTCTCCAGTTCTAGATTTCAGATGGCATTCTTCCAATGCTAAACCAGTGTAGTACCATCAACCTTTTATATTGAAAATGTTTGCCCTCAATATGTTCAAATCACTTTCGTGTGCTACAATTTTTGAACTATTAATGTTCTTTGTTTTCCCTTCAGTACAAAGTTTCTCTACAGTAAGCAAACATGATGGAATTGTTTGTACTGACACTTAAAACAGCACCGTGTGTTTTCAGTTTGGTGGCATCTTCACAGGTTGTCATATTAAAATGGATTTTTAATGGTAAAAAATCTTTACAGAGATTTTAGGTCATAGAGATGATACGTTCTAAGCCGCATTTTAAGATCCTGAAGAGAAACCTGAGTATAATTATAGTGGGGTTTTTTGTTTGTTTGTTTGTTTGGTTTTTTTGTTCCAGGGTAAAGGGAGAATTATCTTTTTAAATCCTGAATACTTTTTTAGGAAAAGTGAACTTTTAATTTGAAGGCTGTGAGAATTATTAAATTATAGTTTCACTTCAGTTTTTTTTAAACAATAAGCTACCTTTTGAGATCTTTCAAATCAATTTTTTTTGGTGTGTAGGCATATATTAGATACAGTGCTTTTTGTGTTTTTAATTTTTTCCTTTGTATAACTTCATAAAGTCATGGATTTAGGACTATAATTTTTCAGTGATTGCTTTGCTAGTGTATTTACATGTTAGCTCTTTGAAATACAGAACCACATTTTGGAGGAGATCATTTGGGTCTTAATGTGAGCTTAGCTGGAAAACACTAGTAGTGCTCTAATCAGAAAGACCAGAGAGATATTTTGGCTTTGATGACCTGGAAAGTTAGTTAACACTGAAATATGGCTTTGTTTTGCTTAGTTTTTAAAGGAGCTCGTGGTTTGAATGGTCCCAGATTATTTTCTGAGTCCAGGCAGGGCCTTTCTAATTAAATTGCAAATGTGAAAATGCACATATGAACAGCACACAGAGAACCAACTTGGTTTGATTTGTGAATACAATATATGGAATTAAGTTTCAAATTGAATGTGATAATTTGTGACAGTGGGTTAAATATAATTCCTGTATTCAGTTTAGCAGTATGAAATGAACCAAATATATTCTATGCCCCAGGTAAGCACAGGGGTGTTTATTAGGCAAGCTGTGTTAAGTGGGCACTTTCTCCTCTGTACATACATTGGAAGCTCTATCCTTCCGCACTGGTGAGGACAAACAGGCGAAGACCACTTATTCCAGGCAGGGTGGACTGAGGAAAAGAAAAGAAGCAGCTCTCACCTGTAGAGATTAATGTTTATAACATTTGAATAAGATGGTAAAGGGGAGGAAATTCCTGTGAATTTCAGATTAGACTTTAGCTGTTTTATTAGATTACTTTAGTATGCAGCACCCAGAAGAATATTGAGCCCATAGTCATTGTTCAGTAAGTGCTTGTTGAATGAAATGTATAAAACCACAACAAACTCTATAAGCTTCTTTATTCTTGGAGTTCTTACCAACATAATACTCAGATATAAATAGAAGCTACAAACGCAATACAATATACATTAACAATGTTAGTTAATGCAATGGATGGTGTTTGCTAAAACTAAATTGTGTCTTGCAATATGAATATCATACTTGCTGTTCTCAAATGGGTTCTTTGGAATTTGGTGTGTAGTACTATCCTGTGCCCTTCAGTCATTCTACCCCTTTTCCTCATTGGGAGATCATTTTTTGCAGAGCAAGCATTTTTTTAAGTCCAGGTTAGGCTCTGTTACAAATATGTCATTCGTTAGCCCAAGAGCAATGTAAGTGGCACGTAAGCAAATGTAGTCACGGCTTGCCAACTTGGACAGTGGGGTTTTCTGTCAATATTTTTGTAGTAGGTATTATTTTTTTCTAATTATAAATTAAGATGTGAAGTTAAAAATCTTTTGTAAACCATGTATCCCTGATAATCATTCCACAAAGCCTGAATTGAGACCCACTACTGTCTTAAAAAGCATTAGGAACTGGTGCAGAGCAGGATCTTGTCGCGTGTGTTATATAGGACACTTGCCTGCCCAATCTCTGAGTTGTAGGTGGTGGCACTCAGTGTCTGTTGAAGATTTGTCTTTAAAGACTTTTCTTGCTTTCCGAGTTGTTTGAGAGTATAGGATCTTTCAGGAGGCTGGAGTCCAGCTTGTGATTACAATGTTTTTGGAGGAACTGGGGTTTGAACTTAGCCTTGATAAGCATGTACTCTGCTACTTGAGCCACACCCCCAGCCCCTTTTACCTTTAGCTGTTTTTTGGGTAAGGTTGTAACATTTTTGATAAGACTTTTCCTTGGACAGTGATCCTCTATCACACTACCTGCCTAGCTGAGATTAGAGGTGAGATTTTTCAGCTTTTTTTTTTGGCAACATTGAGGTTTGAACTCAGAGCCTCACACTTGCTGGGTAGGTGCTCTTATGGCTTGAGCCACTGTGCGAAACCTTTTTTTGTGATGGGTATTTTCAAGATAGAGTCTGGTGAATTTTTTGCTCAGGGCTGGCTTTGAACCAAGATCCTCTTGATCTTTGCTTCCTGAGAAGCTAGGATTATAGGCGTGAGCCACTGGCACCCAGCTAATATATGTATATATGGATATATATTTGATGGTACTGGGGCTTGAACTCAGGACCTCATGCTTGCTAGATGCTCTACCACTGGAGCCACTCTGCCAGCCCCTCAACTGTTAACCATTCTGTTATTTTTATTAGGAAAGTGTACAGTTCACTGGTTTTTAATATATCCACACAGTGTGCAACAACCACCACCCATTTCCTAATTCCAGAATGTTTTCATCACCCAAACAGCCTCTGAACTTGATGGGGTTAGCAAACTTGGGGGCAGGCTGCCTGTTTTTCAGGATCTTGGGTTCTTCTTTTATATTGTCTCTGAAATTTCTATGTTCATTTAGTCCTGAAGCTGAAGTTTGGACAGATTGTCCTTTGGTCCAGGTTATAACTTACTGTCCTGTGTCCTGAGATTGCATTTAAAAAATGTTAAGGTGCAGATGAGGATCCACTTTGGGTCCACACTGTCTAAGTCAGAGGTTTTAGTGCAGTCAAAACTGTGACTGTGCAAGAATGTTATTGATCCACACACCCTTTAGGGATACTTGGAGTGAGACTTTGGGTGATGGTGACTTCCATAGAGGAGAAGCTGAAGCCTGTGGTAAGGTAGACTGAGATGGGAAGGGAAGGTTTACCTAGGGAAGCTGGCATTCTTTACCTGAGTGGACTTGAGGCTTGAGTGGGGCACAGTCACCTGGAGACTGCCAGGATCCATGTGAATGTCTGCTCCAGTAGATCTGGCTAGGGTCTGAGAATGCATGTCTTCCTTTTCTGTCTGTATTTTTGTTTGTTTGTTTGTTTGTTTGTGGTACTCAAGAGTTGAACTCAGGGTCTCCTGCTTATTAGGCAGGGACTCTACCACTTGAGCCACACCACCAGCCCTTTTTGTTTTTGTTGTTTTTAAAATAGAATCTCGATTTATGCCCAGGTCAGCTGCCTGCGCATACCAAGATCCTACTACTTGCGCTTTCCTTGAGTAGTTGGGATGACAGGTGAGTAGTTGAGATAGGGTTTGGGAACTTTTTGCCCTCACTGACCTTGAACCAAGATCCTCCCAGTCTCTGCCTCCTGAGTAGCTAGGATTACAGGCGTGAGCCACCACGCCTAGTGAGAATGTGTGGTTCTAACATGTACCCAGGTGAAACCCATTTAAATGATGCTGCTCTACCTACAGTGTCTCCTAATTGACATTACTTGATCTTAGCTTCAGCTTTGCTGTCTCCACACCGTGTAGGTATATTTCAGTGTACTTTGGTTATGAGAATACAGTTGAGCTTCCTAGAGTCCTTTTCTCTATCCAGTAAGTTCAAAGCATCGCTGAATGCAAGTGGGTTTTTTGGGGTACTTAAGTAAGGTATCTGTTAATGTCTTGTTATTTAGGCAGCCCTTTTAAAGCAGGGGTGGTAGTAATGGGGTGTGTGGGAACATTGTGTTTTTTTTGATATCTCTCCAGGTGGTAGCATGATGGATAGTCTTCCCTCTCTTATATCTCCATTTGGTTCTGGTAGCTGAAGTTGACTGAGATTCTCTTATCTCTGCTTCCTGGATAGATGAGATTATAGTTGCATACCACCACACCTGCTTGTTCTTTGGAATAAGGGTCTTACTAACTTTTTGTTATTGTTTTGTTTTATGGCTGGAGCTGGTCTTGAACCTAAATCCTCCTAGGTCCACCTTCCAAGTAGCTGAGAGCTAAATGTCATAATCTACCTATCTACCAGCCTACCAGATATTTACAAGGACAAGTTCTGTTGAAGTGTTTAAAAGCTGTTCCTAAAAATAACCCAAGTTTTTTTCCAGTGTTAATTCTTTTACAAAGTTACAAAATCAGGGCTGGTAGAGTGGCTCAAGTGGTAGAGTGCCTTCCTAGCAAGCATGAGGCCTTGAGTTAAAACCCTAGTATCACCAAATTAAAAAAGAAAATCAAGTGAATAACAACAACAAAATGCAAAAAAGAATTCCCTTCTAGCAGACGGGCCAGGGTGAATGTGGTGAAACAGAAATGTGTCTAGGGGGTTGTTCGTCTGTAAGGAAGGATGTTAACTTCAGGTACATACTTTCATGGGTTTCTGCTGACCTGCTGAAGTATGTTGAAGTGTAAAATGTAGAGAACCGAGAATTTACATTTGAGGAGAAAGGAGGGAACTGGGAGAACCTCAGCTCTGGGGAATTGAACAAGATGAAGGTAGGGCATGCCACTGTGTGCATGCATGGGGCATCTGTCCTGTAACTGCAGTAGTCCAGCTTCATGTAACTCTGCTGTCATTATAATTCCAAAGGAGTTCTTTGGAAGGAAAAAGAAGTGTCTGTGCAAGAAATAAGGAAGCTTGTCTAGGTGAAGTTGGCCACTTGTAGTGCCAAGTCAAAAGAGAAGCAGGTGGTCTGAATGGCTGGGAATCAGGGAATGATTGGGATAGTCAGCACTTGAGCTATACTGTTACTGTCTGTGTAACTCATACAGGGTACTAGTCTGCATTCCTGCTCCCACCCCCCAATACACACTTTTGTGGTGGTACTAGGGCTTGAACTATATACCACTTGAGCCATGCCTCCAGCCTTTGTTTTTGCTTTAGTTATTTTTCAGATAGGGCTTCATATTCTTACCTAAGGCTGGCCTCAGACTGAGATTCTTTCATCTCTGCTTCCTGGATAGATGAGATTATAGTTATGTACCACCACACCTGGCTTGTTCTTTGGAATAGGGTCTCATTAACTTTTGTTTTGTTTTGTTTTATGGCTGGAGCTGGTCTTGAACCTAAATCCTCCTAGCTCTACCTTCCAGGTAGCTGAGATTACAGGTATGAGCCAGTGCACCTGGCTTTTTTTTGTTTTTTGATCTCCCCATGTAGCCCAGGTTGACTCCCAATTCTCCAGCCTCCTGCCTCTGCCTCTCAAGTGCTCCTTTTTAAGGAGATTCAAGGTCAGTCAGAAGGCCCCAGGATAAAGTGTGGAAGGATCACACCCTCGTAGTGTCTGGGGGCTTTTCCTGGGAGCTGGCCCAGAGGAGGCTTTTCAGCTGCCATTCGGGTTCTTACTCAAAAAGGCTGCAGGGGACACTTTTCCAGAAAAGAAGGGGGAAGACACTTAAGTCTGTTTACCTTTTTAAAAGTTCAGAAGGCATTGAAAGAATGGGAAAGTGCCTTCTTCCCATTTCTGAGAAAAGGTTCATTGAAATGACTTGAAATTAGGCAGGATCTGTAAAACTGATATCTGAGTAAAGTCACTCCCATTTTCCTGACACATCTTTAAGCTGTGTGATGACTGATTGTCTTTCCTGGTATCAGAAGACACTTGCTAATGTGTGTGTTAGAATTCTGTTTTTGAGCTGTGGAACAAAATTTAGACTTCTTAACTCCTGATTATTTAAGATTCATTTTTGTTAAATACTTTAATTATTACTAATCAAATTTTTTTATATTGAAACATTTGCAGTTTTTAATAATCCATTCCTCAAGCAATTCAAAGAATCTGCTGTGGTGATTATGTATTTTTTATTTCATAAATGAGGATAGTTTTGGAATTAGCACCTGTCATCATCCAATACACTGATGACTGATGTCTTTTCATTGAGTGTCCTTTGGCTGCCCCTGCTAGGCTGTAAGTTCTGTATGGACAGGGATCTTCATCTGTGTGTTCACTGCTGGAGCCTGAAAGTTTAGACCAGCACCTTGCTACTAGTGCCTACGGACTGTTCATTGAATGAATGATTGAGGAACCCATCAACACTTGCTGCTAAGTTGCTGCTTAAGTGGACTGCTCTTTATCCCTGAATTAAACAACCTGCCTTTGAAATAGTCACTGTAGCACCCAACAGATCCATAGGAACTCTCCCCAAAAACTTGTGATGCAGAGAGGAGCAAATGTGTGCTCCCTAAATGCCCACAGATTCCCAGCATTGCAGAAGGAAGGAAGAAAGGAAGGATCGAGCGAGGCAGATATGCTCAGTCTAGACCTCAGACTCCTCAGTCAGGGAAAGGCACCAAGGAGTGAGCGAGGGGAGGCAGGAAGCCATGATCATCCTCTGTGTAGGAGTGCTTGCAGGTGGAAACATGCAGCCTGGGAAAGAGGGATGCTCTTCCCCACCTGCAGCTTTCCACGATACAGCACTTAGAGAAAATGCTGCTCTTCTCAGAGTCCGGCCATCAGAAACACAGTTGTGTTTCAGAAGTTTTTCTGTGCTGGTGTGGGCATGTGTACATGTATGTGTATATGTACATGCACATTTATTTACCCAGAATAGGTCTACTCACCCGCAATTTTGTAGTCTAGTTTTCTCATAACATGTTGTATGTTAGGTCTTTCTTGACAGTAACCATGGCATCATGTTTACTGACTGCATATTAATACTGTCTTTTACTTCATGCCATCATTTATGCATTCAGCAATGTTTTTGAGGGCCCACTATGTACCAGGCACTGGTTGGAAATACTGAGGGTACCAGACAGGCATAGTCCTGTTCTTGTGGAGCGTACATTTTAGAACATAAGTGAATAAGTAGGGAAGAGTTTCAGAGAGTGCTCAAAAGAAAACAACAGGATGCTGAGGTGAGCACTCTAGGTGGATGTATTATAGTGTTATGGGAGACCTTTAGAAGTGATACATGAGCAACATCTGAATGATGAAGGAAGGCCAGCTGCCTGAGGATCTGGAGGAATAACATTCTAGGTGGAGTGAATAGTCTTTGCAAAAGCCCTAACGCGGGAAAGTGCTTAGTTTGAGGAAGAGTGAAGAAGACACTGTTGGTTAGAGCAGAGTGGCCTTTTGGGAGATGAGCTAGCAAGGTGGACCAGGTTGATCTAGGAGTGCTGCATAGGGATGAAGCCTTGGGGTTTAGTTTTAGGCAGTGGGAAGTCATCATAGGATGAGGTTTCTGGAGGTGACACCATGTGGAGTTTTCTTTTTGTGGTCATTCTCTGGCTGCTCTGGGGCTATCAGAGGAAGCAGAGAGACCAGTTAGGAGACTGTTACAGTCATTGGTGTCTTGGTAAGAGATGACGGTGGCAGAGAACAGGGAGAGAAGTGAAAGTATTTTAGAGACGGAGCTATCAAACCTGGGGAATTGGATGTAGGGTAAGGAAAGGAAAGCCCAAGAAAGAGCCCTTGGGGCTGGGGGCGTGGCTCAAGTGGTATCGCTCATGCATGTGGCCCTGGGTTCAGTCTTTAGTACTAAAAAAAAAAGAAGAATGAGCCCTCTGCACTGTTGGTGGTCTTATCACTGAGACAAGGAAGACTGAGGGAGGAGAAAATGGGGCAGGGGAGTCAAACAGTGCTCTTCTGGGACGTGTGAAGTGGGAAATGTTGGTTAGACAGCAGAGTGTTGTTGAATGGGCTGCTGTGCATAAACCTGGGTGGAGGTCCTGTCTGGAGATGTACATTGCAGAGCCATCGGTGTACCAGTGGTGTTTAAAGCTGTGGGCTACATGAGGTTACCCTTGGTGCAGAAGATAGATGGAGAAGGGGACGTGAACCTGTGCAGAGCAGGAGGAGCCAGCGCAAGTGGCTGCAGAGGCCACAGCAGTGGTGTGACGAGGCAGGTGTGAGACTGAAGCTGGGAAAACAGGTTTTAAGGGTGGCACCTCAGTTTTCTGCTTCAACAAAGCATCACAAATTCAGTGACTTAAAACAACACAAATTTTATTATCTATGGTCTGTAGGCCAGACACCAGACATGGTTCTTACTGGGCCAGAATCAAGGTGTGGCAGGGCTGTGCTCCTTTCTGGAGACTCTAGGGACAGTCTTTCCTCCTGCACCACTCTCTAGTGGCTTGTGGCCTCTTTCTCCATTCTCAGAACCTGCAACCTAGAGTTTCTTTGGCTTGCCTCCATCTTCACATTTCTTTCTCTGAGTCTGACCTCTCCTCCTTCTCTCTCTCCTTTCCCACTTTTAGTGCTTTTTCTTTTGGCATTGCTGGGGATGGAACAAATACTAGGCAAGAGCTGTACCATGAAGCTATGTTCCTAGGCCCCCCACCCTTCTACTTTTAAGGTCTGTATTGTTTACACTTAGTCCACTTGAATAATTCAGGAAAATCTCCCTCTTGAGAGGTCAGCTGATAAGCAACTTAAACTCCATCTGCTGCCTCAATTACCTTTTGCTTTTTAACATATTCACAGGTTCTGGGGTTTAGGATGTGGTATCTTTGTTGGTGGGGATGTGCCACTATTCTTCCTGTTGGACAGGGTATAGCCAGAGATTATTTACTGGGAAGTTGAGTAAAATGGGGATGGAGAGGTCACCATTGAATTTGGTCATGCAGAGGCTCTTATTGACCTTGATGAATGGTTGTTGGTAGAGTGGGTTGAAGAGAGAGAGATGAGGACACAGAGGCCATAAATATAAGTGATTTATGATGGGAGTTTTGCTGGGAAGGAAAGTAAATTGCAGCAAGGATTACAAAGGAAAGGCACAGAGAACAGATCTGAGGGTGAGATAGAAGACCTACTGTAGGGCAGAGGTCTCATGGAGGAAGGGGCCTGAGGATAGTGTCTGTTGGTGTAGGATGGCTGGATGAAGAACCTAGCGCAAAACCATGAAATGGTTTATAGAGACAGAAACATGAAGATAGAATTAATGAAGCTATTATAAATTAAGAGACAGAACACCCTGATTCCTGTACTTGCCCCTGGGTCTGTGGACAGGATATTCGTCAGTGGCCACTACAGGGCCCTCCAGCATCAATGATATGCTCTTATTATTCCATGGGGAGTTGAAGTCAGTGTTGGACTTCTGGCCTTTCTTTTCAGGGAGCCTGGACCACCTGTGATCTGGCTACAACTCAGTGCTATGGTGCCATGCATGCTCCATGCCACACAGGGATCCAGTCCTTTTCTCCTTACTTCTGCTCTTACCTGCTGCCTGCTGAGTTGTAGTCCTGCTTCAGTTTTTCATTGCATTCCAGTAGCATTTATTTATTCACCAGAGTTAAAATCTTTTGTTTTTTTGGGGGCAGCACTGAGGTTTGAGCTCAGGGCCTCATGCTTGCTAGGCAGGCACTCTACCACGTGAGCTACTCCACCAGCCCAAGGCCTAGATTAACTTAAAAAATTTTTTTGGCAGTTGTTGGGTTTGAACTCAGGACTTCATGCTTACTAGGCGGGCACTCTTACCACTTGAGCCACTCTGCCAGCCTCACCAGGGTTTATTGAACCCTAGGTTCTGGGGAATACTGGTCAAATGCCAGTCTTCAGCTAGCCTAATCTTCTGGCCTCTCTGTGCCTGCACCCAAGCAGCTCAGTGTTGGTGGAGAAAAACAAGACACAAGGCCAACTACGACCTGTATGTAATTGGTGGCCATATGCCTCAAGTGGGCATCATCACCAAAACCTTCAGTCTTGCAGGATTCTGCCCATCTCCACCTGTTCTGTTGTCCATGACCATTTCATCTTTTTGCCTTCCTCAAATTAGGCTCCAGCACCCCCCACCTGGAGCCGATGAACCTGCTTCACATCAGGAAACAGAAGCCAGTGGGAGCTCCAGATCTGCCTGTCACCAAACTCCCTTTAAAAGCCAGTCTGCTCCCATGAGCTATGGACCCCAGCCCTTCTCCCCTCAAACACTCATGTCCATAGCTGCCCTTCACTCTCCTGCATCAGTGATTCCTCCAGTTCCACTGTGCTATTCAGGTGCAGAGATGTACAGAGCCCCTGTGTTGTACCTGTCCTGGGATGGAAGTCAAACCTTGCTGACACATGGTCCATCCCTCTCTCAAAATTTCCTTCTTAACATCAAAACATCCCCAAAAGTAATCCGCATATTTCTTGTACTTTCTCACTGTAAAGTGATTCTTAAGATTCTCCTGCCTACCCCCTCTACCCCCTCTATAAACTACCTGCCAAGTTTTCCAACAACATGCAAAATGCCAAACCCAACGGCTGCTTTGTCCGCACCTTACTTAGCCAGGTAACTAACAGCTTCTAGCTGTTAGTCCCCTCTGAGGCACTGTCTTCTCCAGGGTAACATCCTCTTCTGGTGTCCTACTTTGTGGATCACTTCTTTTGTCCCCAGTTGTCATATTCTTCTCAGTCCACTTTTTCAAGGGTAAAGGCCCTTGGTGTGCCCCACCCCAATATAGTAATTCCATCACCTAACAGAGCCTCACACACCTTCTCCATGTCCCACATTAAGCCCCGACCTTTCCTCAGACAGCTCCAGATGCTTATTGGCAGCTCATGTGTAACTGTTCAAAATCAACCGACTCTACATTAGTCTGTTTTTTGTTAATGTAACAAAATAGCTGAAACCTGACTACTTACCAAGAAAAATTTATTTAGTGCACAGTTTTGGAGGCCGAAAGTTCAGGATCCCATGGCCCCATTGATTGAGCCTCTGGTGAAGTCCTAAATGTAGATAGCATCATTGTGAGAACAAGTTTGGGAGGGAGAGGTCATGTGGCAAGACAGGAAGCCAGAGAGCAGGGGCCAGGCTTGCTAGTTTATAACAACCTTAGTGAAAATTACCTGGAGTTTTTTGAGAACATCATGGGTACATTTTAAGGGCAGCACCCTCAGTGACCCGTTTCTTCCCACTAAGCCTCACCTCTTAAAGGTTACAGCACCTCCCAAAATTCTGACACTGAGGACTACATTCCTAACACGTGACTTTTAGAGATTACACTCAAGCCACAGCAGACTCTTTCCCCAAATCTGCTGGTTCTACAGTAGACTTTATTTTTATCTCCCCAATCACCAAGCTCTCTTATGCCTTCCCCACTTCTCTGTCACACAGTTTTTTGGTGTGTACCCAGGCCTTTCTGCAACTGAGTGAAAGAGTCTGTAGTTACTTTCACAGAATCATGGCTTAAATCATGCATTGGATTATAGAAGAACTAACTATTGAAAGACTAGCAGTCTTTCAATATGAATGATATAGGTTTGTGATACACATACATATGCTTCTTAAATGTTCTTAAGTATCAGTATGTAGTGATGGGCTGTAATTCCCGCAAATTTGAAAGAGTGATAAACACAAATGATATTTCATGCATCAGTGTTGGTGATTGGTTAACAAAACCATTATCACAGGTGCTGCCTGTGCTGATGCTTGTTGTTTGTATTTATATCTGTGAAATAAGGATGCTCTTCTTTTCTCATCTAAGTTCATGGATACTCTGTTGTATTTTCACCATTTAATCCTTTCATTTTTCTCCTGCTCACTGTTACTACTTATTACCTGGACACCCACAAGAGCCATCTTCTCTGGACCTTCTCTACTGCATTCTCTACCCAGCAGTCAGGAATGTTCCCAAAAAGTAAAATGCAAATCAGATCTTGCTGACCCTTACTTTATACTCTTCTATTTCTTTTTACTACTTTTCAGATAGAGACTCAAACATTACTGGGTTGTCAAGTCTCTTTCTTGAGTCTGGCTCCTCCAGCCTCCCCATCAAGTCTCCCTAAAGGTCTTTCCCATGCCTGCCCTGGCCCAGCCATGCTTTTCTTCCAGGTCTTTGAATGTGCCTTGTCTTTTTACTTCAGGGCCATTGTCCCATCTTTTGTTCTGCATTGAATTAATCATACTACCTAAACATAGCACCTTTGAGCAACATAACATTTGTTGTTTGGCTTTCTCCCAGTCTGGCGTACAGGCAGGTAAAGTTTAGGTGATTCCTTTGTGGCTAGGGCTAGATTATAATCTGGAGGTCTGACTGGAGAAGGATCTGTTTGCTAGTTAGTGCGATTATTGGCCTTGTGAACCATTGCACTGAAGTCTTCAGTTCCTTGCTGGTTTTTGTCTGAATTGTCCTCAGCTTCTGCCTATTTCTGCCTTCCTAGAGTGGCTACTTGGCTTCCTGAGAGCCACCAGGAAGCCAGGATCCTAGCAAGGAGGATGTTATAGTCATGGTAACATTCCATTATGTTGCTGTATTCTTTTGGATAGAATCAACTCACAGGACTTGCCACTCTCAAGGGAAAGGGTTTACAAAGAGGACCACAATTTTGGGAACCACCCTGGTGTCTGCCACATCCCTCTGCCCCATGTTCCTGTCCTTGTAAGTATTTTTAGAAGAAACAGTTTCCACATACCTCTGCAGAGAATGTCTTGCATAGAGAAGCCTTTATGTCACCATGTTCGAGCTGTGCACAGCACGCAGGAGCCAAATCCCACTCTTGAATTGGCCATCTTGAAAGATGTTGTATCAGGTGTTTTCCAGAGTGGTCAGTTGAAGCAAGCAGGAGAACACCTTTTCTCTCCTAAGGTTCCTTCTTGTCCTTCAACAAACTTTTCATTCAGTGCTCATTTGCTAACGCTTTGTGCCTGGGTTAGAAGCAGGATGAGCAAGGTAAGAGCTTGCAGTTTGGAGCTACATGTTCCTCACTTAAGTGTTAGTATTTTTTCAACTGGAAGGTCTGTTGTTTTTGTTTTTGTCTTTTTTTTTAATTCAGTTCCATTTGGACATAGCCAGCATGCTGTATGTCAGACTGCAGTGCTGTGAGGCCAGCTTCAGTATCACTTTCCCTCCTTTTATGACCACCAAGGCCAGCATTCACAACTGACGGCAGGGGAACCAAAGGGTTCTGGCAGATTTAAAACTGTTTTCAGTAGCAGTTGTTCTATATTTTTTCAAGCATAATCTTTGGGGAACCAAGATCTATAAAACTGGCAAAAGTGGAGAAGGGTTTGAAGCCAGGGAGTGGGGCAAACTGCCTGCTTGGGTTTGTCACCTCCTCTGGTAGAAGACTCCATAGTGAGCACTTGGAACCCTGGGTGGGAGAAAGGAAGGTTAACAAATAGCTGAGGAGACAGGTACCTAGACAGGTAGAACACCACGTTAGTGCCGCTCCATTCGTTCCCTGACAAGTTGCTCTCAAATGGGGAGTTGCTGGCCTCTTAAGGGTATTTTTGTTGTTGTGTTACGTTCTTTTTCTTTTTTTGTGGTTCTGGGAATTGAACTCAGGGCCTCATGCTTGCTAGACAGGCTCTACCACTTGAGCCACTCTACCAGCCCCTTAAAGGTATTTTGAAACAAGTGGGCATCATGGTGTGGGTGCCATGATGCTGTACCAAATGGTAAAAACATCCTTACTGAGAAGCTTCAAGAAGCCAGACTTCTCCTCTTAGTCCAGTGTTCTCTCTTTGTGTTGTTGGTGGTCAATCCTAGTTGCATATGAGATAGTTATTCACAGCTTTTTGCACATAACTGAGCTTGGCCAACATGTAAATCGATTCAATTAGAGTCCTGGGGGTAGGGCCCGGTAGGGTTTTTTTTTTTTTTTTTTTTTTTTTTGCTGGCACCGTCTGTCGGCAAGCCCTTTTATGCGTTTTTTTCCCCCATAGTTCCACAGCCTGGGTGCTCCCTGGACCTCCCCTTGAGGGTCCCCTATTCTTTGGTCTCCCATCCACCATTCCTTGGCTCTGACCCGTATCCAGCAGCAGGTTTGAGATAGCCAAGTTCCCATGGGATACACTGTAGTGCAGGGCTTTGTTCCCATTGCCATCGGCCAGGTTGACCACGTACGCCAGCAGCTCAGTTCCCATGCGTGTCACACCTCGCAGCACCCCAGCCATGGACTCAGCCTGAGAGCGCCACTGACTGGACACTCGAAACCATTCCTGGCCCACAAGACGCGCTGCGCTCTGCCGGGATAGGGGCAAAGAAGGTGTCACGATGGTCCAAGGCAAGGTGGCAGAGGGAAGCTGTGGAGGCGGCGTGGGGAAGACCCCTTTGGTGATCCCGGCAGGGTGGAAGTCTCCTGATGGTCAGAGTACGGAGACCATAGGAACTCAAGTAGAGGGCTGAGGCCACACCTCTTTTGGAGAGTTCCCAAGTTCTAGAGGACACGGTTCTACCCTTCCGGGAAAAATCTGAGGGAGAACTTGGAGGGGAGATAGTGAGCGTTTGCTCTTGGGAGTCCAGGAGTGGGGCTGGTACTTGCATTCGTGCTTTGGGAGAACCAAGGAAAACAGCGCTGTGCTAGGGCGGAGATTCCTTTGGAAAATCTGGGCTCAGCGGAGGCCCCAGGCGACAGGGCACCAAACTTGGGATTCGAGCTCCAGAAAACCGAACGCACTTCCCTAAGAGAGACTGAGGGAGTGAGGGGAGGTCCCTCATGGGACCTCAGCGCCCCCACTGGCAAGCCGTCGCGGGTGACTCCTTGGGCCGGCTCAGCTGCCAGTGCAGCACAATACACGCCTCTCTCAAACACGGACTCAGCTCACACCTCCCCTGTGTGGCCAGCTGAGGTTCTGACTCCGCCTCAGGCTTGGAATCTCGGGTGTCCTCATCGTTGGGAAGCCCAGGGGTGCTGGAGTCGGATTTCCCGCTGCAGTCGTCCCCAGAGCTGGAAGAGCTACTCTGGGCTTCGGCGGCGCCGTCATCACTGTTGCTGTCGCTGGCATCCTCGCTGGACGAGCTCTCATACTCTCCGTTGAGGACCCCAACAAACTGCAGGCTCTTGGGTCCCGGGCTAGGCTGGGCACCAGGTGTACCATCTTTCTTCTTCATAATGGACTTGAGGATGCCTGCAGGGGCCATGGCCTGGTCTCCAGCGGTGGATACAGATGGGGTCTCCAGAGTAAGGAAGGGGGTCTCTGCTGGGGCGTCGGTCTGCGTAGTCTTCTCCGCACAAACCCACGGAGTCTGGGTGGCGGCCTCGCATGATGGGGACCTGGCCGCCATCGCTTTATTCTCCGCAGCCTTGAGGGCCTCTTCCAACTCCTGCAATCGGCTCCGCAGGAGTTCTCTCACCCCTTGCTGGTGTTCCAGGCTGGCGCACAGCAGCTCCAGCTCGCGCTCTGCGGCCTCGGGCAGCCCCAGCAGCGCCTTGGTCACCCACGCGTCCGCCTCAATGGTCTTGGGGACCACTTCCACGCTGGCCTCCCGGATCTCCGGCACTGCCTGGGTACCCGCCTCTCGGGTCTCGGGCACAGCATCGTTGCCCATCTCCTGGGTCTGAGGCGCCCCATCAAGGGTTGCAGCCGCCCCGTCTAGGATTTGTATCGCGCCCTCGCTGCACCTTGCAGCCAAGCTGTCGGGGCCATCAGCCCGAAGGCTGGCCCTAGAGCGGACGCCTCGCTCGGAGGTGGCCAGGTGTTCAGTGAGCCGCCGCAGCTGGGCGAGCTTGTCCGGGTGCAGCTCAGCTTCCCCGTCTGGCTCTGGTTGCGCGCGCC
Organism: Castor canadensis; assembly: GCF_047511655.1. Taxonomy (NCBI): domain Eukaryota; kingdom Metazoa; phylum Chordata; class Mammalia; order Rodentia; family Castoridae; genus Castor; species Castor canadensis. The sequence goes on from NC_133398.1 coordinate 99,093,366, forward strand.
CAGCCAGTAGCTGCTCCTTCTCTGCATGCAGCGCGCGCACCTGCTCTTGCAGCTCGGGCAACGCGCGCGCCTGATCCTCAAGCTCGCGCAAGCGCCGCAGTGCCAAGGCCATCTGTTCGCGCACCAGCTGCAGTTGCACAGGGCCAGGAGAGGCAAGGGCGGGGTTGGGGGCGGGGCTGGGGGTAGGACTACTGCGGCCAGACCCACGCGGACTGCGCCGAGCCGCGCGGCAAGAGCTGAGCGCGAGCTCGCATGCCTGTTCCTGTGCCTGCTCCAGTCGCCGGCTGGTCTCCAGGAGAGTGTGCTCAACCCGACGGTTACGCACGAGTGAGCGCGGCGACAGCGGCGGCAACAAGAGACCCGGAGACGCTCGGGGAGAGAGTGCGCCCAAAGCTCCTCCATCATCACTGGCCAGGGACTCGCTGGATGTCCAGGCGCCTGGGCGCCACACCCCCTGGAGGCCCGGCCGCAGCGTGCGGGGACGGCGCGCAGATGAGGGTCCTGGGGCTCGGCGGGAGGCAGGACCGCGCTCCAGCTCCTCCACGTACTTGAGGAAGTCCAGGTCCAAGTGGAAGCTGTAGGGCATCTCCACAGTGTAGGGCGAGCTCGGGCTGTGGGCGCTCCCGTGTGGCCCACGCACAGGCGAGGGCCGCCCAGGTCTGCAGTCATGACAGGGGTGTGAGGGGCGGTCAGACCAGAGAGTTCCCAGAGAGAAGGACAGAAATAGGCGCCCCCCATCCCCCGTAGGGGTTTTTTAAAAGTTCTCCAGGAGTCTGGGTGCAGTGGCTTAAACCTGTGGTCCTAGCTACTTGTGAGACAGAGATCAGAAGGATCTCTTTTTGCCCTAGGCCAGCTAGGGCAAAAATTTCCTGAGACCTCATCTTCACCGGTGGCTGGGTGTGGCGACTTGTACTTTGTTATCCTAGTTATGTAGGGAGGCACAGATAGGAGAATCATGGTTCAGGCTAGCCTGGGCATAAAGCACAACCCTGTCTCAAAAATAACCAATGCAAAAAGGGCAGATGGAAGGACTCAAGTGGTAAAGTGCCTGTCTAGCAAGTGTGAGGCCTTGAGTCCAACCCCCAGTACCACTGCCCTCTTTCCTCCTTAAAAGAAGAAAAAAGTTCCTCAGGAGATCTGAAGTACTGCCAGGGTTGGGGATCATTGCCTTAATTTACTGCTAACTGCTTTCAGAGGCTGTCGTTAAATAAATTGTGGTTAAAAATAAGCAAAGGGAAATCTGGAGGGTAACATGTTGTAATAGACAAGTGGATCTGAATCAGTTGACACATCTCAATTCGGGTTCAAATTGCTAAGCAGTGTATAATACTCAAAACTTGGTATCTGTTAGGGCAAAGACTATCTCTTTTTTGGGGGGTTACTTCTTTACGCTTTTTTTCCTTTCTGAATATTTCAGGCTAATAGGGTAAAGCATTTGTTTGTAACACACAAGGTTATTTTTTGATCTTTCCTTCCTGAGGTCCATCTCTATCAGTTAGCTCCTGTTCTTTGTCCATACCTTTAATAAGGCCCTGAGATGTCCATTTGGTTCCCATTCACCCCTCAACACTGAGCATTCCTAGTAAGTGGTCATTCAGTTTGGAAAGATGTATTTTAAAGTTGTTGTGAAATCCCAGTGGTTAGAAAACTTTATATTGTTGTTTAGTGAGGGAAAGATGCAGAAAAATGATCACATCACCTGATGTAGGGAGTTCTCAGAATAGGCATTGGCTGTGAATGGCCTTCTAGTTTTTCCCTTGAGGATAGCTGTATTATAAGGCTAATTTTAAACACCCTCTTTGAACACTTTCAGATCTCTTTTAGTATATTTCTCTCTGTCTCTGACATGCCTCTCATTGACAACTAATTTAGTTTTAATCTTACTTTGCTAACTTTCCAGAATAGTTCTTTTCCTCCTAGCTCACTCATTAATCTATAGATTTCTTGTTTTATATCAGTTTCTGCTTGTGAATTTTTCTGTAAATTGGTGGCAGTGATAATGGTTTAGGTCAGTGTCTTTTTACTTTTTCATGAGATTGCATTGAAAATATAATTTAGTCTTCAGTTAGGTTGATGACGATGACTACTACTACTACTACTACTACTACTGGTTTTTATTTTTCTTTCATTCTTCAGACAGGGTCTTCCTATGTTTCCTAGGCTGGCGTTGAACTCATGATCCTCCTGTCTCAGCCTCCTGAGTGCTGGGATTACAGGCATGTGTAATCATGTTCAGCTGTATTAGTTAAGGTTGACCTGATAATTTTTTTTTTTAAATTTTGGAGACTGGGTCTTGCTATGTAGCTCTCAGGCTAGTATTGAACTTGTGATTCTCCTACTTTTGCCTCCCAATGCTAGGATTGTAGATCACGTGCAAGTGGGTAAATGTTTTGCACACATCATGGGTATGGGTAAATATGATGTATATATTACATAGTGCTTCGGAGTTGGTTGTGAGACCACTGTCTGTAGCAGTTTTGGAGAACTACTCTTTATGCCAGTGTACACAGTGTGGTGTTTAACAGTGAGGTTGTGAGAGTCTGTTTGCTGGATCTGGCATTCTCTCCTCCTCCTGTCTTGTGCAGCTCAGGTACTCTGTGCTTCTGGACTCAATTTTTAAGGATGGTTTGGAGTACTCAGTGAGTTAACAGGTACAACATAAACACAATGTATTATGAACCATTAGTCACTTGCCCATTGCTGATCTGTACAGTAAATAATATTGAAGCAGAAGAAAGCACTGACTATAAAGTAAAAAATGATGGCACACTGGCTTGCATTACCAGGAGACCGAACTGAGTGAAACGTCAAGTCACACAGTGGTAGGCGCCATGTATCGTAGCAGCTCCACCCTAGGTGTGTTCTCAGCAGAAATGTGTGTGTGAACCAAAAGATGTGGAGGAGTGCAGGAGCACTATTCCAAGTTCTCTAAAACTGGAAACAGCTTAAGTATGTGCAAGAGCTGCATGGAAAGTTAATTGTGACATGCTCACATAGCAGAAACTGTGAAGTCAGGGAGGCAAATGAAGTATTGTGTGTTCAAGAAATGAATAACTTTCACAAACATAGTGTTGAGACAAAAGAAACCAGACTCTCACAGTTCAGTATTGAATGATTCTGTAGACAAGTTCAAAACATGTTTGAAAACAGGTAAACTGAATGTATGGTGTTAGAGTCAGGAGAAGTAGTTAGCTTTGGAGAGTGGGGAGGAAGTGGTAGTCTGGCTTCTGGGCTGCTGGTGGTGTTGTGTTTTGTACAATACACATATGAACAAACACACTGAAGATTTGTGGGTTTTTTTCTGTTTGTAGAACTTTTCAGTAAGGAGGTCATTAAAGTGGCATAGAATATAAAATAGCTTGTTAAGCAACAGTGAGAAACCAGCCAAATACTTGCAGTAATGCACATAGTCTTACAAAATGCATATTCTGATTTTGTTTTTCTAAAGTTCAAAAAGTTAATGCCAGGTTGTTGTTTAGGGACACATAGGCAGCTAGTGAGGGAGGCAGCAGTGAGGGAAGCAGAGCCACTGTGAGTATTATGGAATAAAGAACTCTTTTATTACAGAAATAAGATCTTATACAACTCTGGGAGAAACTGGAAACAAGAGCCCAAAAGGAGGGACTATAGGATCAGGGAAATTCATTAAGCCACCTTTCCTGAAGCACCTGTGTTTGGGTAGGCAGGTCAGCTGCTAGCACCTGCTAGCGTGAGACCACATGGGCAAACTGATGAAAAAGTGTGTGATAGGTCTGCTCTTAGCATGTAGTGGGAGCTGGGGACTTCTGTTGGTTGGCGAGGCCAACAGCTAGGAGAAAAGCTCTTGAGAGAAGAGTGTGCAGACAGTCTGGTACCCTGCCGCACCTCCTTTTCTTTGTTTCAACATCTCTTTGGAAAGTAATGGCTGTTTCTTCTCCATATCTCTCTGTTACCACCTCAGCTACCACAGCCTTGGAAAGTAATGGGTGTTTCACTTTCACCTTTTAAATCTTGTGCAAATGCAGGAAAGGGCATCGTGGGAAATCCAGTCTAAGCAAATCATTGGAGTTAGAAATTGCCACAGTGATGGTTGCACAAGTTTATATGTAAACTTTTAAAAACACTTCTCAAGTTGGTAGAGTTTATGGTATGTGAATTATGTCTTAATAAAGTTGGTATTTAAGCAAAAACAACCATAGGTTGAAACTGTAAAGGGAAGCATGGAAACAATTAGTAAAAAAGTTAGGCTGGTGATTCCTTTGTGGGAGGACGGCTTATGAGAAGGAGTTTTCCACAGTTTAGAAAAGTTTGTCCTTCATAGGAGAGAGGGTCCACACGTGCTTACTTATTAACATGCAGTCCTGTGGTGGCAGGGAGTAAAATAGCCCAGTTTACAAAGTTATGGTCATAGTCATTTTCTAGCTTTATAAAGATGAGAAGATGCTAACCTGGATGATCTCAGTGTTCCTCCTTGAGGTCTGGATTCCAGAATGGTAATTGTTTTTTTTTTACCAGGTTATACCTATGTTACCCTAAACTGCTGATCTTTGAAAAACTAGAGAGTAGTAACTATGATGCTTGTTAACTAGGGCTCCAGACAGGTCTGAGAGTAAGTTTTTAAAATAGATCAGTGGGGTAGTTGTGTCACTTTTAACTGAACGTATTAGATTTCAAAATCTGAGCCACGATTTCTTTGTACTTAAAAGTAGATTTTTACAGATTCATTAAATCTTCCATATCAAATCTGTTTTGATAATCAGAGAAACTGGAGCATTGTCATCATCTTTATGTACTGGAAAATGCCCCTATCTGCTCCCTACTTACGTGGTGCCACTTTTCATTGAATGCTTGTTATGGCTCTTTTCATTCTGTATGTAATAAGGAAGCAATTGTCCAAGTAAAAGGCATGCAGCTTTCCTGCCGGGGTAGTAGTCATACTGTAGTTTTGAAATGGATGTGAAAGTTTTTTAGAGAAGTTCAAAACAGAGAGTATCGTGTATCATTTGTATGCAAAGGTTAGATTTTTTTTTATTTTGATCTAGTTATGTAGGCTTTTAGCTGCTGCTTTTGGTGTAGAACATACATAGAATGTTTTTTTGAATGAGATTATTTCGACATGGTTTAAATTTGTAACAATAGTCTCCTTATTACTAGTGGTACCTTCAGACTATTTGTAAAACTTCAGAGATACATTTGTCACATAATGAGATTCTTCAGAGTTTGATGATTTGAGTCAGATGTCACTTTTAATGCCTCTTCCATTAAGAAATAAATTTTGATGTTTTCTAAACCAATTCTTAAGCATTATGTCTGCTAATCCTTTTCATTCAGTGGTCATTTGGCGTGCCTACCGAGTACTGTTAAAGAAAAATTTATTCATGATACGCCTGCCCTCACATAACCCCTCCCCCAAACCAGTTAAACAGTAGCCAGACTGTATTCAGGTGGCTATCCATAGGAGTACAGCAATGGAGTTTTGCAGTAGGGGAGAGAGCGGACCCAATTCTGGGTACAAGGACAGATGAGGATTTATAGCCACGAAGCTGGTGGATGGAAAATTACTAAGAAGAAACATGTAATGAGGGAAGGAGCAAGGGAGAGAAGGAGGGAGGAAGGGGGAGGGAGAAATTATGACCGGTGTTAAAATAAGCATGGTGGTGCATGCCTGTAGTTCCAGTATTCAGGAGACTGAGGCAAGAAGACTGTGAGTTCAAGGCAAGCCTGGGGTACATAGCACATTCCAGACCAAGACAGGACTATATAGGGAGACCTTATCTCATGAAATAAAAAAACAAAACTACAAAGACAAAAACCCTCTGTTTTTAGTTACAGAAGGATCTGACTTGGGAGCTAGAACCAGTAGGATTTAATATGACCTCTAAGATGTGTTAGCTGTTACCTTTTTCCAAAACTGACATAAGACAGATTAACAAGAGAAAAGATAGATTCTAGTCATATAGGTACTTATTTCAGGGGTATTTACAAAGAAAGATGACTGAAAGGAACCAGAATTTAGGACTTGTATGCCATCTTAATAAGGTGGAGGGGAGGCAGAGAGAGGGCACTTATATGAAAACACGTAGCTCTTTGAAAAGTTAAAGGGCCCTTAGGATAGATGGGAGGTAGGCTAGTTTTGTGATGTGATTTGGATATGTAGTCTGTTTGGGTGTCTTCTTACCTCACAAGATTTGAGTTGTTCCTGAGCAGGGGATTTATAACAATTTAGTTCTTTTGGGAGGCTCTACATTTAGGCAGATAAGGCATTTTAGAACTCAAATACTTTGAGCTTAAATTTTTTTTAAAATGCTATGGTGACCTATTCTGGATCCCTTTTTGGCAAGGGAAGGGAGAAATTACTGAGATTCTGACTTGAGAGTGGTACTATAGAGAATGAAATACATAAAGAAGAACAGCTTTTTGCAAATTTGGTATTTATATTTTGTAGTTGAGCTTGGAGCACAAGTTGGTTATTTAGGTAGAGATCCTAGGAGGCAGTTGGGATGTAGAGATGTAGATCTGGGAGCTCAGGAGAGAGCTTAAAGAAACTGAGAGTACTGATGAAATTTTCCTAGGAGAGTAGGAAGAATGAGAAAAAAAGAGGTTCTAGAAATAAAATAGAGGAAGCTAGAAAATGGGGGTAGGTAGGAAGGAAGTTGAGCTTACAACAGAGCTAGTAAGGAGGACTTGGTGATCATGAGGAGACTTGGGAGAGTTACATACCTGTTACTAGAGTCCTAGACTGTAGGAAAGCCTGACTTTGGGGACCAGCAGACCAAGTCTGACTACTTTGCCCCTGAAGTCAAACAGAAAATAATGGTGAAAATCAGGAAAGAAATTTATTCTGTGTAGCCATACTGGGAAGCAAGGGGGACCAAGCATCTTCAACCTTGTATTCAGGGGGTACTGACAAAAGCTTCAAATTTAAATAGGGAAGGAAAAGAAGTGGGGGGCAAGAAGCATGCAAAGGTCAAGCATAGTCTTGGTTGATCACTGCCTCCATATTGGCCTTGTGGAGATTGAATAAGAAAGTTGTGGTTGCCCAGGGATAGTTTGAACCGATCACAAAATGTTCAGACCTGTTGTTCCTAGACTAAGGCGACCACAGGAGAGAGTGGTACAGAGAAGAGGATAAGTCAAAAAGGCAAGATGGGAGGTAGTTCGTTTAGGTTTAGGGTGATGACTAGAGACTTCTAAGGCTCCCTTCAGGTGGACTGGAACAGGATATTGTAAAAAATTGGGGTTGGCAATCTGTTGATTATCTTGTCTCTGCAAACCTTAAAAATACCTTAGTTACTCTTATCTTCGTGTCTTCAGCCTTGAACAAGAGGATTACCAGCTTTGCACAGACATTCCTTAAATGATTAACCTGTCTATGTGCAGAGTTGAGCAGGAATTGGACCCAAAGTTTAAGGTAGACAGATACAGAATGCAAATCTTTGTCCTCCTTTTAGTTACCCACCTGGCTGATGTAAAGATTTAGTACTTTTTTGCAAAAGCATCCTCTTAAGACACCATTATAAAACCAAGGGAGCACATAGTAGGGAGAAGAAGCAGTAAGGATCAGCAGTGCCAGGTTGCAGAATAAAATACGTGTTAAAACATTTCTTGGTTTAGTATATGAGAATAGTAGTGTTTTGAGGAGGAAGTAGAGGACTATTTAGGATTTGAAACAGTTGGCTTATCACTTAAAAAAAATTAGGTCCCTACCTTATGCCCTATTAGCAATGTAAATCTAAAAATTAAATGTAAAAGTTGGAAATAATAGAAATACTAGAAGAAAATATAGGTTGATATTTACGTAGTTTTCAGATGGTAAAGGCCATTCTAATCATGATACCAAAATCAGAAAGGCTGGCAAATTTGAGTGCATATAAATTCAGCATTTCTAAGTGCTAAAAAATACCATAAAATTAAAATGTAGATGGCAGTCTGAGAGACATATTTGCTACATATTTGACAGAGATTTATTATTCTTTTTTTGGGTGGTGCTGGGGATCCAACCCTGTGCGTCATGCATGCTAGGCAAGCACTTTATTACTGAGCTACATCCCCAGCCCTGCTTAATATTATATTATCCTTAACATATAAAAGAAAAAACCTAGCCCTAAAGATAAATCCAACTAAGACAGACTGTGCAGTTGATTTATCTCCCTCGGGGTTAGAGAGTGGTTGGTTAATGGGTACAGGGTGTGGTTGGACAGGAGGAATAAATACCAATGTTCTGTGGCACAGTAGGGTAGCTGTGGTGGACAATGATTAATTGTGTATTTTGAAATAGCTACTAGGGAGGATTTTGAGTCTAGCTAACACAAAGAAATGATAAATGTCTGAGGCCATCGATACACCAACTACCCTGATTTGATCACTACATACTTTATATAAATATGAAGTGTCCCACAATGATGTACAATTACTGTGTCGATTAAAAATTTTGAAAAGGAAACAGTCTATCCACAAATGACTAACTGGAGATTCTCATTAAGCATAGCTCATTGAAGATGTCTTTGTCTCTCCTTCCTTTCAAAAAATTTGATAAAATGTCAGAAGGAAATCACAAAAGGTACAAACAAAAGGCAAGAGAGAATGAGAGTGGGAATTTTCTGTTTTTGTTAATGATAGGCAAAGAGGGCCTCTTCCTAATGAGAACAAGTAAAAGGATGTGTAAAATTTAAAAGAAATTTGTGCCAAGGTAGTAGAGTTGAGTGTTCAAAGACAATGGATAATTCAAGCTACCTTGAGGTGGATATTGGGAGGATCAAGGTTAGAGGTTAGCCCTGGGCAAAAAATTAGTGAGACTCCATTCCAACAAATAAACTTGGTGTGCCTGTGATCCGAGGTATGCAGAAGGCACAGGTGGGAGGCTGGCAAAAATGTGAGATCTTATCTGAAGAATAGTTAAATCAAAAAAGGGCCAGAGGTGTGGCGTGGCTCAAGTGTTAGAGCTACTTGTGCATCAAGTCCAAGACCCTGAATTCAAACTCCAGCACTGCCCTCTACCAAAAACAGACAATGGAATGAAGTTTCAAAATGTTAAAAAGGTAAACTACCAAAGTAGAATTCTATACCCAGCAAAAACCTCCTTTTTTTTAAATTTTATTAATTTTTTTGATGGTCCTGTGGTTTGTACTTTGGGCCTCATGCTTGCTAGGCATGCCGTCTACCACTTGAGCCACTCCCCTAACCCTCCAAATCTCCTTTAAATGTGAGAACAAAATTTCCCCCTTTTTAGGGATAATTGATAAAATTACAGAGTCAGTAAGGACATAGAAAATCTCAGTAATACAATGAACAAATGTGACCTAATTGTGATCTCAGTGGGCTTACCAGTAGATAAGACACAGTGGAAGAGAAAAATGGCATACTGACAGTAAGGAAATTAAGATGAGAGATGAAATACAATGAAACATGACATAAATGCAACATTGTACCTAGTAACTGTAGACTTTACATCCTTTTCCTATGCACAGAGAACATTAATCAAAATTGCTCATCTTGAAAGCAAGTCTTGACAATTTCAAAAGACTAAACTCAGGATATCAAACTTACTATAAAGATAGGTTCAATATTTGAAAAATTGATCAGTATAAATCACTAAATTAATAGAGTAAAAGCAGAAAAATAAGATAATGTCAATAGATACAGAAATTGCTTTTGATAAAATCTAACATCCTTTAAAAGTGAAATCTCACGACACGTGAATAAAAGGCAACTTCCTGAATTTGGTAAAGGTTACTTAGAAAATCCTACAACAGGCATCATGTTTAAAGATGAACATGTTAAAAGATTTCTTCTTTCAGGTTGAGAAACAAGTACCTTATTTTTAAGGTACTTCTGTTATTTCTCTGGAAGTTTTACCTAATTCAATTAGACAAGAAAAATAGAGTTCAAGAATCAGCCTGGAAAAAATAAAGTTGTGATTTTATAGATTATATAAAAATATCTACATAATACAGGAAATTCAGCAATATCTCTATAACAAAAAGGTTTCAAGATTCCAGGTAACTTTGGACACATCAGCAGCAAACAGGAAAGTATTGAAACATTTACAATATAAAAATCATAGTTTTCAGGAAAAAACTAAAACGACGCAAAGGCTCTATACAAAAGCAATGGACATTATTGAGCGATGTTAAAGACCTAAACAAAAAGGGGATATACCGTGTTCATGGATTATAAGACTCAATATTGTAAGATGTTGATTCTTCTCAAATTCATCTGTACATTCACTGTATCAGTCAAAATGGCAACAGTTATTTATTTACTTATTTTTGATGTGAAAATTGACAAGTGGATACTAAAATGTATGTGGAAAGGCAAACAACCAGGAATAGCTGAAATAATTTTGAAGAAAAACAAAGTGAGTAGACTTATGCTTCAGGGTAGCAAGACTTGCTATAGAAGGCTACAATAATGAAAATGATATGGTTCCAGTGAAAGACCATTTAAACAAAGTAGTCTAGGAAAAGAGCCACACTTCTATGGAAATTTGATTATTATCACAGAGGATTTTACAGAATAGTGGAGAAAGGATGGTCACTGCAGTAAGTGGTGTTTGGGGACTGGGGATATAGCTTGCTCTAAGATGAACAAGACCCTGGGTTTGATCATTACAATGAATGGATGAAGAAACACACACACACACACACACACACACACACAGAGAGAGAGAGAGAGAGAGAGAGAGAGAGAGAGAGAGAGAGACAAGGAGTTAGTTACTCATGGAAAAAATATAAGAGTTTACTTTACCCCCTTCCCCACAATTCCTAATCCATATCAGTCTGGATCCAGTCAGGAGTAAATTTAAAGAAAAATGTAATATGAGGAATTACTGATTATTACAGGAAATTGAAGTATGAGGGACTGGCTAGTAAAAAGTGAAAAGAAGTCTAAAGAATGTGAGGAGCAGATACATGGAACAGCTGCTGACCCAGTGCTGAGTTAGGAGCACCCTTCTGTCAATCCATCCCCCTGTCCTGTCCCCCCACCCTCCCTACCCCCGGGACTGGGATCCATACTGAATCAAGGGCACGGCTGTTGTTTACTGTTTTTGGACAGCAAGAGAGCCCTCAGGTGTTATGCTGGAACATGATGGAAATCTACCCTCTGGAACTTGCCAGAAGCCACCCTATAGAGTTCCAGAGAAAAGCTCTTTATGGGGAGGTGTCCACTGGAGGTACCTTGCTGTAAAACCACCTAAGTAGGATGCTGGGAGGAGCTGCTGGGAATTGCTGGCTGCATTGTGCCAGTCTCTGGAGTCCAGAGAGGCTGAGTGTGCTGCAGGATCAGATGCTGTAGAATAACACACTTAGTGTGGAAAACCTGGAAACTGTACATATCAAGGTACCAAGACGACACACCTTTGTATTAACTCAGCATTTATTCAGTAAACATCACTGGATGTTCTCCCTATGCCAGACGAGATATATGAATGGACAGAATAGACATTGAGCTTGCCTTTGCAGACTTTAAGCTCTGGTAAGACATTGAGCCTGTATTGAGTCACTTGAGGTTCTTCTTTGTGCCAGGGAATAGGTATGGAGTTGCTACCTTCAAAGAGAAATAACCACTGAGGCTTCAAAGAGAAATAAGCCACTGAACAGGTGACTTAGTTAGGTTTATTAATAAACTAATAACTAATAGGTTTATTTTTAATCATAAGAATAAATAAACATATCATGTAAAGGGATGTGAAGGAAAAAATCCAGGCTGCTACTAGAGAGAAGGCTTTAATTTAGAGGGCAACCTTCTTTCTTTTTTTTTTAATATGGAATGCTTCACGAATTTGCGTGTCATCCTTGCGCAGGGGCCATGCTAATCTTCTTTGTATCATTCCAATTTTAGTATATGTGCTGCCAAAGCGAGCACTAACCTTCTCTTTCTTAGGAAGCTTTTTTTTTTTTCGGTACTGGGGCTTGAACTCAGGGCCTACCTACACCTTAAGCCACTTCACCAGCCCTTTTTTGTGAAGGGTTTTGGAGATAGGGTCTCCAGATAGGTCTTGCAGACTAGTTGACAGGGTTGGCTTTGAACCTTAATCCTCCTGATTTTTTTTTTTTTTCCAAACATTGACAGACTTTATTGTGGGAGGGTTCCCGCCTGGGACCCCACCCTCCTAAATAAAAAAGTGCATAGAAAAGAAGGGATTTAGAAACCTTTGTACAGTATCTACATCCTGGGTCCCCAGGGAAGGAAGGGGGCGATTGCTGGGTGGGCTGGAGGGCTGGAGGCAGGGCCCTTGCCCCTGCATGCCCACTCCACCCTAAACAAGAGGGTGGGGGTGAGGCACTCTAGGAGGGGCCAGGGAGCCACAGGTTAGGGGTACAACGGCAGCGGGGGTGAGGGTGAGGGGTTGCGGCAGGCAGCCTCAGCCTCAGTTAAGGAAGCGACGGCAGCGCTTGGCGCCACAGTTGCAGGGCAGCTTGTTGCTGGCATCCTTGATGGGGAACTTGTAGTCGTAGGTGAGCTCCTCACCACGCAGGATGCGACGCAGGGCAAAGATGACGATGTGCTTCTGGCCCTCCACGTGGATGACGCGAGAGAAGCAGTTGGGCTCACATGAATGGTTGATGAAGCGGGCGGCGTTGCCATACATGGTGGCATCCACCACGTCAAAGTCATCCATGCGGAACATGTAGCACCCAATGCCCTTCCCGTCGTAGAACTTCTCCCGCTTGTCAGTCAGCACAGAGCGAATGACGATGCCAGAGTACTCAATGACCATCTCGCCCGCATCGATGTTGCGCTTACAGAACAGGCCGCGCCCGTGGATGGCTGATCTGTAGACACCCACAGCTTCTTTGGACGTCTTCTTGAGGTGGTGAAAGCGCATGGCCATGGGCAGCTCCAGGCTGGTGGCACGTCTGGTTGACCTGAGCTGCACCTCATCTTCTTCCTCATCACAGGTTGCCCCCTCAGGGAGCACCCTGTGCTGTGAGGCCAGGAAGTTGAACATGTCAAAGGTGCACTTCCGGAGATAGACCTCAGCACGGGCAGCACCGTGGGGATTCAGAGGAGGCTCCTCCTGGCCCTCTCCCTGCTGGTGGTAGCGGAACTTATAGTGCTGGCAGCGCTGGGCCCCTGGCAGCTGCTCTGCCAGGAAGATGACAGCATCATGGTGGATGCCCAGAAGCCTTGCGCCACTCATTCCACTAAAGGAGAGATGTCTGAGCCGTGCATGCCCTCGGGCCTCTTGCACTTTCTCAATCAGAGTTCTCCATGCCCCCTCCAAGCTCTCTGCTTCCACACTGAAGCCATCCTCACTGCTGATCTCAAAGCGCAGGTGTGGGCCAGCACGTTTTGGAGCCTGATTGTCTTTGTCTTCTGGGGACGGAGGTTCTTCCTCAGAGCTAGAGGCCTCACCTGAATAATGGTGCCACTGGGACTCAAGCAGCAGGTCTGAGGAGCCATCAAGGGCCCGGGGAGGGCCACCTTCTGGAAGTGGCAGCAAAGGGGACCGTTCCTGGAGGTGCCCCAGGCTTTCCTCCCCAGGATTGTCCAGGTCAAGAACTCCACGCACAGTGGGTGTTTTCATCCTTACTTGGCTGAACCCACTGCTACCAAGCCCTGGAACGTGGGTGGTATCCTCCAAGGACTCCCCCTCTTCATCCAGCCGGGGGGTTTTGTTTGGGGGAGGTGCTGGCGGGGAACGGCCAGAGAAGGTAGATACCCTCTTGACACGGATGGCCTGGCGGGGTGGGCTGGGGGGTCCACTGCTAAACACCAGTGTCAGTGGGGGTGGGGGTGGAGGTGGGGCAGGGCGTACCACCCCTACCCCTACCACTGGCAGCACACTAAGCAGGGGCCCTGGGGGCAGAGTCCAGGATGTGGGGGTGGTGGGGGGAATGATAGGGGGCAGAGGTGGCTGCTTTACTGGGGGTGGGACAGGTTCTCCCTCCCCAGCCATCTTCACGAATACCTGCCCCAGCTTGTTAACAAGAATAATCTTAGATGTGGTGGGTTTAGGGGGCTCAGGAGCTGGGCCCAGGCTCAACACCCGGACCCCTGGGGCCCCAGGGAGCCAGGCAAATGTTCGGGTGGGGTCGGCTGGGCTAGGGGGCAGGCCTTGGGAGGGCTGACTGCCATTGGCCAGAGGAGGTGCTAGGGGAAGTGACTCCTCTCTGGGACCAGCAGCCCCCTCCCCAGGCCCCCCTAAGTTCTTCAACACAAAATCCACAATTTCTGAAGGCAAATCTTCAGGAGGTCGGGCCCTGTCTCCTGCAGTCCCAAGGACCCCAGCTCGGCCCACTCCTGGCCCTGAAAGAGGAGTCTCTTGGCCCCGTGGCTGCTGGACTGCTTCTGCCTCACTGTCTGTGCCATCATCCACTCCATCCAGCTGCTCGATTCGGGGGGCTCCAGGGAGGGGGCTGGGAGCCAGAGCAGGGCCAGTCACGACAGTCACAGGGAAGTGGACATAGCGGGTGGTGGGGCTGGCCTCCTCCTCTGAGCTGTCTCCTGGGCCCCCATGGCTGCTCCCCACTGCCCCTGCGGCCACAATCTCTTCCTGGAAAGGCTCAGTCCCCAACAGGCTGGCTGCAAAGTCCAGGTCAGCAGCACTCAGTCCTGATACCACCTCCATGTCCTCAAAGTCTGGGCCCAGGTCTTCAGGTGGGGGCTGAGGAGATGGGGCCAGGCCAGGGGGAGCCAGCTCCCCTGAGGTAGGTGAGAGGGCTGTAACAACTGAGGTAGGAGGGGGCACCCTGAGCTGAGGGGAAGTTCTGAGAGAAGGTGAGGCCCGCCTCACCTTCTTAAAATATAAATTTAAGAAGGTGTTTTCTTAAAATATAAATTTAAGTTTTTGAATTGACATCTTTTCTCATTAAATTGGAGAATTTTCCATCCATAAATTTCCTTTTGAATAATACTTTTAGTAAATTCTATAAGCTTTGGTATTTTTTATTTTATTTGTCCAAAACTTTTTTTCTTTCCCTCTCTGTTACTTTTCTCATCCATTACTTTATTGAAAGCATGTAATTTAAATTCCAAACTTGCCAAATTTTCTTCTTTTCATTGTATTATTTATTTGTAGCTTCATTTCATACTATTAAAAAAAGTACTTTGTATTATTTCAATATTTTAAAATTAACTGAGACTAGCACTCAGGAGGCAGAGACAGGAAAAAAAGTTCAATCCAGCCTGGGCTACATAGTGAGTCCTAGGTTCAGGTCATATATTGAGAAAAAAGAATTACTGAGACTAGTTTGGGATCTAATTATTGTTGTATTCTGGAGAATTTTAACCTATACATGAAAAACGTGTGCGTTCTGCTATTATGTGGTGAACTGTTCTGAATTTATAAGTGTTTTACCTACTTGCTTACTGGGTCATATAGTATTATTGACATTCTCTTCATTCTTGTAAGTAGAATATTACAGATTCTAATATATACTTGGGCATTTTTCCTTTCAATTTTGTCCATATTTGACACATATTCTTTTTTTGCTCATTTGTGTTGCTGTAACAAATTACCATGGACTGGGTGAGTAATTTATAAATAATACCAACTTATTTATCACAGAGTCTGCAGTCCAAAATTACAGTAACAGCAGAGTGAGAGTCTGATTAGGACTGCTTTCTGCTTCTAAGATGGTACTTTGTTAGTACAACTTCTTAGGGTGAGAATATTGTGTCCTTCAATGGTAGAAGTGTTAGAAGAGCAAGAAAACCCTGCTTTAGCCTCAAAAGCATTGCAGAGAAAGCAAATCCTGATCATGAGGGCCATAGCACTCATGACTTAACTCCCTATCAGACACCACACTTCTAAACCATGTTTGCACTGAAGATTTATTTTCAATAAGAAATTAGAGGGGACAATTATTCAAACTTTAGCATATAATTGTGGCTTTAGTGTTTGCTACTTCTGTGACAACTGTTGTTATATCTCATTTATTCTACTTTTCTGCCTTTTGTAAGTTTTTTTACTTAAAGTTGATTTTGTTTTACATTAGTATAGCCAACTCTGCTCTCCTTTAGTTATTATTTGCATGAAGTATTTTTTTACCTTCGTTCATCCCCTATATATTTGTGCCTTTGGATGTTAAATAATTTATTATTTCCTTTAAAATGTATTACCTTTTTTGACCATTTTATTAATTTTAGTCTAATCCATTCACATTTAAAGTTGCTTATGACTAAGACTGTTTTTCATTTTTACATTTTTATATTTCTTTTACCTTCCTTAATTCCTTAAGTTCACCTCGTGCTGCCTTCTTTGATGTTTGTTTTTTGCATATATACTGTTGTTGACTCTTTTTATGTTTCCTTTTTGTATTTTATGTATAAATCAGATATTGTAATTAATGTATTAAATTGATAGCTTCCCTCTTATGTTTTTGGCACATAGTACCCCTGGGTGCATTGTATGACTTTTAACATAAATTTGTAATTACTCCCTTCAGTCCCTCTCTGCTCTCTCCCAGCCCTTTCACCACCACCAGCAGCCTCCCTCCCCAAACCCCCAGTCTCCTCCTCCTCCAACCTTCTCTTATTTCAAGCACCTGAGGAGAGAAGTCCAAATCCCTTTACCTCCGGGTAGCACACAGGGGATATCTGGGGCGGTGGGGGGACAAGTGAAGGGGCAGAGGGGAAGAGGGAGGCACCGAGGCCGTTGGAAAATCATCTGTGCACCAACAGCGCTGGAGGGGGGTGGAGAAGAGCCAGTGCCACTTGGCCCAATCTCTGAGCAGGTGGGGCCTAGTAACACCGGCCCTGGCTCAGACCGCCCACCCCCCAAGGGTCCTCCCTGGCCACCCCAGCCCTGAGGCGCACACCCAGCCCTTGCCCGGGATTGGCCTTCGCAGTGGTCAAGCCGGGGCTTCTGGGCCTCAGGTGGGATGACCTTTGTTCAGCGCAGCGCCACCGGCTGCTGCTGTTGTGCCTGCTGCTGCTATCGTCGGAGCGGCGGCGGCTTCCACGTTACCGGCGTGTCATCTGCATTCCCACTGCCAGAGTCTGTGCGTGTGCGGTGAGCGGCCACGCCGCCGTTGCCTCCTGGACTACCGGGCTCCTGGGGCCGCCACCGCCACCGCCAAAAGTAAGAGGGGAAGAAAAAAACAGGATCATCTTTAGCAAATTATCTCTGTTCTATTTTTAGAAGCAGGATTACAAAGAAATCCCTTTGTCAGGTAGACCAATAGTTAAAAGCAAAGCACCCATCTTAGTCCATTTTGCAAAATCATTGAATTTCGCAGTTGAAAAAGACAGCTTCTCTTCTAAGTTAAGGAAAGAAAAAGGAATAAGACACTATCCCTCTTCCAAAAAATCAACGCAAAAAGGTTCTCTCTTTCTACTTTTAAGATCATTTATTTGTCCTTAGCTTATGATAATATGATTAAAATGTGTCTCTGAATATATTTCTGTTTCTCCATATTGAAGCTTACTGAGCTTCATGAATATATGAACCTGTTTGTTTATCAACTTCAGAAACCTTTAGCTTATCACTTCTCCAAATACTCATTCTTCCTTTTCCATCTATTCCTGTGATTTTTATTCTTGTATGAATACCATTACAATTAGCCTGACTTAATTGGAGATTTATTACAAGTGGTTTTGAGTAAGAGTGTGTAAAAAAAACCTCCCATATGTGCAATATGCAGCTCACATGATGTGAAGAAGCTGTGTCAATCCTGTCTTAATGTCAGTGGTGTGAGTGTTCATGGTGTTTTCTCATGGTGTCATTGGAACTGTTCACCCACAGATACCAAGGGCCAACTCTGTCCTTATGTTTGTATACTTGATGTTCCACATGTTCCTTTGGTTCCTTGCATGTTCTTTTGTTCTTTTTGCACTCTTCTCGTTCCAGGTAATTTCTATCATCATTGGTTCTAACTTCTGTCCACTCAAATCTGATATTTTAATCCTAGAGTGAGTTTTCTAATTAGTATACATTTTGTTTCCAGAAAGTTTCAAATAATGTTTGTTTTCTCCAGTTTTCCTTGCTTTGTTTTCTATGTTTTCTTCATCTCTGTATTCATGGCTTCCTTTAAATTTGCGAGCATATTTAGCAAAATTGATTTAAAAATCATGGGCTACTGCATAAAATGTCTGCTGCCTTAAGCAGAGTTTTGTTAGATTTTTCTTAGATCCTACCATACTTTCTCTTTCATTTTCATGCATTCCAAGTTTTCATTGAAAATTATACATTTTAACATTATGATGAATAACACTAGCAAGCAGATTCTTCTCTTCTAAGTGTAGCTGTTTTTTATTTAGTAGACTGCTAAATTAGTTTTGGTGAAACCATAATTTTTTTGTCATGTGTAATCTCTAACGTCTCTGATTCTTTAACTTGTATTTGACTAATTTTTGCATTTGCTTTTCATGTCTGTTTTTTTTTTGACAAGTATTTGCTTGAACATTAGTATCCCATTGTGGCCAGAATGATAAACAGAAAATACCGACTGCAAACAGAAAGAGAAATATATCTTTTGTTCTTATTAGATTAGCTTTCTGCCATGGTTTTTAGTCAACACTTAAACAGACAATTATGACTCTGTCTTAACCATCATCTCCTGCTTTTACTGAGCCTAGACTTAAGCAAGAGGTGGAGTCTTAAGGTCTTCTTAAGACTTTTCTGACTGAGCAAACATCCTGTCTTGGACATGCCTATACATTCTCAATTCCCAAAAGTGTGTAGACACTTTAAATGTACTAATTTCCATAAAAATATCTCCCTCAGCTTTTCCATCCATTCTTTTCTAGTTCTATTTTATGCCTTAACTCTTATCTTTTACCCCAGGCAGCCATCTCTTGTTAAATTATTTTACCATAATTTTCAGGAATACTCAGGACTTTTCTAACTCATGCATGTTTTGAGTAAAATCTAACGAATTCCTTGTGTTGGTCTTTCAAATAGCCGCAAGACAGTTGTGATCAAGCAAAGCTACTGTTTTTTGAGGGTAATGTCTACTGTAGTCCCTTGAGAGCCAGGGGCTCTGGAGGCTTCGTAAGGTCCAAGCCAAGTAGAGAACTAAGGCAACATCAAAGAAAAATTCCATAAAGCTGTACTTCTCTTTTAATTGTGACATTTTTTCAACATTTTCTTCATTTCTGTAAATATTTTCTCATTTTCTAGAGTCCTAACAAGCTGATTCTAGTAGTTTTGCATGAGTTTATACACATTTCCATGGGAAAGCAGCCTCTTGAAACTGTCTACTCATCCATGCTCCATTGGTGTCACTCTGATGACAAACTTTAGTGACATAAAATGTATATTGGCTTCTATTACCTGTGATAAACATGAGCTCCTTATTACATTTGAGGCAATCAAACAGGTTTTTTTTCATCTAATCTGTTCCCTGCATTCATCATTATTTCTACTACTAGTACAAAATGAGTTTAAAACTTTAGAAATGCTAACTGCTGACAAAAATAGTTAATTTTTCTCTATCTTAATTTAAAACTTATAGAAAGCCTGAGAAATTTTTAATGAAACTTCTTGATATAGAAACAATAAATAGTGATACAGTAAAATAAAGCATATAGATAATATATATTATACTTAATATCACCCATGATTTAACTACAAAATACTCACTAGGGAATTACTAAGTAGTCAAACCATGGTGGAGACTAATAGTTTTCCCACATATATATTTTTTGGTTGAAATATTGAATTTTATCATCTGTAACAAATAGAGTCAGTTATGAGGGCTTTGAAGTGAGAAACTCACTTAACTAATCTGAAGAACATCTGCCAAATAACTAAATCTGAATAATTATATTTGTTATTTATTTTTTCCAGTAAAAAAGGTGTTCCTGAAATAAAAGTGATTTAGCCCATAATTCAATTAATGACCCACTTGGTTTTCTATGAGCTCACAATTATACCTGGCATCCAGCAGATTTCAAAAAATTAGAATATGATATAAAGACTTAAATAGTTGAGATACAAGAAAATTAATAATTTTTGTTAAGAAAAATCCTAATTTAGATGTTTTTTTTTACTATTTAGGATAAATGACTTTTTTTTTTCATTTTTCTTTTATTATTCATATGTGCATACAAGGCTTGGTTTATTTCTCCCCCCTGCCCCCACCCACTCCACCCCCTCCCGCTCCCCCCCTCAATACCCAGCAGAAACTATTTTGCCCTTATCTCTAATTTTGTTGTAGAGAGAGTATAAGCAATAATAGGAAGGAACAAGGGGTTTTGCTGGTTGAGATAAGGATAGCTATACAGGGCATTGACTCACATTGATAGGATAAATGACTTTAAGAGTCATTTTGTAAGTAACACTGCACATATAATAACATTTTGGGGTAATTCACTGTAGTTTTATTTTTTTCATGTATTTTTATTAGAACATATTTATTATAAAATAGTGGGGTTTTGTGTTATCTTTTCATTTGTTCATATAATACAGAGTGAGAATACTCACCTATTACCCTCTCTTATCCATGCTGCTGATGATACCCTCTTCTTACCTAATAGTACTCCTCCTTTCAAGTCATTATAAGATTCCATATATATGAGAGAAAATATGGGATATTTGTTTTTCTGCATCTGGCTTATTTCTCTTAATATGATGATAGTTCCATCAATTTCCCTGCAAATCATGTTTTCATTCTTCATTATAACCGATTAACACTCCATTACATATATTTTTATCCGTGGATCCATTATGGGTACCTAGGCTGATTCTGTAAGTTTACTATAGTGTCACAATAAAATTGCTATGGAAGTGTCTATATTATATGTTGGCTTTGATTCCCTTTGGCTATATAACTAGAAGTGGTGTAACCAACTAATCTCATACTATTTTATTTTTAATTTTTTGAGCAAACTCCATACTAATTTACATTCCTACCAACAGTGCCTAAGGTTCCTTTTGTTTTCCTGCTTCCTTTCCAGCTGTTATTTCTATTTCCTTGATGATTGTCGTTCTGCCTTCTTGAGATAGAATTTCAATGTACTTTTGATTTGCTTTTCAATGAAGACAAAAAATGTTGAACTTTTTTTTCATGTACTTATTGGCTACTTATACATTTTGATAAACCTCTGTTGCATTTATTTGTCCATGTTTTGATTGGATTATTTTTCTGGTGTACTCTGATGAATATTAATCCTTTGTTGGATAAATAGCTGCATTTTTTAACTTCCATTCTGTAGTCTGCTCTTTTCTGTTAACTGTTTACAGAAGCTTTTGAGTTTGATGCAATTCCAATTCTTCCTAGTATTTTCTGAGTGATTAGAGATCTATTCAGAAAGTAGTGGCCTATGCATATATTTTGAAGTTTCCTTCCCTTTTCCTTCTGTACTAGTTTCAGGTCCTATATTAAGGTATTTGTTCCATTTTGAGTTAATTTTTGTAGAATTTGATAGAGAGAAATCTAGTTTCAATCTTCTATATGCAGGTATTCAGTTTTCCCAGTACTTTTGTTAAAGAAACTATCATTTCCTGATATATGTTTTCAGTATATTTGTCAAGAATTGCATGGCTGTAGATCCTTGAGTTCTTACTGGTTCTTCCACTTTGCTCCAATGTCTACTTGTCTATTTTCCATCTGAACACCATGCTGTTTTTGTTACAATGGCTCTACACTTTAACTTGAGACTGGGTACTGTGATACTTCAAGAATTGTTCATTATTTGTTTGCATACTTGGGGTATCTTCTGCTTCCCTATGAATTTTAAGACTGTTTATCTTGTTCTGTGAAAACTGTCATTTGAATGTTGATGAGGATTACATTCAATCTGTAGAACAATGATAGTAAAATGGTTCTTTTCACAATCTTATCTTTGCTGGTGCATAAACATGGCAGCTCTTTCTGTTTTCTAGTGTCTTCAATTTTTTCATTGTTTTATGATTTTCATTGTGGAGATCTTTCACCCCCCTTGGTTAGATTTTTTTCTTGGTATTTTCTTCTTTTTGAGGTTATTGTGAGTAGGAATGATTTCTGGTTTATTTCTCCCTGATAGAACTAATGTTCATATACATATATTAATATATATATAATATATTTATTATTTGATGAACTTTTATCAGGTCTACAAGTCTTTTGGGGGGTGTCTTTAAGATTAATTGTGGTAGGTCGTATGGTTTTCAAAAATTATCCATTTTCTCTATATTCAATTTATTGGAGTATAAAATTTCAATAACATCCTTATTACTACTTTTTATTTCATTGGTATTCATTGTTATGTCCCCCCTTTCCTTTCTCGGAGTTTTAATTTTGGTCCTCATTTTGGTTTGACTAATGGAATATCAATCTCATTAGTCTTTTCACAAACTAACTGCTTCATTGATCCTTTGTTCTTTTAGATTAAATTTCATAAATATTAGCTCAGATTTGCATTAATTTTTCCTCCTACTGGTTTTGTGTTTGGCTTGTTCTTATTTTTAAGATCTTGATTTCCATCAATGGTCTATTTATTTGAGATGCATCTTTTTTTAATATTGGAACTCTTAGCTGTAAGCTTCACCCTTAAAACTACCTTTGCTGTACTCCCAGTGTTTGATATGTTGTGTTTTCATGTTCATTTCCTTCTAGATATATTTCAGCTTTCCCCTGATTTCTTCAATATCCCACTGATCATTCAAATGTTCACTTTTCATTCCCCATATACTTGTACAGTTTCTGTAGCTTAGCTATTGATTTCTCTTTTTGATTAATTGTAATCAGATAGTGTGCAAGAGATTATTTCAAATACATCATATTAGTTAAGACTTGCTTTGTGTCTTAAAATATTATCTAGTTTGGGTAATCACACATGACTTGCTGAAAAGAATATTTTTATGGAGCTATTAGAGAGAATATACTATAGATGTCTCTGATGTTCATTTGATCAATGATATAGTTTATATCTGAATTTTCTGTTCATTTTTTATTAGAGAGTTAAGGATATTGAAGTCATCCACTTATTATTTATCTCTTAATTTCCAGTTGTGTTTGTTTTTATATAATGGTATGCACCATTTACAATCATTATTTTCATCACAATAATTTTCTCTTTTCACTATAGTGTCATTCTTTGTCTATTCTGACCAATTCTGTATTGAATTCTGCTTTGTCAGATTGGGGTAGAACTTCTTCTTGCTTCCAGATTCCATTTGATTGAAATATCTTTTCTTTACTTTCACTTATACTTTGTGTATGTCCTTTCTGGTAAGGTGTGTTTCTTACTAGAAATAACAAATAACAGAATCTTGTTTTTGAATTCATTCATTCAGTGTCTTTTTTTGTTGTGAGACAAAATACCACTTTATAGCTCAGTCTGGCCGGGAACTCATCATATAGCTCAGACTTGTGATCGCTCTGCCATTTCTTCCTGATTGCTGGAATTAGAGGTTGGAACAACAGTATGAGTCTTTCAATTGGAGAATTAAGACCATTTACATTCAGGATAATAATTGAAGTGTATTAATTAATTCTTGTCATTTTTTGTTATTCTAATATTTGATTCTTTTCTAATTCTCATTTGCTTAACTACTATTACAGTTCAGTTTATTCTTTCATGTGTACTCATGGCTGAATTTATCTTCTTCTATTTTTATGATTCCTTTACGTATCTGGCTTAGTGTTCGTTAATTCCCTTAATGTATGCTTTTCTCAAAAGATATTTATTTCTCTTTAGAATCTGAAGGACAACTTTATTAGATGTAGAAATGTATATTTCTAGTTCCCCCCCTTTGGGGCTTGAAATACATCATTCCATGTTCTATGACCGGCAGAAATTCTATTGAGTAATCTGTAATTCTAATATGTTTGCTTTTCTGACCATGTCTAGGATTCACAGTGACTCCTGTACATAGATGTTCATATTCTTCTCAAGATTTGGGATTTTTTCTGTTATTATTTCACAGAATAGATTTTCTATGCCTTTAATCAATGCTTTGGTACCCCCTTCAACAATATGAATAAATGATTTTGGTCTTTTAATCATACTAGAAGTATTTTATGTTCTGTTCATAATGTCTTAGTTCTTATTGTGTGAATATTCTAACTCTTGAAGTACAGAAATTCTTTTTGCTTCACCTCATCTGTTTGTAAGGCTTTTCACTAAATTTTTACTAGACTGATTACATTCATTTCAAATATTTCTGTTTGTGGCTTTTCCAAAATCTCTATCTCTGTATTAAACTTCTCTTTGATACACTTTATTAAGGAAAACAATATTTTTCCTTATAAAGTAAGCTCAGGTTTTTTCTTTATTTCTTGAAATTCATGTATCTACTTAGAGAAAAACTTTTTAAAATTCTTTAATTCTTTCTTTGGCATTTCATCAACATCAGTATTTTTTAAGTCAGTTGGTAGAGAATTATTAATATTTAAATCAGTTAAGTTCCCTTATTTTTCCATATTTCTTGTATTTTCATGTTGAGATCTGTATATCTGTTGAGTTAGATACCTCTTGCACTTTTATATGGTAGACTTTTTTTTAGAAAGTAGACTTCTTTTGATGATTTCCAATTGAATTTTGTGATGATTTTTTGATGATGATTAGTATATTTTGACATAATACAACCTGTGTTGGAGCCTGAGGGTCCTACTTTCCCTATAGGTTTCACAATAATGAGATATTTCTGTAGATTATGTAAATGCATTGTAGACAGCTGATTAGGTGAGGTAGAATCCATGTGATTACACACTAGTCTTATTGCAAATGATTAGTATTAAAGGGTTTTGAGACAATCTATGTTGTGCTGCTTTAAGGTGTGGTACCCATGGTGCTCTTTTTTCTCTCTGATGTTGCTACAGGGGTTAGTGTCTAAGAGTGAGTCTTCATCCCCACCCCTACCAAGCCATGTTTACTTGGATCCTGGTTGGAAGTTGGGGATTGAATTGAAGTATTTGGAGAAGTTCAAGCAAGCTTATATTTTGTGTGAAGCACAATATGCTAATGGTTAGTTTACTGGGAGTGTAGCTCATTACTAGAGCATCTATACAATATACTTCAAGTGTTCTACTTGATTGCCAGTACCATGTAGAAAGGGGGAAATAAACATCAATAACTGCAACAAATACTACTGAACCAGAAACAGGAGTAAAATAAAAACAAAATATCAATGACTATATCTATAACTCTAACAACAGAAATGGTGGAGGAAGAAACAATATAAACCAGAAAGTTTTGAAAGATCACAAGTAAAGAAATAATAAGAATTAAAAGAGAAAAATGGGAAAGAAAAAAGTTAAAATATTGAAAAAGTAAAAGTAGAATAGTAGGAGAAATAAGGAAGTGAAGGCCATATTTTTAACTAGAAATATATACATAAGTAAAAGAATTTGACTATGAAGGGGAAATGAGAAATAGTAACAAAAACACAATAGTAAATAATCTATAAAATAAGACACAAGGAAAACCACAAACCAGTCAGCAAATACAAAAAAGCTCTTGAGAAAGTATGTTGTCTTCACTCAGGTGGTCATGTGGGTAAGTGTGGATATTCACTATCCTTGCTAATCTGCAAAGACAGAGGGATATTAGCCATTTTTTATTTTTAATTTTTTAAAATTTTCCTGTCTTCTTCATTTCTTTTCTATTAGTGCATATTAACTATATAGAATAATGAGTTTCATTACAATTCTTTTATAAATATATAAAATAAATGTATTTTTATATATTTGTCCCTCATTAGTCTCTTACCCTTCTGTCTCCCTTCCCTGATCCCTTTCATTCCTCTCTAAGAGTCCTGCTTATACATTCATATCATCTTTTCTCCCCCTAGATTCCACATATTAGATTAAGCATGCAATACTTGTCCTTTTGAGTCTGGCTTATTTCCCTTAACATGATGTTCTCCAGTTTCTTTCATTTTCCTGTAAGTGACATGATATAATTTTTCTTTGTGGATCAATAATAGTGCATTTTGTATATGTACTCCATTTTCTTCATTTACTCATCTATTGACAGGTGCCTAGTCTGACTCCATAACTTAGCTATTCTAAATACTGCTGCGATAAACATTGATATGCAGGTGTTTCTATCACATGCTGAAATTGATTGCTTTGGGTATATAAGCAGGGGTAGTATAATCTTGACTAGACCGTAGTTCTATTTTTGGTTTTTAAAGGAAGTTCCATGCAACTTCTGTAGATGCTATAATAATTTGCATTCCTACCAACAGTGTATAAGGGCTCCTTCTTCAGTATCCTTATTAGTAATTATTATTTTTTGTATTCTTTTTATTAATTTATTCACATGTGCATATATTGTTTGGGCAATTACTCCCCCTTGCCCTCTCCCTCTCTCCTCCACCCTCCTTACTTCCGGGCAGAGCCTATTCTGCCCTTATCTCTTATGAAAAGAAGACATAAGCAATAATAAGAGAGACAAAGCAGTTTTGCTTCTTGAGATAAGGATAGCTATACAGAGAGATTGCTAGCATTGCTTTTGTGTACGGATGTGTTACAGCCCAAGTTGATTCATCACTACTTGACCTTTTCACTAGTTCCTGATCCCCTTCCCATATTGACCTCTGTCACTTTATCTATCCCCATACATCCCAGATGTGCTCTCCCCTTAGCATGTGACCCAAATCCAAGCACATAGCCATATTTGCCCTAGATCTGAGGGATAACATATGATTTTTGGTTTTCTGAGCCTGGCTAACCTTGCTCAGAATGATGTTCTCCAGTTCTATCCATTTACTTGAGAAAGATAAGATTTCATTCTTCTTCATGGCTGAGTAAATTTCCACTGTGTATAAGTACAATATTTTCTTAATCTATTCATCTGTAGTGGGGCATCTTAGCTGTTTACATAACTTTGCTATTGTGAATACAGCTGCATAAACATGGGTGTGCAGGTGCCTCTGGAATAACCTGCATCGCATTCCTTTGAGTATATCCCCGAGAGTGGGATTGCTGGATCATATGGCAGATCAATGTTTAGATTTTTAAGAAGCCTCCATATTTTTTTTCCAGAGTGGTTGCACTAGCTTGCTTTCCTGCCAGAAGCATAGGAGGATTCATTTTATTGCATGGCTCACTAGTCAGTTAGTGGAAGTGGTTTGGGACAAAAACTGGTTAAAATTACTTGATTGCACTGAACAAAGCCTTCCTAGGCTGAAATTTACTCCAGACACATAATCATGATGTACTCCTAGAGCTTCCTGGTCCTCAGCTCAGAGCCAAGATCGTATGTGTCCCTATGAAGCAAAAAATTGTGCCAGGTAGAGGAGGCACAGCAGATCTGTGCCTTCCATTATTCTTGACTACTCTTAGCCCAGAGTCTGTTCTTGCATGCAGTTACATTACCTCCTCCATCTTAAGACCCTTAGCTGGTCACCTTTGCAGCCAGTCTCAACCAGGAAAGCAAACTCTACTTCCTTTTATGTCTCTAATCTGAATCCCTCTACTTACAATTTTCAGGAAGCATGCTTCAGTGGCATGCCATAAGGACCACAATTAGATACTGGTGTGGACGGCCTGGTAGTATTTGCTGTGAATTCTTGGGGAAAGGAAATGTGGGGATTTGTGTTTCCCAAAGCAGCAAGCATGGGTATGACCCTCTCAATATGGCTACCTGTTATATTTCTCAAATACTATCTTGCTTTGCAGCTCCCAATCAGATAATTTCAGTCTTCCTTTCTGTTCTATGTCTCATTTTGTGTTATTTTTGTTCACTAAATTTCTCCTGCTTACCCTTTCTGTTATCATTTTCCTGTCACAGCACTGACCCACTCTGGTCCTATGCTGATGCTGTCTCTCTCTCTCTCTCTTTCTTTTGTCCTGAAAACCAGTCCCTGGAACTCTCCATGCCACATCTGTCCAATATGAGCTTGAGTGTATTTCCTCAGTCTTCTGCTTCACTGGAAATTTGGAATTTTTTAGCAGTTTCTCCTTGGAGTTGGAGAGAAGATATAAAGTGCTGCTTTCTTCTAATGTGCCATCTTGGCTCCTCTGTAATATCAGTTATATGTCACATTGTTGCAGCATGATAAATTGTCTGGAGTTTTATCCACAATTGTTTTTGCACCAGATGCGATAATTTCAATCCAGTAACAAGGAATACAAAGTTTTAGTATAATTATGAATACAGTTTAGACTTCTAGATCCCTTGTGTCCACAAGCCACACAATAAAATCTCAGTTGTCAGTTAATAAGTACCTTAAATAAACATTTGTTCACAGTAATGTGAGAAAAATGAACAGCCTACCTGAAGAAAGAACTTAGATATGACTATATAAGAGATCAAAGCTTAGCCAAAACACTTTAAGATGAAGAGAAGACATCATTCCTTTGGTGGGTACATGTGAGTATGCATGAATGTGTGCATGCATTTGTGTGTCACAATGTGCAATTTTCCTTTAACTCTCAAAATGAGAAATGTCTCCACACAAATACATTTCTCATATTTAGATGTTTTTACTCATATTCAGATGCTAATTCAAAAAGTTCTCAGAAACAGGTTTGAGAATGATTAGTATTTTGAATAATTTACTAATTTGACTAATTAAACCTATGCTTAAATTCTAAAGCTCTTCACTTATTTATTCAAGAGATGCTAATTTTGAGGTAGGATGTAATAATGGTCCTCCAAAACCTGAAAGTACATTGCTTATGAGCACTTTGAACACTACTGTAAACAAGGAGATCAGCAAAAAAATAACAGAAATTAGAGAATCTGAGAGACACAAACTCCTTTGTGTGTAATCATGTGTGTATGTATGTGTGTGCCTATACACATATCATGTGTGTGTATATATATGTGTGTATAGTGCTTCTAATCAAATTCTACATGAGCAATTCATATACATCAAAGAAGCACATTGTCATTGGAAGAGGTCAGACAGCATCTTGCCCATCCTTCCCCACTCCCTTTTCTCTCCTGTGTTCTGTCCTCCGAACACAGCTGGACATGATAGGATTTCTGCCCAAATCTCTTTACAAATGAAAAAACTGATATTTAAATAAATGAAGTGATCTAACCAAGGGAATACATGCAACTGAAAGTTCCAGCTGAAATCGTGACCTTCTCTTACAGCTGTAATTTCAGCATTATGTTTCATCCCTGTTTGAGAGTAGAAAAAGTGACACAAATTTCATAACTGTACATTGGGAACACCAGAGAAGATGAATGTACAGTAGGAGGGTAAACTTTTTGCAATCTGTTTCAATCTTTCAGGTTCAGTCTGAATTTCCTAAAAAGTTCTTCTATACTTTATGAAATAAAGGGCAGAGTTAGGGAAGGAAAAGGAATAAGACAGATAAATTAGTATGTAACAGTTGATATGTGCCAGCTATTATCCTCATTCTCTTCAGGATAGCTATACCTTGGTCTTAATTTAGTAACTTACAACATAGCTGTGTTTGTCAAATGTTATAATTAAAATAAGGACATACACACACACACACACACACACACATATATATATATATATATACATATATATATATATATATACACAAATATATGAAAGTCACATGTTGGAAATATAATAAAAAAAGAGCATTCATTCAAAGGTATTCTGATTTAGGGAAGAAAGTCAATTAAAGAAGTATGTATTATTAGGTTTTATCAGATATAAAGTTAAGTCAAGTCAAAAACAGTTGTAAATGAGAAATTGATTAGGAATCAACTGATGTCTTTTTTAAAGAAATAGTCATTGTAATGACAAGAGATTATAAAGAGTCAAGATAAGACAAAAGAAAGCTATATAAAAGGGGATAATGGTACTTCTCTAGGAGTATAAATAGATTGGGGACTAATAGATTTTTTGCTTTTTTGACTTGCTTGAATGGATGGCTTGGATAGGGCTCAAAATACTACGTGACAAGCAACTTGAAGTTTCCTTCATTGACAAATCTGATTCATACGTAGTTTGTGTCATTCATATTTTGGAACTTTCAGTTTGACACAGGCAAACTTCTTTCCTTTGAATGGAGAGTCCTGGTTGAATTTTAAAACTTTTAAAACTTACTGTATTTCATTCCTAAAATAGTAAGAAGGAATTCAATGTTGTCATCCTGGTTTGGTAAATCTGAAAACACACAGGCATACAGAGTAATTCAAAAGTTTAATTACAGCAGAGGCCAATATAGTTGGTGGTTAACTGGGAGTCCACTAGAGGTAGGCTCACAGGAGCATGAAGGGAATTGACATTGCACTTTATTATTATTATTGTTGCTGTATTATACAATTATAAAATTTCTTGCAATTCATCATAGTTAATTCCACCTCCTCCATCATTCTCCTTTATTCTCTTACTTCCATTTCTGTAATGACTTTGTGCTTCTTTTTGGAAATTCTGAATAATATGATTAGATTTCCATTATTATTGTTTTTAGCAAGAAATTATTTCAAATAAGTTTTAAATTAAGGGAAATATTTCTGAACTTCCTATATCAAGAATAAGCTAGATAAAAGTCACACAATTATTAGTAATGAAAAGCCAAGAACTGAAAGTCATAAGTTGGTTTTCCTTCAGTTCAATACTTAAGAACTTATTTTTTCTTTTAATATTATGCAGTCAACTTATTTTAAAAGGCCATTTAAAATAAGATTGTACTTTTGAAAGAAAGCACAGAAATACCAATAGCCGTCTATGATTTTAAATGACAGACTACAGCACAGAAAAGAACAAGGATTGAATTATTCAATTTTAATTGTTACTGCATTGAAATTGCAAAAGCTGTGTGATTCAACCATGTTCTATACTTTGAAACTTTTTAACAAATTATGACTTATATCCAGTTCTGTAAATATTTGTGATTATTATAATATTTTGCATATCTTTGTATCTTTGTGCTGCTATTTATAATCATAATACAGGATATTATATGGTTAGAAAATCGTTTTCCTTTTAATAGGAATGATTAGCATACACATTTAGGTCTCGTGCATACATACACTCACACATATATGTACACATATCAAAGAGATATGTTGGTGAGCTTTCTGTCACTGTGTCAAAATCCCAGAGAAAAATCAAGATTTCTTTTGACTCATGCTTTTAAAGACCTTGGTCCATGGTCACTTAACTGTTGTTTGTGGGTAAGGTGAGGCAGTACATCATCATCAGGAGTATTTGAAGGAGCATAGCTGTTCACTACATTGTGTCCAGAAAGGAGAGATTAAGAATGGAAGAATGATATAAGAATTATGTTCCCAAGGATCTATTTTCTTCTGAATCTTGTGTTTCCATGAACTCCCAAGAGCCGAATGAACCTATCAATGCATTAAGCCATTTATAAGCTCAAAGTCCTTAGGATATAATCCCTTCTTTAAGGCCCCACCTCTGGGGAACAAGCCTTCAACTCATGAGCCTTTGGAGCACATTTCAGATCTCAACATGGTTTTATTTGTTGGTTTTTCTGTTTCTTTGCTGGCTTGTTTTTGAGGTCCTGGGGTTTGAACTCAAGATCTTGAGCTTGCTAGGCAAGCACTCTACCACTTGAGCCATGTCCCCAGTCCTTTTACTTTTAGTTTGTTTGCTCAGAAAGGGCTTTGACTTAATTTTGTCATAGCTGACCTTGAACTGGAATCATGTTACCTTGGCCTCCTGTATAGCTGGGATCACAGGTGTCTGCCACCACCCCTGTGGTAGTGATAGATTTTCCCTGTCTTTTGCCTGAGGTGGGCTTTGAACAGTGCTCCTGATATCTCCATCTCCCAAATAGCTGGAATTATAGATCATAGCAGGTGACCTGTTAGTTGCAAAATAACTAAGAGGAAACATACATTCCACATACCTTATTAACAAGAGTAGAGCTTTTGAGAGGTGAAAATTAAATTTTAGCAAGATTTTCTTGGTATTAGGGAGTATGTATTGATTTCAGAATTTCCTTTTCTGAATATTAATAGTAAAACAAATTTACATGACTTAAAGTGATTTACCATCTAATACCAGGTTTCTCTTGAGGTCCATTCTCAGTGTTCAGTGTGAATGATTGGGATGAATGCATGGTATCCAGAATTTTCTGCTAAGTAAGGATTTGGAGGTAAAATACACAGAAAATTATTAAAATGTGTCAGATAACATAATAAGATTTCCCCAAGTAACTCCTTCAGTTCTGATGCCAAATAAATTAATTCCCTGAGGAATTAAGTTGTGATGTGGATTATGAATGTTTATTGTGGGGGTATAAATAGGGTTGTTCCTGAAATCATAAGCTACCTCTATGACATATAACAATAACGATTAGCAAAGGGTAATATTTGGATTTTGAGGCTGACATATTGTAGACAATTTCCTTGAAAAGGGTAAACAAAATTTTCTACCTTCTTAATGAATATTCTGAAAGGACTGTATTTGAGAAAGAAAAAAAAGATTATAGTAACAATGCCATCATGAACAAGATGAGGCAGAAAGGATGTGATGCACATAGGTTCCAAAGATGCATCCATGGAGGTGATAGTTCTCATTTAAAGAAAGAGTTCTTAGTGTCTAAAGGCAGTGATAATATTTCTAAAATATTATTTATGAAATTATATGTTCATTGTAAATACATGATTAATACAACATTAAAGAGAATGAGGAAGTCAAACATTTAGGAGACCTTCAGATTAATAGAGTTAATCTAATGTCAGAAAGATGTATGTTTCAATTTCAGCTCTGAGACTCGACCCTATGATCTCTGTCATGTTTGATGAACTTAAGTTACTAGTGAAATAAGAATATTAAAACCCAGTGTATTTTGGAGAGCACTTGGAAAAGAGAGGATTGAGTACAAAGGATAAACACTCCAAAAGATTATGATGAGTCTTGAAGGGAGCATACATATATATATGAATATATCTATTTTCAGGACTAATAAATTTAAAAGACAGCCAGAATAGTTTTTAGTGGCTAAAGAAAATTTAAAGAAATGGACACAGAGACAAAGAGGTAGAAATAAATCACAAAAAAATGAACTTAAATATCAATAATACAACCAAAATCAATTCTGACACTACTGATATGTCTCCCTCTGATTATTGTTTAAAGTGCATATTTAATTGAAATAATTTTAATTAGATTATGCTTTGATTGTAAAATATAGTCCACAGGCAGTTGGAGTTAAAAGAAACATTCTTATTATAGAAAATAAATGAAAATACAAAAATGTTTAATGAAAATATTAAAATGTTAAGTCATCAGTATAAAATGGAGTGAAGTAGTAATGTACCACGTTATTTCAATCATCAATATAGACCTAAATATTTAAATAAAATTAAGTGTATTAATTGAGTAGAATAAAAATCATAATAATTCAATGCAATCAATTTCATTTTGTTAGACATACAGGGAGGTTGGAAATAGGCAATATTTAAATAATTTTTATATCACTGCATTAGTGGAGAAAAAATATGCATACAAAAGATGAAAATTGTACTTGATTACATAGCAATACTTTCTCTTTGGTTCTGGGGATTGATCCTGGAGCCTGATGGATTCTAAGCACCCACTCTACCTCTGAGCAGGAGCACCAAAAACCTCAAAGTAATGTAGAAACACAAACAAATCACTTAACCATAATAAAGATTTTCCAGCAAACACCTAGATAAAATCTTATAAAATAATAAATATTAATTATGGTTCCATAATTGAACATAGGAGTGTCACTGTTGTCATTATTATCCAACATTTTTTGACATTTGAGCTAATGAAATAATTTGCTAAAATAAAAATCGTGCTTTTCAGCTTCAAAGGAAGCTGGAGAAATTTGGACTACCATCTGAAACAAAGCAAACAAATGAACCAATAAACACCCTCATATTAAACCTAAAACCATATACAAAAATAAATAAGAAGTAACTCAAGTGAAACAGGGACTTATATGTAAAGCTTACATGTAATCTTTTTTTGAGAAAATCTAAATCTCCTAAGAATAGGAGAAGCAATATTAGCATGGCAGCAAAAGCATGATTCACAAAAGAGGAAACTGTTAAAGTGGAACTCATCAATATTAAAAACATTTTCTTACAAAAGTGTCTCTTAAGAGACTAAAAAAAGAAAATACAGAATAAGCAGGAATACTTGAAATTCATATGTATGAAAAAAGATTTGTGTTTGGAACAAATAAGAACTCAATAATTAAATACCTCAGTAAAAACAATCTAATTAGAAAATGGTCAAATGACACAAACAGGCATCTCACTGAAGAATGCACACAGATCAGATTTAAATATATTGAAAGCTGTTCACTTCATTAGCTACTAGAGAGACTCAAAACTGCACTGGGATATCTCTACACATATAATAGAGTAACTAAAATAAACAACAAAAATGGCAACAATGATGTCAAGGATTCAAACAAACGGATCATTTATATATTACCAGTGAAAATGTATAGTGGTATAATTCCTCTACCATACAGAATCCAGCAACTACATTTTGGGCAGAGAAAGGAAAATTTATATTCACATGAAAACTTGTGAACAAAGATACATAGTAGATTTATTCCTAAGTGCACAAAGTTATAAAATAGAGTAGCACAATTGCCTTTTAATGATACCATGGACTATGACTCAGACATGAAAAGAAACAGATTACTGGCACAATCATCAAGTTCAATGGCTCTCATGAGTACTTTCTGAGTTAAAAAATGATACCAAAATGTTACATATTATTTGATTCTAATGATGCAGTATCATTGCACTTGTGGAATGAGAGATATAGAACAAGTTCTGCTTACAAAGGGTTGAGGTGGGGGAGGTATGCTAATAAAAGTGTGCCACAAAATGTCCTGATTATGGATCCATTCTCTATCTTGACACTTCTGGTCATATGATCAATTGTATAGAACTTAAAACACACATAAATGAATAAATATAAAATTGGTGAAGTCAATAATTTTAATGTAACAAGTCAGTGTTAATTCATTTCTGAGATATTCTTAGGAAATATGATATTTTCAGTGAGGGATACTGAATAAAGTATATACCAGCATTCTCTATAATTGTTCATGGAACTCCATGTGAATCTACAACTACCTGAAAATAAGAATGTATGCATCATGCAATAAATTGCTTGAACAAGGAGAGAATGAAAAAAATATATTAAGGTGACAATTAAATATGTAGGAAAAAGAAACTGAATTATTATGGAAATTTTTAAGAAAATGTAATAGTGTATATAACAGTCAATAAACTTTCATATGGAAATCATTTAGAATAAAGACTGGAAAATGTTTTGTTCACAATAATATACTATTAGGGATAAAATTCAATAGGAAAGATAAAGCATCTATAAGTCCATGAAAGTGATATATGAATGCATACGAAACATGAGTGGAATATAGTTCTGAACAGAAGCTTTCATACTATAAAATGTTTCAAGTTTTTCCAACAATTTTGCATATATACCACTGACTTAATGAGATTCCTAGATGGATGAGTTCCTGTATTATTTCCTACATTTAAGAAGACAAGAAATTCAAAAGGCCAAAAACACATGAAAAAATGCTCACCATCTCTAGCCATAAAGAAATTGCAAATCAAAACCACACTAAGATTCCACCTCACCCATGTTAGAATACCCATCATCAAAAACACCACCAACAACATGTGTTGGAGAGGATGTGGGGAAAAAGGAACCCTGGTCCACTGCTGGTAGGAATGCATGCTGGTGCAACCACTCTAGAAAAAAGTTGGAGGCATCTTTCAATTCTAAACATAGACTTGCCATATGATCCAGCAATCTCACTCCTGAGGATTTACCTAAAGGAATGCCACAGAGGTTATTCCAGAGGCACCTGCACACCAATGTTTATCTTAGCACTATTCACAATAGCCAAGTTGTGGAAACAACCAAGATGCCCCCCTATTGATGAATGGATCAAGAAAATGTGGTACTTGTACACAATGGAATTTTACTCAACCATGAAGAAGAATGAAATCTTATCATTTGCTGGTAAATGACTGGAACTGGAGAATTTCATTCTGAGCAAGGTTATCCAGGCTCAAAAGTCCAAAAATCATATGTTCTCCCTCATATGTGGGCTTTTGATCTAGGGCAAATGCAGCAATATGGTTGGACTTGAATCACATGACCAGGGGAGAGCACATACAGAAGATATAGGAATAGGTAGAAAACATTAAACTTGAAATCTTTGATGTCCCCATTCCAGAGGAACTAATTCAGAAACCTTAAAGAGACAGAGGTTAACATGAGAAGGGGATGAGTAACCATTGTAAAGATCAGTTAGAGATGAATCAACATGGGTTGTAACACATTTGTACACAAAACCAATGCTAGGAATCTCTCTGTATAGCTATCCTTAATTCAACTAGCAGAAACGCTTTGTCTTCCTTATTATGCTTATGTCTTTTCTTCAACAAAATGAGTGATAAGGGCAGAACAGGCTCTGCCTGGAAGTGAGGGGGGGAGGGAGAAGATGGGGGGCCGGGGGGAAGAAATGATCCAAACAATGTATGCATATGTGAATAAATGAATTAAAAAAGCCATGAATCACTAAAATATAATTTTAACAATTATTTGAATATAAGATTATTCAGGGTGGGGCACTAAATGACATATATCCACTATTATGGTACCCTACAAAGTAGAATTGCTGCCCAAAATTACTCTATCCCAACTATTTTCTCTCATCCTGAGCCCTTGGTAATCACTGTTCTTTATCTCCAAAGATTTGCTTTTTCCAAAAGTTCAAATAGTTAGATTATGCAGGATGCAACATTGCTTTGTTTTACTTAGTAATATACATTCAAGATTCATGGATATCTTTTTACCTCCTTATTGCATTTTTTATCTCTAAATTACAGTATAGTATATTGTTCTGATATATTGTGATCTATTTATTCACCCACTGAAGGCTATTTTAGTTGCTTCCCATATTTGACATTAAAACAAAACTTCTATAAACATCTGGATACTTGTTCTTTTTTATTTACAAATTTTCTGTTCCTTTCGGTAAATACCAAAGAACACAATTACTGGGTCTAATGGTAAAAGTACTTTTACCAGTGGTCTTCCAAAACAAAAG
Organism: Castor canadensis; assembly: GCF_047511655.1. NCBI lineage: Eukaryota > Metazoa > Chordata > Mammalia > Rodentia > Castoridae > Castor > Castor canadensis. Next base: position 99,130,214 of record NC_133398.1, read on the forward strand.
TACCATTTTTCATTTTTGCATTAATGATTGAGAGTTGATCAATTTAATTTTCAGTGATGCCTTCATTGATTCCTTTTCTAAGATATTCCACTTCCTCCCTCTGTTTTCATTGAGATGCTATATTCTTATTCTCATATCTACCATATGTTTTGGCATATGAAAGTACGCTGCTATGGGCAGTAATAGATATGTTTCCTTTCAAATAGCTCACTAGTTAGCTCAAAAAATTTTAATGAATTAAGAAAGTTCTAATTTTGGTCTGTCAGATTGCCAGGCAAATTATCAAGTGTAGACATTACTTGAAAACATTTATTGTGCAAATCTGTGCATAACCATAGTACCTTATACCAACATTGGAAGCAAACAATCTTCATATATGTTTTCAATTATTCCTTGGCAGCTATTTTGCTGGATAAATACATAATTGATTCATGTGAAAGAGAGTTGCATTAAAAATTATTGACACTTTTCCCCAGATTTTGAGCTACGAAAAACAAAGTTCTTACTGTAATAAGTTTTGAAATTTTTAAAAGTAAAATCTAGTGAGGTTAGTATATGTCTTTAACATTTTACATTCAGACTGAAGTTCATAACAAGAAGGTCACAAAGGAGAAGGTGTATAGAAAACCAAACAATGCTATTATTTTGCAAAGAAAAGGAAAAATTGCTGTCAATAAATTCTTGTACCTAAAGGATATTTGTATTGCTTAATTTTGGTACTCATGACACGTTTTCTTTCCATTGTCTAGATTTTGGAAAGCTAAAGAAAATACACATCTAGCTTATCTATTTGGACCTTATATAAAATGAGTACATTTTATTGGTATTCTAGCATTTTATTACTTGATGTTAGCATTTGAGTCTTAAACCATCTATATTTGTTGGGTGCTAATTATTTGGCAGGACTTACATATACTACTTTCCTTTTATATTGGGATGTGTTCTTTGTCATATATTTTCAGATTTCTTAAATCTCCCACATTTGACTCTTACAATAAATCTGTATATTAAAGAAATATGTCAAGGTGAGTTTGGAAAAGGAGTGGCTAGATTATGGTTAAATAGGGAAATATACCTTTTTCGAGCGAGGCACAACAGGAATTCTTAACTGCTTTAATTTTATATATATAATTATGAATTATTGGATTAGTCTATTACATTGGTATTAAATCCAGATGATTTAATACTAAAAATTCATTAAAAACTGTCATGAGGCTGGATGTGGTAGCAGACCACACTCAGAAAGTTAGGCTGGCCATCTTACAATTCATAGTGAGACTCTGTTTAAAAAAAATGACACAAAATGTCATCTTACAAGCCAGGTTCAGAAAGCCAAATGCCACCTATTTTCTCTCGTATGTGGAATATAGACCCAACACATAAACAAGCAATAGTATATACACTTGGAAATATATAGAAAACTCCTAACCAAAGTGGGACTGGTGGAGGAGACTAAGAGTAGAGGAAGAGAAGGAAAGAAAAATACTTCACATACAAAATGGATTATAAATGGTTAAGGCACAAGGGATTATGAAAATAGCACATTAAATAAAGCCAAAGAAAGCAATTATTAAATAATGTAGTACAGATATAAGCTTATGTAAGATAAATGAAGGACTTTTAAAAATGCATAAAATAAAATGTGCAATTGTTCATATAAATAACAATTTATACCAGTAAGAGACAATAGTGTGAAATGGAAGATGATTTACATGAAGATATTAATCTTCAAAATTGAAAAGAAATAAACAACATATAATTCACCTCTGTAAGACATATAGAAAAATACCAAAACGAGAAGACAAAAGCCCTCCCTAAAAATAACAGTGTTTATTCTTGTAATAAAGAAAATAAAACATGTTAAAAAGAACAGGTCTTTCTGAACAGCACACATAAAAATGTAGGGAAAAAGTACATGCAAATATGCACATATATTACACACACATATATATTTGTTATAAAATTCTGAAAACTTACATCTTTAAACAAGAGAATATTACTTTTAGGGACCAAACATTAAAATAATTTTCAGCGAACAAAAACATGAATATTTATTCACAGTTCCTTGAATAAAAAGAGATTTCTTATGAGTCATAATAAAATTGTTGAGAAATAAGACACCCTGAACCCCCACAACCCCGGAGGGCCACAGCAAGCTTTGGGGGCTGCGGCTGCAACAATTCCACCTTGGTGGAGGGTGCGACAACCAAAAAAGCAGCCCACACCGCCTGCAGAGGCCCATGAACGCCCTAGTGGTGTGGTACAGAGGGCAGAGGAGCAAGATGACCCAGAAGAATGCCACGTTGCACATCTGGGAGATCAGCAAGCATCTGGAGCCCAGTGGAACTTTTGTGGGGAACGGACAAGCAGTGGCTCATGCATGAGGCCAAGAGCCTGCCAGGGGTCAGGTGGGCGCCGGCCTGGGCAAGATACGGCACCTGAATGGCGGGATGTAAGGCAGCTGCAGCCGATTACAGGACCAGCTGGGTGACCCGCAGCACCCTTTCTTCAATGCGCAGGGCGCAGCACAGGTGCAACCCATGCACCGCTAGGTCGTGAGCGCCCTGCAGTACCACCAGGACCGGCTCCCAGACCTATATGAAGGGCTCGCCACCTTCAGCAGGTCTACTCGCAGCAGGAAACACTTGGCCAGGCGCATGACTCCCAGGGTTGGGTGATCAAGTCGGAGGTCAGCCCCCAGCCCCCACTCCCAGCCCGTGGACACCTCTTCTTCCCACTCTAGCGCGACCTGCCAGGCGGGGAACATCAGGAACGTGATCAGCATGCACTTCCTGGTGCTACCAGCAGACTTCACATGTCGCAGCGCTACCTGAGCTGCCTGGTACCCTGCACAGCCTTTAATGGCATACTGCCCCTATAGTACATGTGAGGGCTGGACAGCAAATTGGAGGGGGAAGAAATTTTCAAAGAAAAACAAGGGAAATGGGAGGGGTGCAAAATAGGAGAGTAAGAAACAGCATGGAGAAAAACCTGATAAAGCTCTAAAAGATATACATATCTCATCACCCACCGCAAATGACAGCTGCAAAAGAGAACACCAATTCCATCCAAACTCACGCAAAAACCGTGATGCCAATGAGAAAACTTTTCTGAGAGATCCTGGACTTCTTTTGGGGGGATTATTTTTGTAGAGAAAAAACTGGGGGAGTGTGTAAGGAGGGCGGGAAATGTATAGATCCATAGGAAAGAAAGCTATGCAAAACTTTTAAGAAAGTTCTAGTGGTATGTAGAAGCTGAAGAAGGAAGTTTGCAAGTCTTTACAATAATATCTAGAGGTAGTCTCCAAGCGACAAAAATTATTTTAATATTTGTGAGCAACTTTTATACAGTATTTATCAAAATAAAATGGCAATCAAAATGTCCATTGTTTAGAAGTTGAGAATTTGCCAGTATTTTTCAAGGAAAGGGTTCTTGTTGAATTTTATTCCTGCAGCTGAAATTCAGGATTGTTGCAAATGTGGAAAGAAGAAAATTATTCAGATTTGGACATTTTAAATGCTAGGAAATTTGTACAAGTATTTTCTTATAGTCTGTAATATTTCTGTAAATTTATTATGATATTTTAAGGTAACAATCTCTATTTTCTGTAGCTGTATGATTCCATTCAGTCTGCCAACAATCAATATATATATTTGAAGTAATACCTCCTTATAATAGGTACATTTTCAACTGAAGTTTTCAATATGTTATGCACAGTTTGAGATAAAGTGTTGAAATATGGAAAAAAGTTGATAAATATGAAGGAAAAAATTAAGCAAACCTTAATGAAAATGACAATAATAATCATAATTCCCTTATTTTTGCAAAATATTAAGAGTGAATTTAGTGTTCTCACAGCAAACATAATCAATATATGAGATTATATATTTTTATACGTATATATGTACTAGAGTTAACCATATCAAGATGTACATGGATCTTTTTTAAGTATCTTGTATATAATAAATACAATATTGTCTATCAATATAAAAATAAATTTGAAAAATATAAGATGAAATTAAAAATTTGGTGGCCATAACTTTGAGTAGCAACTTAATCATGCTTAAAATATTCCATAGACTGTTTTGTTAAATAGAACAAACAGCAGACAGAATCTGAGAACTCGAAGATGAAATAGTAATTACAGAAAAAACAAAAGAACTATTAGTTAAACAACACAAAACCTGTGAAAACAAAATGCAAGAACTCACTTACTCCATCAAAAGACTAAACCTGAGAATCATGGGCACTGAAGAAGGAGAAGAGGTGCAAAAAGGGAATGCATAATGTATTCAACAAAATAATAACAGAAAATTTAACAAATCTAGAAAAATCTATTTCCATACCAATGCAAGAGGCCTCCAGAACACCAAACAGACCAGACAAAATATAATTACCCCATGGCATATCATCATAAAAACAAGTACAGAAACTAGGGAAAGAATATTGAAGGCTGTAAGAAAGAAAAAGCAAATAACATACAAAGGTAAACCCATCAAAACCACAGCAGACTTCTCAACAGAAATATTAAAAGAAGAGCTTGGGGTGAGATCTTCTGAGCACTGAATGAAAATAACTTCAACTCCAGGATACTCTACCCAGCAAAACTATCATTCAAAATAGATGGAGCAATAAAAGTCTTCCATGACAAGCAGAAAGTAGAACAAAATGTGACCACAAAGCCACCACTACAAAAGATTCATCAAATGATTCTGCACGCAGAAAGTGAAACCCAACATAACCATGAGAGGGCAAGCAGCACCAAACTACAGGAAAAGAAAAAGCCAGAAAGTAGAGAGTAACCTCAACTTAGGTACACACAATCCAACCTTCAAACAGCTAAGACAACTAAATGACAGGAATCACCACATAGCTATCAGTACTAATACTTAATATTAATGGATTTAATTCTCCCCTCAAAAGGCCAAGTTTGATGAAATGGATTAAAAAGGAAGATCCAACAATTTGTTGCTTACAGGAGACCCATCTCACCATCAGAAATGAGCATAGGCTTAGGATGAAAGGTTGGAAGAAGCCTCATATATTAAGACACAAAGAAGTCTTAACTAGTTTAATGTATTTAAAATAATCTCTCACACCTTATCTGACTACAAATAATTAAAAATAGAAATCAATAGCTAAGCTACAGAAATTGTACAAGTAAATGGGGAATGAAAATGAACATTCAAATGATCAATGGGATATTGAAGAATTCAGGGAAAACTGAAATATTTCTAGAAAGAAATGAACATGAAAACACAACATATCAAACACTGGGAGGACAGCAAATATAGATTTAAGGGTTAAGCTTACAGCTTTGAGTTCCTATATTTAAAAAAGACACATCTCAAATAAATCTCATATTGATGGAAATCAAGATCTTAAAAATAAGAACTAGCCAAACACAAAACCAGTAGGAGGAAAAAATAATGCAAACTTGAGCTAACATTTATGAAATTTAATCTAAAAGAACAAAGGATCAAAGAAGCAGTTAAGCTTTTTGAAAAGACTAATGAGATTGATATTCCATAAGTCAAACCAAAATGAGGACCAAAATTCAAAATCCAAGAAAGGAAAGGGAGGCTATAACAATGAATATTACTGAAATAAAAAGTAGTAATAGGAATCCTATTGAAATTTTATACTTCAGGAATTGAAAAATCTAGAGAAAATGGATAACTTTTGAAACACATATGACCTACCACAATTAATCTTAAAGACACCCCCAAAAAGACCTTTAGACCTGATAAGAAATTCATCAAAGTAGCAATATATTATACATATTAATATATGCATGTGAAAATTAGTTCTATCACTGAGAATAAAAACAGAAATCATTCCTACTCACAATAACCTCAAAAAGAAGAAAATATCTAAGAAGAAATCTAATAAACAGGGTGAAAGATCTCTATAATGAAAATCATAAAACAATGAAGAAATTGAAGAAGACACTAGAAAATAAAAAGAGCTCCCATGATTTTGCATCAGCAAAGATAATATTGTGAAAAGAACCAGTTTACTAAAATCATTCTACAAATTGAATGTAATCCTCATCAACATTCAAATGACAGTTTTCACAGAACAAGAAAAACAATCTTAAAATTCATAGGGAAGCAGAAGATACCCCAAGTATGAAAACAAATAGTGAACAATTCTTGAGGTATCACAATACCCAGTCTCAAACTGAAGTGTAGAGTTATCGTAACAAAAACAGCATGATGTTCAGATAAAAAATAGACATGTAGGTTTTGAAGCAAAGTAGAAGATACACTAAAAACTCAAGGATCTATAGCCATACAATCCTTGACAAATATACTGAAAACATACATCAGGAAATGACAGTTTCTTTAACAATAGTACTGGGAAAACTAGATACCTACATATAGAAGATTGAAACTAGATCTCTGTCAAATTCTACAAAAATTAACTCAAAATGCACCAAGTACCTTAATATAGGACCTGAAACTACTACAGAAGGAAAAGGGAAGGAAACTTCAAAATATATGCACAGGCCACTACTTTCTAAATAGATTTCCATTCACTCAGGAAATAATAGGAAGAGTTGGAATTGTATCAAACTCAAAAGTTTCTGTAAACAGTTAACAGAAAAGAGCAGACTACAGAATGGAAGTGAAAAAATGGCAGCTATTTATCCAACAAAGGATTAATATCCATCAGAGTACACCAGAAAAGTAATCCAATCAAGAAATGGATAAATAAACTAAACAGAGGTTTATCAAAATGTATAAATAGCCAATAAATACATGAAAAAAAAGTTCAACATATTTCATCTTCATTGAAAAGCATATCAAAAGTACATTGAAATTCCATCTCACCCCAGGCAGAATGGCTATCATGGAGGAAATAGAAATAAAAGCTGGAAAGGAAGCTTGAAAACAAAAGGAACCTTATGCACTGTTGGTAGGAATGTAAATTGGTATGGAGTTTGCTCAAAAAATTAAAAATAAAATACTATCAGATTATTTGGCTTCACCACTTCTAGTTATATAGGCAAAGGGAATCAAAACCAACATATAGTACAGACACTTGCATAGCTATTTTATTGTGACACTATAGTAAAGTTACAGAATCTGCCTAGGTACCCATAATGGATGTAGGGATAAAAATATATGTAATGGAGTGTTATTCAGCCATATTGAAGAATGAAAACATGATTTGCAGGGAAATTGATGGAACTATCATCATATTAAGAGAAATAAGCCAAACCCAGAAAAACAAATACCCCATATTTTCTCTCATGTATATGGAATCTTACAATGACTTGAAAGCAGGAGTGCTATTATGTAAGAAGAGGGGAACAGCAGCAGCATGGATAAGAGAGGGTAATAGGTGAGTATTCTCACACTATATTATATGAATAAATGAAAATACAACACAAAACCCCACTATTTTTATAATTAATATATTCTAATAAAAATACAGGAGAAAAATAAAACTACAGTCAATTACTCCAAAACATTATTATATGTGCAGTATTACTTACAAAATGACTCTTAAAGTCATTTATCCTAAATGGTAAAAAAATCTAAATTAGGTATATTCTTAACAAAAGTTATTAATTTTCTTGTATCTCAACTACTTATGTCTTTATATCATATTCTAATTTTTTGAAATCTGCTGGATGCCAAGTGTTTCATTTACTGACTTATCGGCTAAACCACTGTTTTATTCCAGGAACACCATATTTACTGGAAGAAATAAATAACAAATTTAATTATTCAGATTTAGTTATATGGCAGATGTTCTTCAGATGAGTTAAGTGACTATTTGTTACAGATGATAAATCAAGATTTCAGCAAAAAATATGGATATGGGAAAACTATAAGTCTCCACCATGGTTTGACTACTTAGTAATTCCCTAGTGAGAATTTTCTAGTTAAATCATGGGTGATATTAACTAAATATAATATATATTATCTATATGCTTTATTTTACTGTATTACTATTTATTGCTTCTATATTTAGAAGTTTCATTAAATATTTCTCTGGCCTTCTGTCATTTTTAAAATGAGATAGAGAAAAATTGGCTAGTTTTGTCAGCATTTAACATTTTTAAAGTTTTAAGCTCATTTTGTACTAATAGTAGAAATGATGAGGTATGCAGGGAACAGATTAGATAGAAAAAATAAAACGGTATGTTTTATGCCTCAAATGTAATAAGGAGCTCATGTTTATCACAGATAATAGAAGCCAATACACATTTTATGTCACTAAAAGTTTGTAATTAGAGTGACACCAATGGAGCATGGATGAGTAAGCAGTTTCAACAGGCTGCTTTCCCATGGCAACGTGTATAAAACCATGCAAAACTGCTAGAATCAGCTTGTTAGGACTCTAGGAAATAAGAAAATATTTACAGAAATCAAGCAAATGTTGAAAAAACATCACAATTAAAATAGAAGTAAAGCTTCATGGAATTTTTCTTTGATGTTGCCTTAGTTCTCTACTTGGCTTGGACATTACAAAGCCTCCAGGGCCCCTGGTTCTCAAGGGACTACAGTAGACATTACCTTCAAAAACCAGTAGCTTTGCTTGGTCACAACTGTCTTGGGGCTATTCAAAAGACCAACACAAGGAATTCGTTAGATTTTACTCAAAACATGCATGAGTTAGAAAATTTCTGAGTATTCCTAAAAATTATGGTAAAATAATTTAACAAGAGATGGCTGCCTGGGGTAAAAGATAAGAGTTAAGGCACAATGTAGAACTATAAAAGAATGGAAGGAAAAGCTGAAGGAGATATTTTTATGGAAATTAGTACATTTAAAGTGTCTACACACTTTCGGGAATTGAGAAACTATAGGCATGTCCTAGAGAAAAGGTTAGATCAAAAAGAATTAACCTAGAAGGTAACACACATGCACAGGAAATCAATGTGAGTCAACTCCCTGTATAGCTATCCTTATCTCAACCAGCAAAAACCCTTGTTCTTCCTATTATTGCTGTACAACAAAATTAGAAATAAGGACAAAATAGTTTCTGCTGGGTATTGAGAGGGTGAGGGGGAAAGGGAGGGGGCAGAATGGGTGGTAAGGGAGGGGATGGGGGCAAGGGGGAGAAATGACCCAAGACTTATATGCACATATGAATAATAAAATAATTTTTTGTCCCTCAATAGTCACTATATATCCCAAACACACAATGTGACCGCATATGCCATCAAGGCCCTCATAGTGGTAATTAAGGTCAAAGAAGGCCCTAATTCGGTGTTCTTAAAAGGAGAATAAGGGATACCAGAGATCTTTTTCTCTCTGTGTGCAGGCAGAGGAAAAGCTATATAAGGACAATGAGAGGATCATCTGCAAGTCAGAGAGGCTCACCAGACACAGTCCTGCTGGCACCTTGACCTTGGACTTGCAGCCCCAGAACTGTGAGAAAATTAATTTCTGTTGTCTAAGTCACCCTGCCTGTGGTATTTCGTGATGGGAGCCCAGACAGATTAATAAAATACCTTCACCTGGAAAAAAAAAGAGTCAACAACAGAAGGCAGCACTAGGTGAACTTAAGGAATTAAGGAAGGTGAAAGAAATATAAAAGGGAAAAAATGAAAAAAAAACTTAATCATAAGCAAATTTAAATGTGAATGGATTACACTCTAACTAATAAAATGGCCAAAAAAGGTAATACATTTATAAGGAAATAATAAATTATTTAACATCCAAAGGCACTAATATATAGAGGAAGAATGAAGGTAAAAATATATTCCATGCAAATAATAACTAAAGGAGAGCAGAGTTGGCTACACTAATGTGAAACAAAATAGACTTTAAGTAAAAAAAGTTACAAAAGGCAAAAAAGGAGAACAAATGAGAAATAACAATAGTACTCATGGAAGCAACAAACACCAAAGCAACAATTATATGCTAAAGTTTGAATAATGGTGTCCCCTCTAATTTCATATTGAAAATAAATCCTCAGTGAAAACAGAGTTAAGAAGTGTGGCCTCTGATAGGGAGTTAAGTCATGAGTGCTCTGCTCCTCATGAATGGGATTTGCTTTCTTAGCAAGGCTTTTGAGGCTAAAGCAGGTTTTTCTTGCTCTTCTAACACTTCCACCATAGACGGACAAAATATTCTCACCCTCAGAAGTGGTAGTAACAAAGTACCATCTTCGAAGAAGAAATCAGCTCTAACCAGACTCTCACTCTGCTGTTACTGTAATTTTGGACTCCAGAATCTCTGATAAATAAGTTGGTATTATTTATAAATTACTCACCCAGTCCATGTAATTTGTTACAGCAACATAAATGAGCAAAAACAGAATATGTGTCAAATATGGACAAAATTGAAGGGAAAAATGACCAAATATACATTAGAAATTGTAATATTCTACTCACAAGAATGAATAGAAGGTCAATAATACTGCATAACTGTGTAAACAAGTAAGTAAAACACTGATAAATTCATAACAGTTCACCACATGATAGCAGAATGCCCACATTTTTCATGTATAGGCTACCGTTCTCCAGAATACACCAATAATTAGTTCCCCAAACTAGTCTCAGTAATTCTTTTTTTTTTCAATATATGACCTGGACCTAGGAGTCACTATGTAGCCCAGGCTGTACTGAACTTTTGATTTTCCTGTCTCTGCCTCCTGAGTGCTAGTCTCAGTTAATTTTAAAATATTAAAATAGTACAAAGTACTTTTTTAATGGTAAGAAATGAAGCTACAAATAAATAATAGAATGAAAACAAGAAAATTTGGCTAAATGCATAACTTAAATTACATACTTTCAATAAAGTAATGGATGAGAAAAGTAACAAAGGGGAAAAGAAAAAATAGTTTGGGAACAAATAAAATAAAAAATAACAAAGTTTGTAGAATTTACTAAAAGTATTAATTAAAAGGAAATTTATGGATGGAAAAACTTCCAATTTAATGAGAAAAGATGTCAATTCAAAAACTTAAATTTGTATCTTAAGAAAATAGAAAAATGAAGAACAAACTCGATAGCTAAAAGAAAGAAGGAAATAATAAAGATTAGAGTAGTAATAAATGAATGGTTGGATACACATTCAATAGAGAGAGTATATTGGTTTCTTAGAATGATCAACAAAATTAACAAATCTTTAACTCAACTACCTAAGAAGAAATGTGACAGGACATAAGTTAGCAATGAAATTGGGGAAATGAATACAACCTTACAGAACCAAGAATTATGAGTGAAACTATGAAAACTGCATGCCAATGGCTGGATAGCTAATATGAAATGGACAAATTTCTTGAATCTCACAAACTATTAAACAATTTTAGGACAAGATTATTTAGACAGGCACATGCGGATCATGCCTGTAATTGTAATTACTTAGAAGACTGAGATCAGGAGAACAGTGACTCAATGAGAACTTTTGAAAATAACAAGAGCAAACTGGACTGGAGGTTTGTCTCAAGTGGTAGAGTACCTGCTTTATAAGTATGTAGCCCTGAGTTCAAGCTCCAGTGTCACCAAAAAAAAATAAGAAAGAGACTCAACAGACCTATAAAAAGTACATAGCAACAAAAATTCATCAGGAATCAAAAACCTCCCGCCAAAGAAAACTTTAGGACTAGATGACCTTGCTTCTGAATTAAACATTTTAAAAAGTATTAACACGAATCTTTCACAAATTCTTCCAAAAACTCTGCAATATGAAATTGCTTATTAATTCATTTTATGAGGTGAGAGATTCTGATACCAAAGCAAAAGGCAGCACAAAAAATTGACCAATATCCCTTATTAATACAGATACAAAAATACTAACTGAATTTTAGCAAATCAAATTGTTCAATATATTAAAAGTACTTACACAGCATGAACAAGTGGGATTCATCCCAGGAATGTGAGGTGATTTAACTAAAGAAAATCAATATATTATAACACACTACTAGAAAAGGAAGGTAAAAAACTGGATTATCACCCCAGTTGATATACCACATTTGAAAACATTGATAAATGCATTTGAAAATATTCAACACCCTTGCTTTATAAAAAGAGTTTAAAATGAGGAATGGAAGAAAACTTTCCCAACATATTTAACTCATAGCTAAGGCTACTCTATAGTAAATGACTGAACATTTTCCCATGATCAGAACAAAAGAACGATGTTCACTCTCACCATGGGTACACACTGTTGTACTTAAAGTTCTAAACAGGGTATTTGGTAAAAAAATTAATAAAAAGTCAGTCAACATAGAGTAATGCAAATCTCAAAATCTGTAAAACACTATTTTCCCATCATAAAAGCATAATGGGATACTTTAATTTTTGCTTGGACATTTAACACACAGATCAGATGCTTAAATGACACCTTGTAAATTATTGCTGCCAAGAAATTGTTTGAAACATAATATAACATGACATTTAAATGAACTATAAATAGAAACTATTTGGTGGAGAACAATAGCAACCAGAATCAAATCATTTTGAATTTTCTATAATAATAACAAATCAGCTGTCATGAGTCATATAATCTCCTTAATTTTATCAAATACTTTTGGAAGAATGATTTCTTTCTCTCTCTTTTTCATAAAAGAGCAGATGAGTCTTTTTAAGCCCAGTTTAAAGGATCAAATCATCTCACATGCTTGTATCTAATCAGATGTGTCAAACAATAAGAAGAGAGAGCCTTCTTTCCCTCAATATGTAGGCTCATATCAAAGCATGAGCTCAAGCCAGGCTGATAACAAGGTCAATTTAACCATACTATCTACTACACTTTCCTCACAAGTTAGCTGCCTAAGTCACCCTAATCTGCTGGCCTGAGTGGCATTATCTAGAAAATGCTCTAGTATGTTTAACCTCCTAACTTATGAGGTCAAATAAGATGATCATGTAGTCTATGGAAAATGAAAGTTATTTCTTCTAAGAGGGGCATGGTTCTTTAAATGTTGACTTCTAGATTTTCTTTGGTTTTTTAACACTTTTGGAGATTTATCTGGTTCCCTCTGGTTCTGTAGGTTGATTCAAATGAATTAATTAATCATAGCTTCATGATCTATACGTTTTGTGATGTTAGACCTACCCAAAGACTAATGTCACAGTGACAGCCTTGACCTGTATAAATTATTTACCAGTATGACATCTAAATATAGTTTAAATTCTTAAAATTGGGGATAATGTAGAAGTAAAAGCAAAAGCACACACATGCACACACACACACACACACACACACATATATAATTGAGCTGTTTTTTCTCAAGTAATATTTTGTTTAAATATTAAATAAAGCAGCACTCTGACAGTTCATAAAGAAATGCTTGTTTTTTTGATGTTCCAATAGTCCTATGAAGACAAATTCCAGATTTTCATCTAGAAGGTGCTAAATAAATTGGAGTTTACCCAAAGAAGCATAAACAGACTTAAAAAAAGAGAAAATTTTAGTACTTTTTATTTTTATCTTTGGTTAGCCATGATACAAATTAACACAATGCTTCTGTTGTGGCACACATAATAAAGGACAACAGGTCACTGCTGCTGAAGAACTGTGGTAGAGTCCCCAGAGTGAGATTTTGATATGGTGGACAAACTGAAGAGCATGATGAACATCCTTTATAGAACATAGTGTATCTGAAAAAAATATGTACTTCTGTTCTTTAAAGGGTCAAAATTATTTACTGTACTCTTCATAAATTTTCAGAACATGATAATTCTCATTCTATGTTTTAAATGTATGCAATAAAATGTGTAAACATGTAAGTAAATGCAAAGGTGATACCTGTTGAAACTACTCCAGGAAGTGGAGGAGGAGGGATGAAAGAGAATGGTTGAGGAAGTATATTCATGTATGATGTATTTGATATACTCTAAGAACCTTTGTAAGAACCTGTACCTTCATGTAATCCCTCCCATCACAACAATAAAGGGAAAAAAACTGAGATGGTAAAGTAAATGCACAGTTTCATTAGTTAGCTTACCACAGCTTTAAGCATGGAATGTACTTTAATATATTTGTGTAGTATTATAACTGATCTTCTAATCATTGTTTTCTAATAATAAAAATGAAAACCCTTTCTTCCTTAAACTCAATGAATGTTAGAAATATGTGGGCTTCATGAATGTATCCAAATAAGTTTTTCCTTCATTAAAAATACAGAGAACAATGTACTCCTTCATAAATTGTTACTTTTAAGAGGTAATACTTCAATAGCTAACACTTCAAGAATAATCAAAACTTCTCTTCACAAGCCAAGAAGAGGAAGATTTTGACAATCTTCTGAAGGCACCTCTGTCAAGTTACTTCTGTAACAAAATTTGCAAATTCCTAACAATTCTCACTACATATACTCATGTCATCAGTTTATATAATCTTCCATGCTGGGCCCGTGGTAGCACAGGGTTTGCTAAAAGATGGTAGGAAACACATTAAAGGTTTCATATAATGGTACTTTTTCCAATACAGCAAAGTTATTTCAAATTTTTAATTTCATAATAAATATACCAAAAACAATAGTGAAATCCAAAGACATTTGGGTATGTAAAATTCACTTGAAATCTGTAAGTCTAAACTATAGCTACCATTTCCATTTGACTAATGCTATATGAAATTAAATGTTTGGATTGGGAAGATATCGGTTTTCTGTTTAGTTGATTATAGATGAAAGACATAAAACATCAGAAGTGTAGGTCAACTATCACATCATATACAATGTATATATCATCAAAATTAAAAACTGGATGAGTGAAGAAATAAACAATCAACAACCAGATCAATAAAAGAATACCTTCATATTATGTATTTAATCCTTTTCCTTTTTCATAGCATAAAATGAGACTCAAAAACAATCTTTATTCTTGAGATATTTTATAAATTTTCTGGGAAATATCCTTCATGGAACAATATTTGGTACAGTTTCTAACAGTCAATAAATGCTACGTAATAGTAGTGGAACTGCAGTATCAATGAAGGGCACCATAGTAATCAATTGCAATATAACATCTCATTTAGCAACCCAAGAGAAGGCCTTAAAGTTGCCACTATATGTTATAGCAACACAATAGGTGAATAATGTGAGGGACAAGGTTAAATACATTGTCAAGTTCACAAAATTAGTAAATTATAAGCTAGAAATTAAACCAAAGTATGCACATATTGTGTTCTTTAATAAACAACTACATAACTAAGCTGACTACACTGTGGTTTTATACTTCAGGAAAATGGAAAGACTGGATAGATTAACTTAATGAGTGGACAACTCTGTAGGCTGTTGTTATGCCAAACTCTTAAGGATCCCAATATTTCCCTAAGTGATTCACAGGAAAATCAGAGAAAGTGAATCACTGGGACAAGGACACAAGAATCAGGATTGAAGAAAGGAATTCAAGAAAAATTCACAGATATTATATGTCCTCCATCTGGTTATTAGACTCCAATACAAGGAAGCAAAACTAAGTCATTTACTTTTTATAATTATGCTAAAATTCTTATGTTTAAGTGAAATAACATCTGAGCATATGTTCATCTTCCTGTGGCAATGATTCTTTGCATTCTGCAGTAACTTATTAGAGCCTTTATGCTGCTCAATTACATCATACCACAGATGTACAATGAGGCAGTTAAGAGAAGTTTCCTGAAGTGAATCCTGGATAACCCAGCTCTTCCCAGGAAATTTTCTTTATTTCTTATTTCTTCGATTACATTTCTCTCTTGTTTTCTGCCTTCTGGATTCCTTAATGTCTTTCCCATTCTCTTCATAAGTTAAATAAGAATGAGAACCTATATTTGTGATGGTTTACATGTTTCAAAGTCAATATTTTAACAAAGACAGAATATTTCCCAACATAACCCTTTGGAGCAATTGATAACTGTTATTTGTACAATTAGTTATTATAATCAATTGAGTAAATGACTCTGAAAAGGAACTGTTGTTAGTCATATTTTCTCCATCAGGAAATAAGTTTCTTTAATGTGTTTAAGTGGCTTATGTAATAACAAAACTGGGACAGGAACTGAAATATAAATAAAAAACATTCAACAACAGTCTATACTTTATAATATCAATTGATTTTGTAGGAGTTCAATATTTAAACAACCCTAAAGTGAGTATTTTTTCATAATACTCAGTATTTGGTCTTTGAGGGAATCAGTTGCATGGTTCATAGCCACACACCATATTTATTGTATCTGAAGACAATTTGGGCAATTTAAAAGTGAGCACTATATTTCTGCTTTCCTTACTAGCACATTAAAATTGTTGGCATTAAAATTATATATATGGAAGAACTGTCTACCAATAACTTCTATATTAAAGTTAAGCTCTTCAATCTTAAGGACACAGTCCTAATATTATTGCAAGGGCAATTTAGAGATTCAGGGGAAGATCTCAGAATTTTTAAACATCAATAAATAAAAGGAAACTAAGAAGAAAGTGGTATCTACACTTAAAGTTTTAGGTGACTGTCTTGATGGAATCCTTTTTTTTCTCTCAAATTCTCTCTTTTCATTTCCATATATTGGGTTCATGTCCACATAGGTTATCTCCTAGACTCCACTCCTTCATCTTCAACCCACAATAAAAGTCAAATGCCCCATGCATAAATAAAACTGACTAACATAATATGTTTCTAAGTAGCAATGGAGACCAAATATCTCCTTGACCTTCTTAATTTATAAATTTTACACTTTCAGCTTCCCCAAAGTGTCTACACAATGTTTGAACTACAAGATTACTGTGTCATTTGCAAAAATCTGATGATGATCTTAGAAAAAATTCCAACCCATGCTAATGTGTCCTAAAATAACACATGCTGATATCTTCTTGAGTCATTTGAATGTGAAATTGTAATCTACTGTACCATCATAAGAGGAATAAAAAGATTTTACCTGGGGTTAAGAAGATGACTGACATAGTGATGAGTGAACATACAATTAAAATCAAGAGCAGGGCAATACCAATTCTCATCCCGTTTCTCTGTGGAGGTCTGTTACTTCCCAATTCCCATAGGGATAAAAATAAAGACTCATAATTATACATGCTCCAAGACCAATATAATCATAAAGGAATGATTCACTGCACAGTACAATTAGTTTGAAAGCTGATTAGAATTTGTTTCTTCTTTAGTACCTCATTTAATTATTTAAAGGTGCATATATTATAAATGGCTATCTTTTGGGGGTTAATCTTATTTTTCTATGAGATAAACAAACAGAGCACTATGCCTTCTGTCCAAAATGTAGGTGGTGATCAAATGTATTGAATATAAATACCAGGATGACAGCCAAAATTCTCTTAAAAATGATTGTGCAAATAAAGTATGTCCATTTACATTTATCCCAACTTTCTAAATGGAAATGTTCTAGAAGGACTGTCAAGTATTTTCCTCACTTGATGGGGAAAATGAGTATCCATGAGAAAATCATTCAAAATGTCTTTCACCACAAAGCAATTCACATTTTTCAACACAGCATGCTCATTTTAAACAGATGCCTTAATATTCAAAAATGCCAAAAGACATAGTCACTAAATTAAATGAGTACTTTTCTACCAATAGTTAATGACATTCTCTTGCTGGACAACATGCATGATATGATACTTGCAAGAAGGTAAGACTGACGGGGAGGATAAGTGACAATCTCTCACAGTGCTTGCAGTAAAGCTACTCATTTTTCACATAATCCATATTCTATTTTTTTGATTGGGAATCTATAAACCTAATTTGCCAAAGCAAAGCCCAGACCACACTGACTGCCAACTTTTCTTTGCAAAGTTTATAAAACATTACCCTGTACTCTCTCAATTACTACCCTATATTCTACCATTTCTCATCTTTTCAAGTACCATCTTGAATCAGAAATGGTTAACTGATTTGAGGTAATAAAAAAATGAATGTATCTCATTCTTTATGCATGCAAAAATCTCCCAAAAAGCCATATGGGATGTTTTCTTTTCTTTTTCTAGAGGAACTTTGACTTAAACAGAGATTGATTGAAACAGAAATGATAGAAGCATTTGATAGTTTGTAAATGAGTTACTGTGACTCACAGATTACAGTATTAATGTCTATTTCCACAAAGGAGTTGTGCACTGAATTTTGCCTTAAACACATTAACCTTAAAGAAGTACACTCGAAATGAAACAAACAGGAACAAAGCATAGGAATTGTTCTGAAGCTTGTTTTCCTTTTCAAGTCAACCATTCTATTTTTCATTCTGATGAAACAGATCTAGTGGAAGTCAATTCTACTCTTTGTTGCTATTGTTTAATACTTTATCTTGAATAATGCTTAGTTTCCCACATCTCTTTTCCTCTTGAAATTTGTTTAGAATTTTCATTTATATTTCCACATAATATAAGAAAGTGGTTCCTGCAAATTACAAGCTTTAGAGCAGCAACTTCAAGACAAGCAGTAGTTGTCTTATGACCAGATAAACCCTTATCTGGACTGTAACCTACCTGCAGGTTGCTAAGTGTATGTTGTGATGATTGCTGATTCTCTGCAATTAAGCCCAATTTCCAGGCTCCTCTGGAGTTAGTGTCACAGAAAAGGACAGGTTAGTGCTGTAAAGCAAAGACTATAATGGTTTTGTAAGTTGCAATTGAAAGGATTTGAAGGGATAGTTGAGGGCAGGAAACAACAGTGAGTGGGTATCTGGAACAAGAATCATAAATACTTTCGCATTTATTACTATAAGGAAGGTGAGCAGGTATTATTGTGTGGTCTGAGTGGCATTATCTAGAAAATTGCTCTAGTTTGATTAACCTCATATTTTATGAGTCTAAGTAAGATGATCTTGTAGTCTATGGAAAATGAAAGTTATTTCTTCAAAGATGGGCACGGTTCTTTAAACGTTGCCTTCTAGGTTTTCTTTTGTTTTTTGACACATTTGGAAATTTATCTGGTTCCCTCTTGTTCTGTATGTTGATTCAAATGAATTAATTAATCATAGCTTCATGATCTATACTTTATGTGATGTTAGACCTACCTAACCACTAATGTCACAGTGACAGCCTTGACCTGTATAAATTATTTACCAATATGGCATCTAAATTTAGTTCAAATTCTTAAAATTGGGGATAATGTAGAAGTAAAAGCAAAAGCATACATATAGTGTAGCTGGGTGTTCTCAAATAATATTTTCTTTAACTGAAATAAAGCAGTGATCTGACAGTTCATAAATAAATGCTTGGTTTCTTTGATGTGCCAATAGTGCTATGATGACAAATTCCAGATGTTCAACTAGAAGGTGCTAAATAAATGGGAGTTTGCCCAAAGAAGCAAAAACAGAGTTAAAAGAAGAAAAAACTTTAGTACTTTTTACTTTTATCTCTGGTTAGCCATGATACAAATCAGTACAATGCTTCTGTTGTGGCACAAATAATAAGGGACAACAGGTCACTGCTGCTGAAGAACTGTGGTAAGAGTCCCCAGAGTGGGATTTTGATATGGTGGACAAATTGAAGAGCATGAAGAACATCCTTTACAGAACATAGTGTATCTGAAAAAATATGTACTTCTGTTCTTTAAAGGGTCAAAATTATTTACTGTACTCTTCATAAATTTTCAGAACATGATAATTCTCATTCTATATTTTAACTGTATGCAATAAAATGTGTAAACATGTAAGTAAATGCAAAGGTGATACCTGTTGAAACTACTCCAGGAAGTGTGGGAGGAGGGATGAAAGAGTTGGTTGAGAAGGTGAATTCATGTATGATGTATTTGATATACTGTAAGAACATGTGTAAATGATTTAATGTAATCCCACCCATCACAACAGTAAAGGGAAAAAAAGAAAAACTGAGATGGTAAAGTAAATGCACAGTTTCATTAGTTAGCTTACCACAGCTTTAAGCATGGAATGTACTCTAATATTTTTGTGTAGTATAATTACTGGTCTTCTAAGCATTGTTTTCTAATAATAAAAATGAAAGCCTTTTTGTCCATTAACTCATTGAAAGCTAGAAATATGTAGGCTTCATGAATTTATCCAAATAAGTTTTTTCTTCGTTAAAACTAGAAAGAATATTGTACTCCTTTCATACATTGTTACTTTTAAGATGAAATACTTCAATAGCTAACTTTTCAAGAATAATCAAAACTTCTCTTCACAAGCCAAGGAGATTCTGCCAATCTTTTGAAGGCACTTCTGTGAAATTACTTCTGTAACAAAATTTGCAATCAAGCCAAAATTACAATGAACATGAGATTCTTCAGGTATGGACTTGCTTTGCTTAGCACTTATCTGCAAACTGTAATGGTGTTTTAAGTGAAATAGCTTCAAAATAATTTCTTAGACCAGATGATTTTTTGTACGCTTTTATCTCCACCCCCAAAAAAATCCACTACATTTTCCTCAAGGTTGAAAAGTCTCTGTCAATTAATACAGCAGATTTAGTCCTCTATTTGTTAGTAGAAAGGCCAGTGCTATTGTTGTCGTTGTTCCTTTTTTATACTAGATTATAGTTATTAGTGCTGTAATACATTCAGATATTACTTCATCTTTTAGCAAACTAAATCTCCTTTCTTTTACAAGATATTTGATGCCACAGTTTGGATCTCCAATATTTCCCAAATGCCTGGTGTCAAGCTTGGCATTATGGGGACTTGGTGGAAACTTAAAGACATGGGCTCCAATGGGAGATTTTAGGTCATTGTGGACATAACCTTGAAAAGAACCACACTCTCTCTTCCTCTTTCTTCTTTTCATCCCAAGGAATGTAACTATAAAAACTATACAAATTTCTAATCTCAACACTGATTGGAAAAGTTGTGCTAGATTCAGCCCTTCATTCTAAAGCTCCAATAACTTGATGAAAATGTCACTGTCAGGAGTTTCCTTCTGGCATATATTTCCCCTCCTTGTTATAACCCTCAATAAGATCAGTGGTTTTACCTAGAGAACTAGATGTTAGGTTCATAGCAATGCACAAAGATTAGAAGGGAGGTACTGCATTGTCTTTTTAGCTGGTATTTTCCTTATTGGTAGATCCCTGTGTGGCTGAGGGTTAGAAAAGAAGGCTTGGTATAATTAAAGCACTAGAGTCTAACTACAGGCATTCAGAGCCACACATATATGCTAAATTGAAAGAATATACTAGTGGTTTTCATAAATATTCATGTCTTCAAAACTGAAACTTCAATAAACTCACTTTTTTCTTAAGAGATGCAAGATTAGATAACTTCTAAGAGTACTTACAAGTCTGTAACTCAAGTCATGGGCTGCAAATGGTTGAACTTCTGCTCCGATAAATGATCCAGAGATATTAGCTTTGGGATAAACATAAAGTCCATGTAACTGGGCTGACATCATGCTGGGTCACAACTCAAGAAATTCCTAACCATTGTCACTACATACACTCATGTCATCAATTTATATAATCTTCCTGGCCATGCCCCTGGTAGCACTGGGTTTGCTAACAGATGGTAGGAAACACATTTATTTGCTTCCTATAATGGTACTTTTTCCAATACAGCAAAGTGATTTCAAATTTTTAATTTCATAATAAATATACCAACAACAATAGTGAATCCAAAGACATTTGAGTATGTAAAATTTGCTTGAAAACTGTAAGTCTAAACTACAGCTACCATTTCCATTTGACTAATACCATATGAAATTAAATCTTTGGTTGTGAAGATGTGGGTTTTCTAGGTTTGTTTAGTTGATTATAGATGAAAGACATAAAACATCAGAACTGTAGGTTAACTGCCACATCATATAGAATGTATGTATCTTCATAATTACCTACTGGATGAATGAACAAATAATCAAATGAACAACCAGATCAACAAAAGAATACCTTCATATTATGTATTTAATCCTTTTCCTTTTTCATAGCATAAAATGTGACTCACAAACAATCTATGTTCTTAAAATATTTTATAAATTTTCTGGGAAATATCCTTCATGGAACAATATTTGGTACAGTTTCTAGCAGTCAACAAATACTACATAATAGTAGTGGAACTGCAGTATCAATGAAGGGCACCACAGTAATCAATTGCAATATAACATCTCATTTAGCAACCCAAGAGAAGGCCTTAAAGTTTCCACTATATATTATACCAACACAATAGATGAATAATATGAGGGACAAGGTTAAATATGTTGCCAAGTTCACAAAATTAGTTAATTATAGAGCTAGAAATTAAACCAAAGTGTGCACATATCCTGTTCTTTAATAAAAAACTGTAAGACAAAATGAACATAACTAAGCTGACTACACTGTGGTTTTATACTTGTGGAAAATGGAAAGACTGGATAGATTAATTTAATGAGTGGACAGCTCTGTAGGGTGTTGTTATGCCAAACTCTTAAGGATCCCAAAGTATCCCTAATTGATTCACAAGAAAATCAGAGAAAGTGAATCACTGAGACAAGGACACAGAATTAGGACTGGAGAAAGGAATTCAAGAAAAATTCACAGATATTATATGTCCTCCATCTGGTTAATAGTCTCCAATACAAGGCAGTAAAACTAAGTGATTCATTTTTCATGATTATGCTAAAATTCTTATGTTTAAGTGAAATAACATCTGAGCATATACTCATCTTCCTGTGACAATGATTCTTTGCATTCTGTAGTAACTTATTAGAGCCATTATGCTGCTCAATTACATCATACCACAGATGTACAATGAGACAGTTAAGAGCTGTTTCTTGAAGTGAATGCTGGATAAGTCAGCTCTTCCCAGGAAATTTTCTTTATTTCTTATTTCAATTACATTTCTCTCTTGTTTTCTGCCTTCTGGTTTCCTTAATGTCTTTCCCAGTCTCTTCATAAGTTAAATAAGAATGAGAACCTATATTTGTGATGGTTTACATGTTTCAAAGCCAATATTTTAACAAAGACAGAATATTTCCCAACATAACCCATTGGAGAAATTGAAAACTGTGATTTGTATAATTAGTCACTATAATTACTTGAGTAAATAACTCGGAAAAAGAACTGTTGTTAGTCATATTTTTTCCATCAGGAAATAAGTTTCTTTGATGTGTTTAAGTGGCTTATGTAATAATAAAACTGTGACAGGAACCAGAATATAAATAAAAAGCATTCAATGACAGGCTATATTTTATAATATCAATTGATTTTGTAGGAGTTCAATCATTAAACAATCATAACATGAGAATTTTGTCATAGCACTCAGCATTCAGTCTTTGAGGGAGTCAGTTGTGTGTTTCATAGGAACACACCATATTTACTGTATCTGAAGACAATTTATGGAATTTAAAAGTGAGCACTATATTTCTGCCCTTCTTACTAGCACACACTAAGGAATAATAAACCTTTTGAGCATTAAAATGGTATCTATGGAAGAACTGTCTACCAATAAGTTCTGTATTAAAGTTAAACTCCTTAATCTGAAGGACACAGTCCTAAGATTTTTGCAAGGGCAACTTAGAGAGCCAGGGGAAGAACACAGAATTTTTAAACCTCACTAAATAAAAGGAAAGAAATTGGTATGTATACTTAAAGTTCTAGGTGACTGTCTTGATCAGATCCCCTTTTTTCTCTCAAATTCTTTTTATTTCCATATATTGGGTTCCTGTCCATATAGGGGAAATCCTACGCTCCATTCCTTTTCAACCCACAATAAAAGTCTAATGTTCCATGCATTAATAAAACTGACTAACATATTTCTAAGTAGCAATGGAGAACAAATATCTCCTTGACATTCTTAATTTGTAAATTTTACACTTTCAGCTTCTCCAAAGTGTCTACATAATGTTTGAACTACAAGATTACCATGTCATTTGTGAACTATCTGATGATATTCTTAGAAAAAATTCCAACCCATGCTAATGTGTCCTAAAATATCACATATTGGTATCCTCTAAAGTGATTTGAATGTGAAATTGTCATCCACTGTACCATCATAAAAGGAATAAAGAGATTTTACCTGGGGTTAAGAAGATGACTGACAGTGATGAGTGAGCATACAATTAGAATCACCAGCAGGGCAATAGCAATTCCCTTCCAGTTTCTCTATGGAGGTCTGTTACTTCCCTGTTCCTATAGGGATAAAAATAAAGACTCATAATAATTGCTCCAAGACAAATATAATCATAAAGGAATGATTCAGTGCACAGCACAATCAGTTTGAAATATGATTAGAGTTCATTTCCTCTTTAGAACCTCATTTAATTATTGAAGAGTACATATATTATAAATGGTTATATTTTGGGGGACAATCTTATTTCTCTACAAGATAAACAAGCAGAGCACTATGCCTTCTTTCCAAAATGTAGGTGGTGATTGAATGTATTGAATACAAGCAAACTCTGCTCCTCTGGCTGACTACCTGCCTTCTCAGTGAACTTCTCAGAGAGCATGCAAACCAGATCCTGCCCACCCTATAACAATTTCTGTTAAACCAGGGCATCTTGTTCTCCAAAAGGATCTTCTACCTTCTCCATTGGGACTTCAGTGGACCCCCCTCATCTGGTCATTCTCATAACACCCACTGCTGTCAAGCTAGGTGGGTCCCCCAATGGCGGCACCTCTCAAGAAACAATTAGAAAATGGAGAAGGGAGTTGGAGGACTCTTGAAATTGTCTAGGGAAGAACATTTCACAGTGGTTCTCCTGGCCAATGCCCATCCTAATGCCTATGTTCTTGCTCTCCTATTCTTAAGTTTCCTCCCTTGTATCATACTACATGTCTGCTATTGCTAATCAAAAATTTAACCAGTTGTACCTTCAGGGATACCAACCTCTCCAAAACGCCAGGATAGTTGGCTGATATCCACCATGCAGAGGTTGGAGGATTGGCCCAAGACTCTTTATGACATGTGGCTACAAGGGACCTTCATCAACTTCAGGGAAGAGGAAATCTTCATTTTTGGAGCCTGGGTGTATGCCATCATGAGGCTCAGCACCCAAACTGACCCTCCCTTCCCCTATGCCGCCCCTTGCCAGATCGAAGAAGCCAGAGTGAGCACAACTCCCCCCTCCTTAACAAACAAAAAAGGGAGGAATGTTGGCAGTAATGGCACCGATAGGTTTCAGTTCTTATTTCACCCCTAAGCCCCTGTTTTCCAGGGTCACGGTCCTGCCTCCCAGGGTCACAGTCCAGCCTCAAGTCTAGCTTGAACCCTACTTCTGCCCCAACCTCCAATCAGCATGAACCATAAGATCCTAACCAATCAGATCATACTGAGTCCCACTGAGGGGTATTTAAGCCCCTGCCCCTCTCTCCCTCTCTCTCTCTTGGCTCTCTGCTCTCTCCCTCTCCCACCTGGCAATGAAGAATCTCTCGGCCAAATCACTCCTTTCCACGTGGTCACTTTTGGGGCCCACATTTCCTTACAGTCTTCATGTCTGTTTTTGTGCCAGTACCATGCTGTTTTTATTGTTATTGCTTTGTAATATAGTTTGAAGTTGAGTATTGCCTTGGCTATTCATGGCCTCTTGTGTTTCCATATAAATTTCACAGTAGATTTTTCAATCTCTTAAATGAATGTCATTGGAATTTTGATGGAAATTGCATTAAACATGTAGATTACTTTTGGGAGTATTGACATTTTTACTATGTTGATTCTACCAATCCATGAGCATGGGAGATCTCTCCACTTTCTATAGTCTTCCTCAATCTCTTTCTTCAAAAGTGTATAGTTTTCCTTGTAGAGGTCATTCACATTTTTTGTTAAGTTTACACCTAGGTATTTGATTTTTTTGAGGCTATTGTAAATGGAATTGTTTTCATACATTCCTTTTCAGTTTGTTCACTATTAGTGTATAGAAATGCTAATGATTATTCTATGTTGATTTTATATCCTGCTACCTTGCTATACTATTGATGGTGTCTAGCCAAATCTTTAACCTTGATTAACTTGCAAAATAAAAACAGAGATGCACAGTGACCCAATGAACATTTGGTTCAAGGGAGTGGAGGCTGGGAAACCCATGACTTTGGGACCCGTATCTGCTCCCCATCTGGTGAGGGCCTTCTTGCTGAGTCACATGGTGGAAGGTGTCACATGGTAAGACAGAGCAAGCATGGCAGCTCTGGTCTCTCTTTTTTCTTCTTCTAAAGCATCAAGAGCCATCATGGGCTACTCTCACAACCTCATCTGATCGTAGTTGCTTTCCCGAAACCACACTTCCAAACATTAAATATGAATTTGTGGTTTAAATTTCTGACACATTAACTTTTTTATGTGTGGAACAGTTTCTAATCGTAACGCCTATATTTCCATCAGAATTGAGATTATAAAGAACATTGTCTTTTGCTACATGGAGCATCCATTGTTACTGTACGATTTTGCATTGTGCTTCATTTGTGAAAGTGTTCTCTGAGAGTATTGCTGGGTGCAAAACATTAGTGAATAGTCACTTAAGTATGAGCACTAATGACAAATATATAATACATAATTCATATATGATGAATGATATATATTTGGGACGAAATTCAGACAGGCGTTAATATCTTGGAAACTTATCATGACTGTTTTTGTTCTTTATGATACTGGGGATTAAAGTGAGGGCCCCATGCATGCTAGGCAAGCACTGTACCACTGAACCATGACCCCAGCTGCGTGTGGTTGTAAGATAGAGTGCTACTTCGTTCGTGATGGAGATACCTTGAGTGCAAAATATCCCTTCAATAATAAGTTACATATGATAGAATGTCAGCATAATAAGTGTAATATTAGCATAATTAGTGCAACTACAGTAAATACTATTACTGTATACATTTTACATAATAAAGTATAAGTGAATGATAAGAAATAAAAAAAAACACCAGGATGATAGCCAAAATGCTCGAAAAATTATTGTGCAAATAAAATGTGTGCTTTTATATTTATCCTAGCTATCTAAATGAAAATGTTCTAGAAGCACTGTCCAATAATTTTCTCACTTGATGGGGAAAATGATCATCAGTGAAAAAATCATTCAAAATGTCTTTCACCATGAAGCAATTCACGTTTTTCAACAGAGCAGGTTCATTTTAAACAGATCCCTTAATATTCAAAACCCCCAAAATACATAGACAATAAATTAAATGAGTACCTTTCTACCAATAGTTAATGACATTCCTTGCTGGACAACATGCATGATATTTGCAAGGAGGTAAGATTGATGGGGAAGATATGTGAGTATTTCTCACAGCACATGCAGTAAAGCTACTCTTTTTTCACATAATCCATATTCTATTTTGATTGGTAATCTATAAACTTAATTTGCCAAAGCAAAGCCCAGACCACACTGACTGCCAACTTTTCTTTGCAACGTTTATAAAACATTACCTGTACTCTCTCAATTACCACCCTATATTTTAGCTCTTCTCATCTTTTCAAAGTATAGTCTTGAATCAGAAATGGTTAACTCATTTGAGGTAATAAAAAATGAATGTATCTTTTACTTTATAGATGCAAAAACCACCAAAAAAAGCCATATAGGATATTTTATTTTCTTTTTCTAGAGGAACTTTGTGTTAAACAGAAATAGATAGAAACAAAATGATAGAAACATTTGATAGTTTGTAAATGAGTTACTGTGACTCACAGATTACAATATTAATGTCAATTTCCACACAGAAGTTTTGCACTGAAGTTTGCCTTAAACACATTAACCTTAAAGAAGTACACTCTAAATGAAACAAACAGGAACAAAGCACAGGAATTGTTCTGAAGCTTGTTTTCCTTCTCAGATCAACCATTCTGTCTTTCATTCTGATGAAACAGATCTAGCAGAGGTCAATTCTACTGTTTGTTGCTCTTGTTTAATGAGTCTATCTTGAAATAATACTTGGTTCCCACATCTTTTTTCCTCTTGAAATTAGTTTAGAGTTTTCATTTATATTTCTACATAATTTAAGAAAGTGATTTCTGCAAATCACAAGCTTTAGAGCAGCAACTTTAAGACAAGCAGTAGTTGTCTTTTGACCATAAACCCTTATCTGGACTGTAAACTACCTGCAGGTTGCTAAATGTATGTTGTGATGATTGCTGATCCATGGAAATCCAATTTCCAGGATCCTCTGGAGTTGTGCCACAGAAAAGGGCAGGTTACTGCTGTTAAGCAAAGACTATAATAGTTTTGAAAGTTGCAAAACACTCATCTTTGCAACCTAGAGAGAATTGAAGGGATAGTTGGGGGCAAGAAATAACAGTGACTGGGTATCTGGACCACGAATCACAAATACTTTCAAATTTATTACTATAAGGAAGGTGAGCTGGTATTATTGTTTCACAGTGCAATAAAATGGAGAAAGTAGAGAAATAGAGCAAATAGAACTCACTTTTCATTCTAGTAAAAGAGATAATTACAAGTTCAAATCCACCTTTGTGACCTTGATCCAATGTCACTCTAACTTAAGACAAACAGAACAATTACTCCTTGGTGTGTTTTTCAGTTTTGAACATAACAGAACCATGTAGAGCCTATGAGAACTTGTCTAATAGAGTAATAACTACTTTGATATCTTACTATATGTCTGGCAGTATGCTAAGTATTTTGTATTCCGAACTTCGTATAATCCCCATGGTAATCCTGTCAGATAACTTTTATTTTGACAGATGTACCAATGAGAAAAATAGGATTTAGAGAAATCATTTGCACATCAATTTACTATTAACAAATGGAAGAGCAGAGCCATAAAGTCTGGCTACCAAAGCGATATTCTTAACCACTACAGTATGCTGCTCCTAAAAAACAAATATTTCCAAAACAGGCATATGAACAGATTAATAAATCAATGGAGTATTTGGGCATGCATAATGTAGTTGTACAGTAATAACAATTATTTAAGAAAATCCATACAAGCACACTGAATTTAGTTATGCTTTTAAGAAAATGTATATTTTTGCAGTCACAGACACCTAAGGAATCATAACATTTAAAAATGGTAAAATATATTTGAGGAAGAAATATTTTTCTGTTTATGAAGTGAAGTACATAAGAATGCATGTCACCAATAATACCATACCCTAAGTGCCAAGGCATCTCCAAGCGTCAGATTAATAATTGCTGACTTAATGATCCTTTATAATAATTCTTCCTTTCTAATCACCCCACATTTCATACCATAATGATACTTCTAAAAAAGCTATCTTACCCATGTCACTTTGTTCCCCAAATGTCCTTACCCTATCTAAAGAATGAAGTATAAATGTGTAAGTCTAGGCAAATAATTGTCTACTGCAGTCTATATTAGCATTATCTCTTTTGGAGAAATAAATTTTATCCAATACTGCTGTGATTAGCATTGCCTGCGTTTGTTTCAGGTGCTTTAAATTTCATTTATGTCACCATTTACATTTCTAGTTCTATCTCATCAAGTACACCTCCCCTATTTTCTTGAGGATTTCAGAGCTCCACTCTTGTTAAGCAAGTGCTTCATTACTTGGCCATACTTCCTACCATGTCACCTCTCCCATTTTTAGTCTGTTTCTTGGATTGGATCTCATTAACTTTGCATGGGTTGCCATTGGCCTCACAATCCTCCTACTTCTGCTTCCTTCTTAGTCAGGATTACAGATGTATGTGATCAAGCCCAGTCTACCATCCAACCCTTTTTGTCATGGTGTAGATAATGAATGTCTCCCAAAAAACCATGTGCTGAAGGTCTCCACCCTGCAGCACTAATGGTAGATGATAGAAACTAGGAGGTAGAACTTGCAGAGGGAAACTTGGTTACTGGGGTAGTGCCCTCAAAGAAGATATTGGGACTAGTGCTCTTTCTCATTTTGCTTCCTGGCTGCCATGAGGTGAGGAGGAGTTACCTTTGCCACACAGTCCTGCCATGATTTGCTGCTTTGCCATGGACCCAAAGGCAACCAGGCCAAGTGACCATGAACTGAAACCTCTGAAATCATCAATCAAAATAAATACTTCCTCCTTATAAGTTGATTTTCTCAGGTATTTTGACACCTAGGTGAAACTAACTAATAAACCTTTCATTTGCATGCAATGGTTGATGTTGTCAGTCTTTCAACATCTTGCTTACATGTCTCTAACCTAAGGCATTTCTCCAATGTATATAAGTCAGAGATGATTTTCTTTCCCCTATAGTACACTGTGTTAATAGGTTTGAACCCAACTCTACTAATTAATAGCTATGAGACTACAAATATGCTTCTAAGCTTCAATTTGTTTTTTAACTCTGAACAACTGGAATAATTTTTAAATGTTGTAATAATTAAAGTGAAATAACTCATATAAAACTTTTACATAGTATATAACAAAAACGTTGATACTAAGTGAACTACTTGAACTCTTTTTCCTCAATACTTGCAATAGTCATTACTTGTCATCATTCAAGTTCTCTCTACTGCACTTTCTTGCCTCAGGGAAGCCTTGTCTGAGCTCTCTAAATTAAGATGTTATGCACCCTCATAATGCAGCTTTACTTTTCTTCATAGCAGTAAAACTTTTGGGCAAACCACACATCATATGTTCTGTTTAATTATTCATCTATAATAATAAATAGTAATCTATTTAAATATTCATTTAATCTTCCTCAGTAATCCAGAATAGAAGCTTCATGATGTCAGTAACCTACTTCATTTTGTTCTCCTCTGTTTTCTTAGCAAATCAAACAGTGTTTGAGTCATACTAAGGATGCCATAGATAATAAAAAATAAATGCATAAATGAATGATAAGTAATAAAAAGTAATAAATGGTAACATATTATGATTATGGAGGTGGCTGTAGTGAGAGTGTGGTTTATATCCATGTATAAATAATCAATCACTTCACTGTTAAAGTTGTTACCTATTTGAAAAATCATATTGTATTCAACTTTAAATTCCTAGGGCACTTAACAGTCTCTGGTTCTTTTAATAGGTGCCTAGAAACTGATTACCCAATGAAGTAAGTGGTGTAAATAGAGGTTAGAAAGGGTATAGAGATATATTGCCCTTAGTAAAAATGCACATTAATAACAATCTTTTGAACTGTGACTTGACTGATTACTAAAGGTAAATTTGAATGAAATTATTTTCAATCTCATTTATCTGATATTTGGATTCTGAATACAATTTCCATTCTTCAAGTTTCCTTCTTCAGAAAGCAAACTCTTGCATTATAACTTCTGTCTCTAGGGAAAGTGGTCATAATCAATTTGATTGTCAATAACTCTGCTCAGTCAACATCTGAAAGTACATTCCAGGCCACAGAACAGTAGCCAGCAGCTGTAGAACAAGTTGGGTGTTTATCTGCATGCTCTAGAGTTAGAACAGAGTTGATGTTGGGTTATGATTTACACCAGGGGGTTTCAGAGATTTATGAACAAATATTAAATTATCCACATGCTTTTGCAAATTAGTCTTCCACTGTGTAGAGGTATCAGTTGAAGTACAGTCTTACACTGCACAGTGATGTTATGGTCAAAGATGTACCTCATATAACATATACCATATATAACATGGTAGGAACTACATGACCAAGCACCCTTCATGACATTCACTCAAAGACAATGGAGTCTATGAACATAGCCTCAGAATACATTTCTGTCTTTTAGCAACACATGACTAGACTTCTGTCTAACTGAGTGTTATGATTGTCTAGAAACACATTAGCATTACTGACGAAACTAACCTGAATTTTTAAACTAGCTATTCATGCATATCCACTGTAACCCAAGTACTTACAATTTGGAGAATTTCAGCTTAAAAGAAAAGACTGGCTATTACACTGTTTACCCAACAACAAATTCATATTTATTTGCTTGTGTGCAAAGAGAAAAATTTTAGAAAACATAAGAAAAAGCAAGTTTTACATGTTTCATTTGGCAAAATAAGAAAGAAGTTATCATTAGATTTGCTTTCCCTAAAAAGAAGGTAATGTGAAAATCACCAAATACTGAATACTCTGCTTACAATTTCCTTTGAGAAATATCAACGTGTTCATTGGCCACATCTACCCTGGAAGAAACTTGATCCAACAAAAAAATGTTGAGATTATTTTCTCTAAATCTATACTTGGATGTAGAAAGGAAAATCACGGACATGTTGAAATTATATCACTAGGTTAGATGTGGGTATGTTTCATAAAAATAGATTTTCTTCAACCACATAGTCACAGAAACACTGCAAAGGTTCTGTGAAATACCTTTAACCCTGCTTGAAAAGATGAAGCTAGTGTTTTAGACTTAGAGCATTAACATTTATTACACTGATCATTTACTTTCTCATCATAATCCCACCAGATAATCAGAAACTTAATTCACTTGCCTTTTATTTCTTCCCTGCACCTACTTTATTACCTCAATACCCTTTTTATGTGGTTAACTCTCCACAAACACAGATTCAATGTTTTCTGAAAGAAATTCCATAAAAATCTACTTAAAAACCCCAAGGTATTCAACTATTTTATCAATTTATTTCCTGTTAAATAGCACAAAAGTTTGAATTATTTTTATTTGAATTATTTTATTCTACTCATGATGTCTACATTTTTAACTGTGAATACTTTCAACTCTAAATAGGTCACGAACCATCAAAAGACATCATTGATAATATGCAACTATCATAAGGGAAGTTTTATAATTTTAAGTTTTGTATTTTGCTTCACGGTATTGGGAAAGATCACATTTTAGAATTACAATTTAAAAAGACACCCGAGATAGACTGCAACACATGCAAAAATGCTTTTACTTCTGTACTTAAGAAATGCTTAACAAGTTCTGGCTTGAAAAACCTTGACATACAAGGGTTCACCACTTGTCCAGTTGTCTGAATCCCTACAAATAATACCATGTGGAAAATTAGTGCTTAGAATGCTATAGTAGATACAGCTAGGAATAAAAATTAAAATATGACCTGTTGCTAATGTGCACAAAATCTAATGAAGCATTTGCTAATTGCACTTTCTTCTGCAGGTCAACAGCACTACCTGTAAAAACATAGTTGAGAAAAATGTGCGGTTTGTGATCATGTACACACATATGCTCTTTACTTGGAATTGAGTCTCCTATACTCTGAGAAGTAGGTAAAATGAGGAAATTGTGAATGGTCATAAGTGAATGCCATAAGAAATAGTTTCAAGTGGAAGCAGGTAATATAATTACTAACTTCAAATTATGTATGAGAAAAGTTCTCTATGATTATATTTTTGCTACTGATATCTTAGTTATTGTGTTTTAGGGATAATAAATACATTTAATAGTGATCAATATTTCACATAATTGTTATTTATATTAAATAAATTCAATTCAATAAAGTTTTATTCTCTACATATGCACTTGTTTTTATAAATTGATTTTAAGATTTTTTTTAATTTGGTGGTACTGGGGATTGAACTTAAGACTTTAAGCTTGTGAAACAGGTACTGTACCACTTGAACTAGAATTTTAACCCTTTTTGCTCTGGTTATTTTGGAGATAGGGTCTTGCTTTTTCCCCAGGCCAGCCTAAACCACAATTCTCCTAGGTTCAGACTTCCACTATCACTAGTGTGACAGGAATGCTACATCACACCCGGGATTCAGTTGAGATCGGACTCTCACAAACTTTTCATTGGGGCTTATAATCCTCCTGAGCTCTGCCTGCCAAGGAACTAGGATTACAGGATTGAACCAGTAGCTCAAGGCTGAGTTTACATTTTCTTTTTGAACTATATGTTTAATACATTTTATATTCATTATTTGGGTTTTGTGGTGAGATGTGGTGCACGCCTGTAAACTCAGCCACAGAGAAGAGGAGGGAAAGAAGATCACAAGTTTGAGGGCAGGTTTGCCTTGTGAGACCCTATCTCTGAATAAAAAATTTAAAAGGGGATTTAGATGGAAGTCAGAGGAATTGTGATTGCTTAGCATGCATGAGGCTCTGGGTTCAATTTCAAGTGCCACATAAAAAAGTATTTAAAAACTCATTCAATACTTCATGACATGGTTTAAATACAAAGAAATTGTTTCTTGGAGCCAAAATGTGTATCCTTGTACCTTTGAAGAATTCTTTGAAATTTTTTTCATTTCTTTATGCTGTTGGTCCATTCTAGTTTAAAAAAATTTTAAATATACATAAGTAGGCCTGATGTTGGAAAGGTAATAGACTAAGAAGTTACAACTGTCCATTCCTTCATAGAGTCCAGTGGATTGCAATCAACTGAAGTGAATTACAACTAGAAAGCTATTTAATTCTGTGATAACCAGTCACATATCTACAGCAACCACATGAATTCCCAATCAAGAAAATACCACATTAGAAAAAGTAGAAAATTTCCCATCATTTTTACTTGCACATACACCATGCTGGATGATGAATGTGGTGCAGTCGAGAGGAAGCAGAACAGTGGTAGAGAATATGCTTAGTGCATGTTAGGCCCTGGGTTGGGTCCCAGAACCACAGCAAACAAATAAGTAAATGTTAATAAGCAAATCAGTAAAAACTTAAATAAAAGTATAACATAAATCTGTTATATAGAAAAAGCATGATACTGATCAGAAAAATTTAAATGTAGAAATACATTTTAAAGAAAAAAGCTGGTTTCACCCATGTGCATGCCAGCACCATTCTTGTCAGAAGTAAAATTTTTTGTTGCTGAGAAAAAAAGAAAGGAAGGAAGGAAGGAAGGAATAAAAAAAGCCACATAGGGGAACTCCTAGATTCCATTCCTTCATCGTCAACCCACAATAAAAGCCAACTGTTCCATGCATTAATAAAACTGACTAACATAATATATTTCTAAGTAGCAATGGAGAACAAATATCTCCTTGACATTCTTAATTTATAAATTTTACACTTTCAGCTTCTCCAAAGTGTCTACATAATGTTTGAACTACAAGATTACCATGTCATTTGCAAAATATCTGATGATATTCTTAGAAAAAATTCCAACCCATGCTAATGTGTCCTAAAATACCACACACCGTTATCCTCTAAAGTCATTTGAATGTGAAATTGTCATCCACTGTACCATCATAAAAGGAATAAAGAGATTTTACCTGGGGTTAAGAAGATGACTGACAGTGATGAGTGAGCATACAATTAGAATCATCAGCAGGGCAATAGCAATTCCCTTCCAGTTTCTCTGTGGAGGTCTGTTACTTCCCTGTTCCTATAGGGATAAAAATAAAGACTCATAATAATTGCTCCAAGACAAATATAGTCATAAAGGACTGATTCAGTGCACAGCACAATCAGTTTGAAATATGATTAGAATTTGTTTCCTCTTTAGTACCTCATTTAATTATTTAAGAGTACATATATAATAAATGACTATCTTTTGGGGGACAATCTTATTTCTCTACAAGATAAACAAGCAGAGCTCTATGCCTTCTGTCCAAAATGTAGGTGGTGATTGAATGTATTGACTATAAACACCAGGATGATAGCCAAAATGCTCTGAAAAATTAATGTGCAAATAAAATGTGTCCATTTATATTTATCCCAGCTATCTAAATGCAAATGTTCTAGAAGCATTGTCAAGTAATTTTCTCACTTGATGGGGAAAATGATTATCAGTGAAAAAAATCATTCAAAATGTCTTTCACCATGAAGCAACTCACATTTTTCAACACAGCAGGTTCATTTTAAACAGATCCCTTAACGTTCAAAAACCCCAAAAGATATAGTCACTAAATTAAATGAGTACTTTTCTACCAATAGTTAATGACATTCTCTTGCTGGACAACATGCATGATACTTGCAAGAAGGTAAGATTGATGGGTAGGTTAAGTGAGTATCTCTCACAGTGCATGCAGTAAAGCTACCCATTTTTCAAATAATCCATATTCTATTTTTTGGATTGGGAATCCACAAGCCTAATTTGCCAAAGCAAAGCCCAGACCACACTGACTGCCAACTTTTCTTTGCAAAGTTTATAAAACATTACTCTGTACTCTCTCAATTACTATCATATATTCTACCTCTTCTCATCTTTTCAAAGTACCGTCTTGAATCAGAAATGGTTAACTGATTTGAGGTAATAAAAAAAAAATGAATGAATCTCATTCTTTATGTGTGCAAAAATCTCCCAAAAAGCCATATAGGATGTTTTCTTTTCTTTTTCTATAGGAACTTTGACTTAAACAGAGAAAGACTGAAACAGAAATGAAGAAGCATTTGATAGTTTGTAAATGAGTTACTGTGACTCACAGATTACAATATTAATGTCAATTTCCACACAGGAGTTTTGCACTGAATTTCGCCTTAAACACATTAACCTTAAAGAAGTACACTCTAATTGAAACAAACAGGAACAAAGCACAGGAATTGTTCTGAAGCTTGTTTTCCTTCTCAGATCAACCATTCTATCTTTCATTCTGATGAAACAGATCTAGTAGAGGTCAATTGTACTGTTTGTTGCTCTTCTTTAATGAGTCTATCTTGAAATAATGCTTGGTTTCCCACATCTCTTTTCCTCTTGAAATTAGTTTAGAGTTTTCATTTATATTTCTACATAATTTATGAAAGTGGTTCCTGCAAATCACAAGCTTTAGAGCAGCAACTTCAAGACAAGCGGTAGTTGTCTTTTGACCATAAACCCTTATCTGGACTGTAAACTACCTGCAGGTTGCTAAGTGTATGTTGTGATGATTGCTGATTTTCTGCAATTAAGCCCAATTTCCAGGCTCCTCTGGGGTTAGTACCCCAGAAAAGGACAGGTTACTGCTATCAAGCAAAGACTATAATGGTTTTGAAAGTTGCAAAACACTCATCTTTGCAAACAAGAGAGAATTGAAGGGATAGTTGGGAGCAAGAAATAACAGTGGCTGGGTATCTGGACCACGAATCACAAATACTTCCAAATTTATTACTATAAGGAAGGTGAGCTGGTATTATTGTTTCACAGTGCAATAAAATGGAGAAAGCATAGAAATAGAGCAAATAGAACTCACTTTTCTTTCTAGTAAAAGAGATAATTACAAGTTCAAATCCAATTTTGTGACCTTGATCCAATGTCACTCTAACTTAAGACAGAGCAATGACTCCTTGGTGTGTTTTTCAGTTTTGAACATAATACAACCATGCATAGTCTTTGAGACCTTGTCTGATAGAGTAATAACTACTTTGGTATCTTACTATATGTCTGGCACTATGCTAAGTATTTTGTATTCAGAACTTTGTATAATCCCCATGGTAATCAAGTGAGATAACTTTTATTTTGACAGATCTGCCAATGAGAAAAATAGGATTTAGAGAAATCAATTGCATATCAATTTACTCTTAACAAATGGAAGAGCAAAGCCATAAAGTCTGGCTACCAAAACCATATTCTTAACCACTACAGTATGCTGCTCCTAAAAAACAAATATTTCCAAACAGGCACATGAACAGATTAATAAGTCAATGGAGTATTTGGGCATGCATAATGTAGTTGTACAGTAATAACAATTATTTAAGAAAATCCATAAAAGCACACTGAATTTAGTTATGCTTTTAAGAAAATATATATTTTTGCAGTCACAGGCACCTAAGGCATCATAACATTTAAAAAATGGTAAAATATATTTGAGGAAGAAATATTTTTCTGTTTATGAAGTGAAGTACATAAGAATGCATGTCTCCTCTAATATTATACCCTAAGTGCCAAGGCATCTCCAAGCCTCAGATTAATAATTGCTGACTTAATGATCCCTTATAATAATTCCTTTCCAGTCACCCCACATTCCATACCATAATGATACTTCTAAAAAAGCTATCTTACCCATGTCACGTTGTTCTCCAAATGTCCTTATCTTATCTAAAGAATGAAGTATAAATGTGTGAGTCTAGGCAAATAATTGTCTACTGCAGTCTATATTAGCATTATCTCTTTTGGAGAAATAACTTGTACTCAATACTGCTGTGATTAGCATTGCCTGCATTTGTTTCAGGTGCTTTAACTTTCATATACGTCACCACTACATTTCTAGTTCTATTTCATCAAGTACCCCTCCCCTCTTTTCTTGAGGATTTCAGGGCTCCACAATTGTTAAGCAAGTGCTCCAGTACTTGGCCATACTCCCTACCATGCCACCTCTCCAATTTTAGTCTGTTTCTTGGATTGGATCTCATTAACTTTGCATGGGCTGCCATTGGCCTCACAATCCTCCTAGTTCTGCTTCCCGCTTAGTCAGGATTACACATGTAGGTCACCAAGCCCAGTCTACCATCCAACCCTTTTTGTCATGGTGTAGATAATGAATGTCTCCCCCAAAAAAGCCATGTGCTGAAGTTCTCCAACCTGCGGCACTGATGGTAGATGATAGAAACTAGGAGGTGGGGCTTATAGAGGGAAACTTGGTTACTGAGGTTGTGCCCTCAAAGGAAATATTGGGTCTAGTGCTCTTTCTCATTTTGCTTCCTGGCTGCCATGTGGTGAGGAGAAGTCAACTTTTCCGTACACTTCTGCCATGATTTGCTGCTTTTCCATGGGCCCAAAGGCAACCAGGCCAAGTGACCATGAATGGACACTTCTGAAATCATCAATCAAAATAAATCCTTTCTCCTTATAAGTTGATTTTCTCAGGTATTTTGACACCTAGGGGAAATTGACTAATAACACCTTTCATCTGCATCCAATGATTGATGTTGTCAGTCTTTCAACATCTGGCTCACATGTCTCTAATCTAAGGTGTTTCTCCAAGGTATATAAGGCAGAGATGATTTTCTTTCCCCTACAGTATACTGTGTTAATAGATTTAAACTCAACTCTACTAGTAGCTATGAGATTGCAAATGTGCTTCTAAGCTTCAATTTGTTTTTTAACTCTGAATAACCGGAATAATTTTTAAATGTTGTGGGAATTAAAGTGAAATAACTCACATAAAATTCTTACATAGTATATAATAAATATGTTCACACTAAGTGAACTACTTGAACTATTCTCCCTCAATACTTGCAATAGTCATTACTTGTAATCATTCAAGTTTCCTCTCTACTGCACCTTCTTGTCTCAGGAAAGCCTTGTCTGAAGTCTTTAAATTAAGATGTTATATACCCTCATACATGCTGCTTTATTTTTCTTCACAGCCGTGTAACTTTTGGACAAAGCACATATTATATGTTCTATTTAATTATTCATCTATAATAATAAATAGTAATGTATTTAAATATTCATATAATCTTTCTCAGTAATCCAGAATAGAAGCTTCATGATGTCACTAACCTACTTCATTTTGTGCTGTTCTGTTTTCCCAGCATATCAAATATGGGATATATATGGGATATATAAATGTTTGGGTCATATTAAGGATGCCACAGATAATAAAAAAATAAATGAAGAAGTGAGTAATAAAGAATAAAAATAAATAAATGGTATCATATTATGACTATGGAGGTGGTGGTAGTGAGAGTGTGGTTTATATCCATGTATAAATAATCAATCACTTCACTGTTAAAGTTATTACCTCTTTGAAAAAATCATATTGTATTCAACTTTCTTCCTAGGCCACTTAACAGTCTCTGGTTGTTTTAATAGGTGCCTAGAAACTGGTTACCCAATGGATTAAGTGGTATAAATAAAGATTAGACAGGGTATAGAGATATACTGCCCTTAGTAAAATACACATTAATAACAATCTTTTGAACTGTGACTTGACTGATTACTAAATATACATTTGAATGCAATTATTTTCAGTCTCATTTATCTGATATTTGGATTCTGAATACAGTTGCCATTCTTCAAATTCGCTTCTTCAGAAAGCACTCTCTCACATTATAACTTCTGTCTCTGGGGAAAGTGGTCATAATCAATTTTATGGTCAATAACTCTGCTCACTCAACATCTGAAAGTACATTCCCAGCCACAAAACAGTAGCCAGCAGCTGTAGAACAAGTTGGGAGCTTATCTGCATGATCTAGTGGTAGAACAGAGTTGATGTTGGGTTATGATATACACCAGAGAGTTTCAGAGATTTAATAACAAATATTAAATTATCTGTATGCTTTTGCAAATTAGTCTTCCAGTAGGTAGAGGTATCAGTTGAAGTACAGTCCTACAATGCACAATGATGTTATGGTCAAAGATGTACCTCATAGAACATATACCATATATAACACGGTAGGAACTACATAACCAAGCACCCTTCATGACATTCACTCAATGACAATGGAGCTTATGGACATAGTCTCAGAATAAATCCTTGTCATTAAGCAACATATGACCAGACTTCTGTCTAATTTAGTGTTGTGATTGTCTAGAAATACATTAGCGTTACTGACCAAACTAAACTGAATCTGTAAACTAGCTCTTCATGCATATCCACTGCAACCCAACTACTTTCAATTTGGAGAATTTCAGCTTAAAGGAAAAGAGTGGCTATTACACTGTTTACCTAACAATAAATTCATATTTATTTGTTTGTGTGCAAAGAAAAAAATTAGAAAACATAAGAAAAAGCATTTCACTTGTCAAAATAAGAAAAAAGTTAACATTAGATTTGCTTTTCCTAAAAAGAAGGTAATGTGAGAATCACCAAATTCTGAATATTATTCTTATACTTTCCTTTGGGAAGTATGAATGTGTTCATTGGCCATATCTACCCTGGAAGAACCCTGATTCAACTCAAAAATTTTGAGATTATTTATTCTAAATTTATACTTGGATATAGAAAGAAAAATCATGGACATGTTGAAATTATATCACTAGATAAGATGTCAGTATGTTTAATAAAAACAGATTTTCTTCAACCACATGGTCACAGAAGCACTGCAAAGGTTCTGTGAAATACCTTTAACCCTGCTTGAAAAGATGAAGCTAGTGTTTTAGACTTAGAGCATTAACATTTATTACAATGTTCATTTAGTTTCTCAACATAATCCTACCAGATAATCAGAAACTTAATTCACTTGTCTTTTATCTCTTCCCTGCACCTACTTTATTGCTCCAATACCCTTTTGATGTGGTTAAGTCTCCACAAACACAGTTTCAATATTTTCTGAAACAAATTCAATAAAAATCTACTTAAAAACCCCAAGGTTTGAATTATTTTTATTTGAATTATTTTATTCTACTCATGATGTCTACATTTTTAACTATGAGAACTTTCAACTCTAAATAGGTCAGAAACCATCAAAAGACATTGCTGATAATATAAAACTATCATATGAGAAGTTTTATAATTTTAAGTTTTGTATTTTGCTTCATGGTATTAGAGAAAGATCACATTTTAGAATTATGATTTAAAAAGATAACTGAGATAGATTGCAACTTATGAGAAAATGCTTTTACTACTGTACTTAAGAAATGCTTAACAAGTTCTTGCTTGAAAAACCTTGACATACAAGAGTTCACCAGTTGTCCACTTGTCTGAATCCCTACAAATAATTCTATGTGTAATATTAGTGTTCAGAATGCTATAGTAGATACAGCTGGGAATATAAATTAAAATATGACCTGTTGTTAACGTGCACAAAATCTAATAAAGGATTTGCTAATACCACTGCCTCTTGCAGTTCAACAGCAGTACCTGTAAAAACACAGTTGAGAAAAACGTGCAGTTTGTGACCATGTACACCCATATATGCTTTACTTGGTATTGAGTCCTATAATCTAAGAGGTAGGTAAAATGAGGAAATTGTGAATGGCCATAAGTGAATGCCATATGAAATAATTTTAAGTGGATACAGGTAATATAATTATTAACTTAAAATCAGGTATGAGAAAGTGTCTCTATGGTTATATTTTTGCTACTGATATCTTAGTTATTGTGTTTCAGGGAATAATAAATTCATCTCTTAATAGTGATCAATATTTCACAAAATTGTTATTTATATTAAATAAATTTAATGCAATAAAGTTTTATTCTGTATATGTGCACTTGTTTTTTAAAATTGACTTTAAGATGTTTTTTTTATTTTGGTGGTACTGGGGATTGAATTTAAGGCTTTAAGTTTGTGAAACAGGTACAGTACCATTTGAACTAGACTTTTAACCCTTTTTGCTCTGGTTATTTTGGAGATAGGGTCTTGCTTTTTCCCCAGGCCAGCCTAAACCACAATTCTCCTAGGTCAGGCTTCAACTCTCACTAGTGTGACAGGAATGCTACATCACACCCAGGTATCAGTTGAGATGGGATTCTCACAAACATTTCAGTAGGGCTTGTAATCCTCCTGATCTCTGACTGCCAAGGAACTAAGATTACAGGCTTGAGCCAGTGGCTCCAGGCTGATTTACATTTTCTTTTTGAACTATATGTTTAATACATTTTATCAATATAATACAAACTTAATAGTATTTTGGTTTTGTGGTGAAATGTCATGCATGCCTGTAAACTAAGCCATTGAGAAGATGAGGGAAAGAAGATCACAAGTTTGAGGGCAGGTTTGCCTTTTGAGACCCTGTCTCTGAATAAAAAATTTAAAAAGGGATTTAGATGGAGGTCAGAGGAATTGTGCTTGCCTAGCATGCATGAGGCTTTGGGTTCAATTTCAAGTGCCACATAAAAACAGTATTTAAAACTCATTCAATACTTTATGACATGGTTTAAATACAAAGAAATTGTTTCCTGGATACAAAATGTGTATCCTTGTACCTTTGAAGAATTCTTTGAAATTTTTTCCATTTCTTTATGTTTTTGGTCCACTCTAGGTTAAAAAATTTTAAATATACATAAGTAGGCCTGATATTGGAAAGGTAATAGACTAAGAAGTTACAATTGTCAATTCCTTCATAGAGTCCAGTGAATTACAAACAACTGAAATGAATTGCAACCAGCAGGCTACTTACTTTTTTTTTGTGATAACCAGTCACATATCTACAGCAACCACATGAATGCCCAATCAAGAAAATACCACATTAGAAAAAGTAGAAAATTTCCCATCATTCTTACTTGCACATGCACCATGCTGGATAATGAATGTGATGCAGTCGAGAGGAAGCAGAGCAGTGGTAGAGTATATGCTTAGTGTGTGCTGTGCCCTGATTTGGGTCCCAGAACCACAGCAAACAAGTAAGTAAATACTGGTAAGCAAATAAATAAAAATTTAAATAAAACTATAATATAAATCTGTTATATAGAAAAAACATGATACTGATCAGAAAAATTTAAATGTAGGAATACATTTTAAAGAAAAAAGCTGGTGTCACCCATCTGCATGTCAGCACCATTCTTGTCAGAAGTAAAATTTTGGTGCTGAGACGAAAAAAGAAAGGAAGGAAGAAAAAAAGCCACATGAAGAGAAACAAAAATACGTAGAATTGTTTATATTTTGATTTCTACTTTCTCACTTTTCCTTCTTTCAACAAAGAAGGGCAACCAAAATTTCACACAGCCTTCCCATAAAATAATGTCTTGATCTCCATGGTGCTAAATCAGAGTCAATTTGTCCAATTCCCTTAAAATACTCTCAGCATCATTCCAATCTACTCCTTGTCTAAGCCTCCCAGGTAAACACCTTTGTTTATGTTCCTATGACACCATGCTTTCCTGCCTTTTATTTCTATTATTTTACATCTCCCATTGCTAAAGTAAAGTAAATTGTAGAGTTAAGAATAGTAATCTCTGTTATGTGATTTGTATCTAAAACAAAATTTTGCAAAAACTATTTTTCATTACATAAATAACTTCAGTTCATTAAAAATCTAGGTTATTTTGATAAAATATTTTAGTGTTCAAAAGAATGTACTTCAGAATATGATACAGCTACTTGCACACCCATGTTTAATACAGCACTATTTACAATAGCCAAGATTTGGATACAGCCCAGATGCCCCACAAATGATGAGTGGATTAAGAAAATGTGATAGATATACACAATGGAGTTTCATTCAGTTGTAAAGAAGAATGAAATATGTTGTTTGCAGGTAAATGGATACAATTGCATAACTTCATATTAAGTGAAGTAAGCTAAGCTCAAAAAATCAAAGGTCACATGTTTTCGCTCATATTTGAAACTATACTTAAAAGTTAAATGTATGTATAGAAATATATATGACCATATACTATATATATGTAATGACAGAACAAAATTGTATTATTGAGTCTGTCTGAAGGGCTTACAGGAGGTGGGAGAGGGAAATAAAATGTTAGAGAATGAAAAACATTGAAACAACACATGTATATATGAATA
Organism: Castor canadensis; assembly: GCF_047511655.1. Classification (NCBI taxonomy): domain Eukaryota; kingdom Metazoa; phylum Chordata; class Mammalia; order Rodentia; family Castoridae; genus Castor; species Castor canadensis. The sequence goes on from NC_133398.1 coordinate 99,174,099, forward strand.
TAATATAATGCCCAGTACAGTAAGCTGTTGAATATTAGGGGAACTTGGTGATAGACAATCAGTAAGAATGGAAGGGAGAGGGTTAATTTGATAAAAGCATGCTATGTACAGACCCTAAGTACCAAGGTTAACCTCCCTTGGATGGTCAATATACATGAAATTTTTTAAAAGGTGAAGAGCAGGAGGGAAATACAAATCTTTTTCAGGTGTGTGTATCAGTGGGAGGAATGAATGAATCAGGGTATATATGGAAGATGGGTTTTATATCCATATATGAAAATAAAAGAATGAAACCTATTGAAATTGTTCTTGGAAAGACAAGAGGGTAGAGGGAAAATGATGGAGAGGGTAAATTCAACTAAAATGCATGTCAAACATCTACATAAATATATGCCTCTGTGAAATATTATTTATTAAAAAAATCACAAATAAAAAAGAAAATATTTTAGTGTCCCTAAAATCCATTATCAAAGGTGTCTCACTGTACCTAGAAACTAGCCTGGTGTCTTACTTCACAACAATGTTGTCTAACTTTTTAATCATACAACATGCCTAGAAAATAGTAGATTTTTATAAAAATCTGTTAATAATAAAAGTCTCTGACTTATCCATTTATTTACAGATTACATGTGACCTTGCACAATGTAGTATATGTACTCTTGGTATAAGTACTTAACTATGAAATTAGAGGGAAATGGAATAGCAATTAAGAAATTGTCAAGTATGTTTTGTGCATTATGTGATCTTTTAGAAAAAAGAATAATATACCTATTTTCTCCGTGTGATAATTTTACACATGTGTGTTTAAAATATTCAAGAGCAATGGTTTTTAAGCATGGAGATTTTATCAAGGAGACATATGACAATGTCTAGAGGTATTGTTTTTTGTCATGGCTGGGGACATAGAAGTGCTGTTGGCATCTAGTGTGTAAGAAGTCATGGATGTTGCTAATTATCCTATAATGCATTGGTAGTCTATATAACAAAATGATCCAGTCTAAAATGGCAATGGTGGCAAGACTGAGAAATGTGCACAGTGCATTTTAAATGTTGCAATAAAAGGAAAGTGAAATTAAAAATTAAAAAAAAAGAAATTATCAAGTGTATCAGAAATCCCACATATATTGATAAGTCAATATGCCAGAGAAAAATTCAATGTATCTTTTATACTACATATTTAAGAAGCAATATTTTATAAAGACAACATATCTGCTTTTGTTTCCATTTAAATTGGTGAGGTTGAAAGTTTCTGTCATCTAATGCACTCTTGTCACTTTCATCAACTTATCTCAAGGCTGCAGTTGTTGGTTTATGACTTCCTTTTTTTCCACTCTTGATCTTATTTCCATTTCATCCTGTTTAGTTATGTCAAAGTTAAATTGCTCAGATCTTAAAATGCACAGCATGAATTATGAAAACTAAGAGAGTAAGGAATCCACAGATGTCATCAATAGGCAGTAGGCATGGAAAATCTGAAAAGGGAGTTTAACATTTGCATAGCATTTTGAAATGTAGCAGGAGAATTTTCATAATACTCTCATTGATCTTTTTCTGCAGATCAGAAGCAAATATTTGGGAATGCAGTTTTTTACTTACTTACACTTTTATAGTGTAAGTGAGAAAAAGTAATTTTCTCGCTACACTTTTAGAACTCTTAGCTGAAGGTGAAGCCCCTGTAACAAATAGATTAAAAACATAAAAACACACATTAGTTTAATATTATGTATTTCTAATGAGCATATGGACAATATTCAGAGAAATTAGTAAATCTAGGCTCAGATACCACCATACCAACCTTGGCTGAAACAAAGAAAGAAGAGTGTAGGGAAGGCTGGTTACAGGGAAGTCATCAGGAAATATGTGATAAGCAAAAGCAAGGTTTGTTTTGCTGATTTAAGACCAGTGTCTTTGCCATTGATGAGTTTCTGGTAATTTAGAAACTAGTCTTATAATAAAAGTTACCTGTTAGCTATCAACTTTCCTCATAGAAGGTGATTTCTACTGTTTTCAGAGTTCCTCCTGTGTATGCTTTTTCTCAAAACAATCCACCCAAAATAACTTAAATGAAAAGGGAATATTTGAGAGTGGTATGTTTTGGTCTTCTACAATAGCAAAGTGAGCACTTTTAACCTATGAACTAAGGAAAGGGCTAAAAGAAGAAAAAGTAGGTGAGAGAAGATGTAGATCATTTATTGAATACCACTATACACTTGTATTACACCAGATATTTCATTTAGTATTCAAAATTATGTCTGTGAGGTGTGTCTTATTATCCACCTTTCACAAATGAGATGACTCAGGGCCAGATATAATATTCAACAGAGTTCAGGTACAAACTCAGATTACCTGAATCTAGATAACTTATTTTTCCTCCAATTTCAGTGAGTTACAGAAATGTATTTCCTGTCATTAATTGGGAAAATGTATTCATGACACTTTGAAGGTTTTATTAAGGGTGATTAATGCTGAAGGAATGTGGACCTACAAACTTGCTGTGTTTAAATAGTGACATAAATGGATGTCTGTAAAATGTGACCATGCTTTTCCAGGTTTCTCTTGTCCATATCCCATTGACATGAGAAGTGCCAAGGCTAACCCATGAGAGGAGAAGTGTTTGTGAAGCCCAGACTAGTTACCCTAATCATTTCAGTGAAGGCCATCCCAGAACAGCACCCATCAGATGACCACATGACATGTGAGCAATCATAGCCAAGGTCAAGAGCATTATAGTCACCTGGCTAACCAACTTACAGAAATGAACAATTTTATGCCATTGGGGTTTTGTGATTTTTTATGGCAATAAAAAACCTAGCTATTTTCCTTCTACAATGAGGTATGGTAGGACTTATAATAGTTAACCCTCTTATTATTGCACACATATGAAAACTGACCTGTCACAAACATTCCTCTTTTAATTCATTTTTCCCAATATTCTTTATCCATCTTTTATATGTATTAAGATATCCCTTCTTAAACCCCTAGTAATTGCCTGCCAAACCAATCTAAATCCCTTACTCAGTCACTAAAGGTCATCTGATTCCAATATGCCATTATTTGTGACATTTATTCAAACCAGAATACCTTCCCTGCTCCACCACTGTGTAAATACAATGCTCTTCCTCCACGGAGAAGTTGAAATCATACTTTCTTCCTGGTGAAACAGCAGAGTGATATGTTTCATTCTGTTCCTACCTAGAAATTTTTTGGGGGGTGGTACTGGGGATTGAACCCAGAGCTTCAGGCATGCTAGGTAAACACACTACCACTGGAGCCATGCCCTAATTCCTTTTGTTTTTAATTTGTTTTTCAGGAAGGGTCTCATGGTTTTACCCAGGCTGGGCTTGACCAAAATCATCTATCTCTGCCTTCCAAGTTAGGGGGATTACAGCAAGAAGGTTCTTTTTAATAAATTTCTTTTATTCATATGTGCATACAATGTCTGGGTTATTTCTCCTTCCTTCCCCCCTATAGCCTCTCTTTCCCCCTGCCTCCTTCCTCTATCCCCCACAACCACACTTCCAGGCAGAAACTATTTTGCCCTTATCTCTAATTTTGCTGAAGAGAGAGTATAAGCAATAATAGGAAGGACCAAGGGTTTTTGCTAATTGAGATAAGGATAGCTATACAGGGAGTTGACTCGCATTGCTTTGCTGTACATATGTGTTACATTCTAAGTTCATTCTTCTTGAACTAACCTTTTCTCTAGTTCCTGGTCCCCTTCTCCTATTGGCCTCTGTCACTTTAAATTTTCTGCACTAGTTCCTTTGTGTTGAGGACATTAAATGCTATCTTGTGGTTTTTTTTTTTTTTTTTTGGATTTCTTGCTATCCTCATACCTCCCTTGTGTGCACTCGCCTCATCTTGTGATCAAAGTCCAACCCCCTTGTTGTGTTTGCCCTCCATCTAAAGTTCACATATGAGGGAGAACATATGAATTTTGGTCTTCTGGGCCTGGTTAGCCTCGCTCAGGATGATGTTCTCCTGTTCTATCCATTCACTTGCAATTATAAGTGGTACAATAAACATGGGTGTGCAAGTGCTTTTCAAATAACCTGTGTCACATTGTTTTGGGTGTATCCCCAAGAGTGTTATTGCTGGATCATATGGCAGATCTAAGTTTAGAATTTTAAGAAGCCTCCCAATTTTTTTCCTGAGTGGTTGTACTAGTTTGTATTCCCACCAGCAGTGTATAAGTGTTCCTTTTTCCCCACCTCTTCACCAACACCTGTTGTTAGTGGTGTGTCAATGATGGCTATTCTAACAGGGGTGAGCTGGAAAATTAGTGTGGTTTAGATTTGCAATATTTTATGGCTAGAGATGGTGAACATTTTTTCATGTGTTTTTTTGCCTTTTAAATATCTTCATTTGAGAAATTTCTGTTTAGTTCAGTTGCCCATTTGTTTATTGGTTCATTAACTTTGGGAGAGTTTAGTTTTTGAGTTCTCTATATATTCTGGTTATCATTCCTTTGTGTGATGTGTAGTAGGCAATTATTTTCTCCCATTCTGTTGGTGGTCTCTTCAGTTTAGAGACCTTTGTCTTTTTGAGCAGAAGCTTTTTAGTTTTATGAAGTCCTATTTGTCTATGCTATCTCTTAATTGCTGAGCTGCTTGGGTTCCATTTGGAAAGTCCCTGCCAATATCTATTACTTCCAAAGTATTGTATACTCTTTCCTGTTCCAATTTTAGTTTTTGGGTTCTGATATTAAGATCCTTGATCCATTTTGATTTAATATTGGTATGCGGTGATAAACATGAATCTAGTTTCATTTTTTTTTGCAGTCTGATAACCAGTTTTCCCATCAGTTTATGTTGAAGAGGCTTTCTTTTCTCTGTCATATATTTTTAGCACCTTTGCCAAAGATAAGTTGGTTATAGTTGTGTGGCTTCATAGCCAGGTCCTCTATTATGTTCCACTGGTCTTCATGTCTGTTTTTGTGCTAGTACCATGCTGTTTTTATTGCTATTTCTTTGTAATATAGTTTGAAGTCGGGTATTGTGATGCCTCCAGCATTGTTCTTTTTACTGAGTATTGCCTTTGCTATTCATGGCCTCTTGTGTTTCAAAATAAGTTTAACAGTTGATTTTTCAATATCTTTGAAGAATGTCATTGGGATTTTGATGTGAATTGCATTAAACACATAGATTACTTTTGGGAGTATAGACATTTTTACAGTGTTGATTCTAGCAATCCATAAACATTGGAGATCTCTCCACTTTCTATATTTTTCCCCAATCTCTTTCTTCAGGAGTTTATAATTTTCATTGTAGAGGTCTTTCACATCCTTTGTTAGGTGTGCTCTTAGGTATTTGATTTTTTTTGAGGCTATTGTAAATGGAATTGTTTTCATATATTATGTCTCAGTTTGTTCATTATTAGTGTATAGAAATGCTAATGACTTTCATATGTTGATTTTGTATCCTGCTCCCTTGCTATAGCTGTTGATGGTGTCTAGGAGCTTTTGGACAGAGTTTTTGGGTCTTTAAGGTATAGGATCTTATTGTCTGAAAGTAAGGATATTTTGACAGTTTCTTTACCTGTTTTTACTCCTTCTTCTTGCGTAATTGCTCTGGCTAGAAATTCCAGTACAATGTTGAATAACAGTAAGGAGAGTGGACATCCTTTTCTCGTTCCTGATTTTAGAGGGAATGGTTTCAGGTTTTCACCATTAAGTATAATGTTGGCTGTAGGTTTGTCATACATAGCTTTTATAATGTTGAAGTACTTTCTTTCTATTCCTAGTTTTCTTAGAGCTTTTATCATGAAATAGTGTGGGATCTCATCAAAGGCTTTTACTACATCTATTGATATGATAAAGTGGATTTTGTCTTTACTTCTATTAAAGTGTTGTATTACATTTATTGATTTGCATATGTTGAACCACCCCTGCATTCCTGGGATGAAGCCTACTTGGTTGTGGTGAATGATCTCTCTGATGTGTTGTTGAATATGGTTTACATTAGTTTATTGAGGATTTTTATCAAATGTTCACTAAGGAGATTGGCCTATTTTTTTCATTTTTGGAGTTGTCTTTGCTTGGATTTGGTATAAGTGTAATGCTGGCCGCATAAAATGTGTTAGGCAGTTTTCCTTCCCTTTCTATTTCATGTAACAGTTTAAAGAGGTTTGTATTAGTATTTCTTTAAAGTTCTGATAGAATGCAGCAGAGAATCCATGTGGTCCTGGAAATTTTTGGGGGGAGACTCTTGATTGCTGCTTCAATTTCATTTTGTGTTATAGATCTGTTCAGCTGACTAATGTCCTTTTTGTTCAGTTTTGGATGATCATAGTATCTAGAAATCTGTCCATTTCTTCAAGATTTTCAAATTCATTTCAATATAGGTTTGCAAAGTAATCTCTAATGATTTCCTGGACTTCAATGGTATTTGTTGTTATCTCCCCTTTTGCATTCCTTATCTTACTCATTTGGGTTTTTTCTCTCCTCAGTTTAGTCAGGTTTGGCAGGGGTCTATTGATCTTGTTTATTTTTTCAAAAAAACATTTTGTTTCATTTGTTTTTTGTATGGTTTTTTAGGTTTCTATTTCATTGATTTCAGCTCTTATTTTTATTATTTCTCTCCTTCTATTTGTTTTGGAATTTGTGTGTTCTTGTTTTTCTAGGAGTTTGAGATATATCATTAGGTCATTGATTTGAGATCATTCAGTCTTTTTAATATATGCACTAATGGCTATAAACTTTCCTCTCAGGACTACCTTTGCTGTGTCCCATACGTTCTGATAGATTGTGTTTTCATTTTCACTGACTTCCAGGAACCTCTTAATTTCCTCTTTTATTTCATAAATGACCCATTGTTCATTAAGCAATGTATTGTTCTGTTTCCAGCTGTTTGCATATTTTTTGTCTTTATTTTTGTTGTTGAGTTCCAGTTTTAATGCATTATGATCAGGTAGAATGCATGGTATAACATGTATTTTCTTATTTTTGCTGAGGTTTGCTTTGTGCCTTAGGATATGATCTATTTTGGAGAAAGTTTCCTGGGCTGCTGAGAAGAATGTATATTATATAAAAGTTGGATGAAATGTTCTGTCGACATCAACAATGTCTACTTTAACTATGGTATGATTTCGATTTAGGATTTCTTTATTGTTTGTTTGGATGACCTATCTATTGATGATAGTGGGGTGTTAAAGTCTCCCTCTACCACTGTGTTGGAGTTAATATATGCTTTTAGGTCCTTCAGTGTATGTTTGATGAAATTGGGTGAATTGACATCTGCTGCATATAGGTTGATAATTGTTATTACTTTTTGGTCTATTTCCCCCCTTGTATTAGTATGGTATGTCCTTCTTTATCTCGTTTGATCAATGTAGGTTTGAAGTCTAATTTGTCCAAGATAAGTATTGCTACTCTTGCTTGTTTTCCAGGGCCATTGGCTTGGAAATCTTCTTCCCACCTTTCACCCTAAACCTATGCTTATTTCTATTGATGAGATGGGTCTCCTGTAAGCAACAAATTGTTAGATCTTCCTTTTTAATCCAGTTTGTTAGACTGTCCCTTTTGATGGGGGAATTAAGTCCACTCACATTAAATGTTAGTATTGATAAATATGTGGTGATTCCTGTCACTTCATTGTCTTAGTTGTTTGTGGGTTTGATTGTGTGTAGCTCAATCAATGTTACTCTATAGTTTCTTGCTTTTTCTGTTCCTGTTGTTTGGTACTGCCAGGCAGAAAGTTCTTAATACGTTCATTATGGCATTGTCCACATTCTGATTTATGAAATAAGTGATATGTGTGCAAGTTTTAAATCATCTTACACCTTGATTTTTATAATTAAAGGCAAGAGTTGGGCATCCTCACTCTCCTCAGTGACATTTCTTGTTCTTTTCTCTATCCTGTTATAACTACTACTTTACTCCATCCATGACTTCAAGCTTCCCCATCACAGATCACCAACTCTGGCAAAGAGATTTTGATAATTAGTTGCTACACAAATAAATATGACTTTATTCTAATCACAATGAATTTAACAGTAGTAATATTTCAGAAAAATATTCAAGATCATATTATGACAAAGGACTGAGTGATTAGTCATTTATTTTATGCACACATGCATGTGTTTCAGTGGAATTCCCCAAAAGGAAAATAATGTCTATCTATGCATGAGCATGGAAACAGATAATATTGTTAGCACCATAGAAAAGAGAGAGAAAAGCTCTCCAAAAACGATTGCTTTGTTGATACATTGTCAAAAGCACAATTGCCTTCTCTGTAGAAGGAAACTTATTTTTATCCCTGTCACTATACAGAATTAGTGCTTATGTAGATGCTTCTTATCTTTTGATATATCTTTTGTTGGATTTGGTATGGCTTGTGAAATTTTCTCTATGTATTCTACCATGTATATTTTCATGTTATTCCACAAAACATAACAGCAAAATTAGCAATTATCCCATTTTATCACTTGATGTATTTAATTTATTCATGCACTCATTCAGTCTAATCTCAGTTTCCCAGAAGCAGCTTAGAGTCACACATATATAAATAAGCCCACATGAAGTGGAAATAAAAAAAAGCCTGTGAAACCTGACTGAATATGTACATCTTTATTTGAAGCCTGCATGTGAGTGTGTATGGTCTCTCTATAATATAATGCTCACAACTTTAATCATTCAACTAAAACCTCTCACTGGGAACTTTATATATAAATGGGATTGTGAAAGACACTTTATCTATTTCTCAGCAAGAACATTCTTCCCAGAAGTAAAAAAGGGGGGTCCAAGTAAGGCTTATATTCCAGCTCCCTCTTTTTATAACCTTTAAATGTCAAGGGGTCTATGCAATAAAGTTGATCAATTCTTCTACTACCAAGGTAGTGATTAAAGTGTAAATTGCAGGAAGTTCCCAAGTCATTAGAGATTATTACAATGGATAAATGACACAGATTGATGCTGCATTTTTCGTAGGCTAATTTATAGCATAGGAATAAAAGTATACATGTTTGCCAGGTTGAAATGCTTGAAAAATCATAGTGAAACAGATTTTGATTGATTATAAGATCATTCCAAAACTATTTGTGTATCTTCTGTGTGTGTATATATCTGTATGGTGCATACACTAGGAAGATCTAATTTCTTGCTATTGAAATAACAAATAAATAAATAAAATTGTCTCTTTACAACCCCTTGTTTCCCATCACCTTTACAGGTTACCTTCTCTTGCACACTTAGCTATTAAATACTTTCCAGAATGACAAATTATTTGAATGAGGCCTGACCCACCATAAACTTAAAAGCAACCACATCCAATAGCAATAAAAATACATTTCAGTGGTACACAATTATCTTGTGGATTTGTGTGAATTTTCCTGTTTTTAAGTAAAAATTATTTCAACCAAATGCATAGATTAGAAATGTTCAAATTCAAAGTATTTAATAATAATATATGCCCATGACCTGTTCAATGATCAAACAAACCATGATATAGCAAATTTGTGTCACCACAGAGAGTTCCCTTGTGTCTCTTTCCAGTCTATTTTCAATACACAGGCAACCATTTTCTGACTTACACAGCTAGATATGCATTAACTCTTCCCTTTGATCTTAGTCTTCTTTTGCTCAGTATAGTGTCTGTGAGAGGCATCCACATACTATGTCTCAGTAAATGGGTTCCTAAATTATCTTTATCTGTTCTTCTGTTGATAAGCATGTGCTTTATTTCCAGATCTAGGCTATTAACAGTTTGTACTTATTATAGATTATTGATTTAAAGTGATAGATGCAAATGTGTATATTTGTGTATATATGTATGTCCAAAATCAGTTTTATTCTAAAAATATATAGAATGAACTACTGTCTATTTCCCTAATAGTATTTTCATGTGCGTGATCTTGTCTAATTTATCAGGTTTATTTCATTATGAATAGCATTTTTGAGTCCTGTCTGAAAAATCGTTTGCCTACTTCTGTGGCCATGCAAGTATTCTTCCATAATTTCCTTCACAAAATGTGGCTTTAGAATTTATGCTGACATTTATGATACAACATAATTTTGTTTATACAATTAGACATTACAAAATTATATTTGTTATTTTCATATGCATATCCATTAATTAAATACCATTTGACTAGGTATCTACAAAAATGATTTGACATTTGCACAAGTTTAGAGGGTTCTGGTTTGATTTCCCTTAGTTTATAAAGTAAAGATTACCAGAAGAAAACAGAGTGAGAACAGTTCAGGACATTATATTAGGCAGGAATTTTTGGACAATGCTGTAAGAGGATAGGAATCAAAAGCAGAAATAGGCAAATGAAGTAACAAACTAAAAAGCTTTTGCACAGCAAAGGAAACAATCATCAGAAGCACAATGAGAAAAAAATATTTCCAAAGTATACATTTGACAAGGGATTGATACACAGAATATATAAGAAACTCCTAAAAGAACACAATAATTAAGTAAATAATGTAAACCAGTGAAAAATTGGTTATAGACCTAAATAGGAGTCTTTTGAAAAGAAGATATACAAATGATCAACAGGTACATGAAAAACTTAAACTTTATTCATCATCAAAGGAATGGAATCTAAGCTACAATGAGAGAGCACCTTGCTCTGTTAACAATTGCCCCTTTATTAAAGATAAAAAACCATGGATAACAAGTATTGACAAGGATATGGAGAATAGTAACCTTTTTGCCTGTTGATTGGAATGTAAGTTAGTAGAGGCATTATAGAAAACAGTATGGGGCTTCCTCAAAAGATAAAATAAATCTACCATATCCTACTCCTGGGTATGCATCTAAAAGAAATAAAAATCAGTACATAAAAGAAACATCTGTATTCTCATATTCACTGCAGAACTAATTGCAATAACCAAGAAATGGAGACAACCTATGTCCATCAACTGATAAACAGATAACAAAAATGTGATATCTAACACAATAGAGCACTATTCTACTTTGATGGTCAGTCATACAAAGAATGAAATTCTATCCTTTACATCAACATGACTGAAGCTAAAGATCATGTTAGGTGAAATAAACCAGGTACAGGAAGCAAAATATCATATAATATCACTCAAATGTGAAATATACAACAGTGAGCTTCTAGAAATTGAGACTAGAATGGTGGCTATCTGAGACTAGGTTGTATAGGTAGGAGGAAGGGATTGGGAAAAGTTGGTCAATGTGTACAAAGAAACAGTTAAATAGGAGCAAAAAGTTCTGGTGGGCAACAGTGCAGTAGGAGAGCTACTGATAACAATATGTACTGCATATTTCAAAAAGCTAGTAAGAAGGATTTTGAATGTTTCTGCCATTGAGAAATTATGTTTGGGAGATATTTATGTAATGGTGGACTTGATTTATACATCATACAATGTGTGCATGTATTGAAACATCACATTGACCTATTTGTATGTATATTGTATATTATATTATCAGTTAATAATTAAAAATAAATTTTCACATTTTAGGAAGTATATCATGTTTCATTCATTTTTGGACAATTTTTGCATAAAGTTTTATGATATAAAATATTATAATATAATAGTTGTTATATACTGTGACTCTCCTCCAGTATCATATTATGAAGCCCTAAATCTATGTACTTCCATATGTGACTATATTTAGAATGGAACATTTCTAAAGAAAATAAAATATAAAGTGAAATATATAGAGTGGTCCCTAATCCAGTCTTACTGGTATCCCTCCAGGGAAAAGAGAGTAGGATATTCAAAGAGAAACTAAGGATGCATGTTTGAAAGAGATGACCATGTGATGAGATAATGAGGATATAGCCATCTAAAGGCAAAGAAGAGATGCCTCAGAGTAATCCAATCCTGCAAGTACCTTGACCTTAGGTTACCAGCTTTCAGAACTGTTGCTTTAGTTTATTTAGGTATTTTGTCAGAGCATCTTTATGGACCAAATCATATCAACTCAAAATCTATATACAGATGATCAAACCCTATTATGCATAGATTTGGAGATAGGGACTTTAAGGTGATAATTAAGGCAGCAGGAAATCATAAAGATGCAACTTACATCCAATTTGACACATGTCCTTATAAGAAGAGACACCAGTGCTGCTACACACAGAGAAAAGGTCATATGAGGACATAGTGAGTGGTACATCTACAAGCCAAGGAGCAAGAGCTCAGAAGAAGCCAAATCTGCCAATACCTTGATCTTGAGCGTAAAGCCATGCAATTTGTGGTATTTTTTTGTGTTTGAAAGATATTTATATCTCCCAGACTAATATAAGCAGCCCTAGAAAACTAACCTAGGGTGTTAGGCAGAAACAAATATTCCAAAAATAGAAAACAATGGCATGAGAAAAGTTTGAGGAAAACTTTCTCTGATTCAAGTTTTAATTTTTGTGTTTTGAACTCCCACAGCATGGTCTGTGTCTAAGACTAACAGGGATCCTTAAAATAAATCAACACTTGTCATACAAAATATTCATCCTTTCTTGCCTTCTGTCTCCCTCAAAACACATACACTTGAATGAAAATATAGCAATGAAGCCACTTGAAAGAGTTTTAAGTGGGAGGGGTATGAAATATGGGAAAGTCACAATGATAGTCCCCCAATACAACTAATTTATGCTAATAAAAATTTTTATAAATATCTTTGTTCAGAAAGTTTGTCTCTGGAAGTTCAGATTTCAAAAGAATATTCTCCATCACATTCCTGTCAATTGTTTGGTTAATGGGTGTCTGAGAGAGAGAGAGAGAGAGAGAGAGACAGAGAGAGAGAGAAAGAAGAAAGACTCCATCAATTCATTATTTCCTCATCTGTGCGGTAACAGCCTGTCTCATAATTGTGGACTTAAGCCTCTTGCTTCCACAAAGGGAAAGAAAAGCAGTACTTTTTCCCTTTCGCATTCCTGTAGGTGCAAATCAAATGAAACTGAAGTGAAAACTAGAAGCACATCAAAGCAATATTAGTTTGAATTCTGTTCTTGTCAAGTTAAGTATACAATATAGTATTTTTCTATTACTGAAGAAAATTTGTAAGGTAACCCAAGGCCCTTTCTGTGTTGGGCCCATTATCATCAGTAGTTTAATACACTCCTTTTAAAATCTAAGAATTAAATTTAAAATTTCAGTTAAATGGTAACTATTTGTTTCTCTGTGAGAAACAAATACAAGGTTCCTACAGGTGTCCTGAATAACAGATGGTCCTGAAAAATGAAAAGAATACAAAGAGAAGTAGACTGTCCATTTAATTAACTATCAGTTTTAACACTAAAAGCCTTAAAAATCCCAGTTTTATGAAATTAGGTTTGTTACTTATTTTAATATTTATGAATGAACAGTTGATATGTGAGTATGTCTATAGTAGTTAGGCTTGAAATCAAGTATTTATGAAAAAAAACTTACCACAATTTTTTTTTATTTTGTGTTGTTTAAAAAATGATTTTGTCAAAAGCTGCACCAAAGAAATACTTCATGGTAGTGTTAGCAAAATTCTAGGATTTTATGTTTAGAAAAATGTGCACACTAGCTTATTCAAGACAAAAGCTTTGAGATGGGTCTGTGGCTCAAATAGTAGAGCACTTGCCTAGCATGTGTGAAGCCCTGGTTTAATCCCCAGTAAAAAAATAAAAAGATAAAAGGTAATAATATGACATTAATTTGAATTGTATAACTTATGCAAAATGAAACACCTTTTTAATGCACTTAGGTAAAGTAGGATTAGCAGTAGAAGTAACATATGGTGTACTCCCTGGTCTATTGTCTGCATGTGGAATTTCTACTTTATAAAGCTTCAACATTTAGCTTACATTCCAGTGCATTATTTTATTCAAAGAAAAAAAATCACATGAGTTTAAAATGTTTTCTGTAACAGACATTTAAATTTAGATCTCAATTCCATAAATAAAAAATGTCTAATACAGTATATATTTTAGATTTCTGTCACTATAAGGAAATACCTGAGATAATTAATTTTTAAATAGGAAAAGGTTAGTATCAATTACAGTTCTGGTCAATAATCAATTTGCCCCAAATCTTTAGATGTGTGGCCCAGCAGCACATCATGGTGGGAACATATGACAGAGTTAACCGTTCACCTCATCAGCCAGGAAGTAAAGTGTGAGGAAGAGGAAAGGGCTCACATTGCACATCCTTTTAAGGATAGACCCACAGTGAAGTAAGGACTTCCCTCCAGGGCCCAACTTCTAATTGTCTACATCATTTCTCAATAGTGCCACCCACCTAGAGACACATGGATCTTTAGGGGACCTTCAACTGCTTTATTCTAGAAATTTACATTCAACTTTCTGGAAACAACACTAACTTCTCACTTAAAAAAGGCATTTGTTGCCTATTTTGTAAAATGTGATATATGACTGTTGAACTATATTCTGTGAAAGCCACTCAAGAAATTTCTAATATTAGAAATCTTAGAAAATATCATATTCTTAAAGTAATAAGTTGTGTTCTATTAATTCTTTGAAAATGACCAAAGTAATATATTATATCCTTCCTTTTTATATAACATCTGAATATTCATGTAACTATACATACACACTGTATTTTTATGTTAAAATACCATAATATATTTTACATTAACAAACTCATACAAATCAAATTGAGTATTTACATGATTATAGAAATGAATTTAAAAGAAAAGTATAATTTCTTGGTTACTGGGGTAGTGCCCTCAAAGAAGATATTGGGACTAGTGCTCTTTCTCATTTTGCTTCCTGGCTGCCATGAGGTGAGGAGGAGTTACCTTTGCCACACAGTCCTGCCATGATTTGCTGCTTTGCCATGGACCCAAAGGCAACCAGGCCAAGTGACCATGAACTGAAACCTCTGAAATCATCAATCAAAATAAATACTTCCTCCTTATAAGTTGATTTTCTCAGGTATTTTGACACCTAGGTGAAACTAACTAATAAACCTTTCATTTGCATGCAATGGTTGATGTTGTCAGTCTTTCAACATCTTGCTTACATGTCTCTAACCTAAGGCATTTCTCCAATGTATATAAGTCAGAGATGATTTTCTTTCCCCTATAGTACACTGTGTTAATAGGTTTGAACCCAACTCTACTAATTAATAGCTATGAGACTACAAATATGCTTCTAAGCTTCAATTTGTTTTTTAACTCTGAACAACTGGAATAATTTTTAAATGTTGTAATAATTAAAGTGAAATAACTCATATAAAACTTTTACATAGTATATAACAAAAACGTTGATACTAAGTGAACTACTTGAACTCTTTTTCCTCAATACTTGCAATAGTCATTACTTGTCATCATTCAAGTTCTCTCTACTGCACTTTCTTGCCTCAGGGAAGCCTTGTCTGAGCTCTCTAAATTAAGATGTTATGCACCCTCATAATGCAGCTTTACTTTTCTTCATAGCAGTAAAACTTTTGGGCAAACCACACATCATATGTTCTGTTTAATTATTCATCTATAATAATAAATAGTAATCTATTTAAATATTCATTTAATCTTCCTCAGTAATCCAGAATAGAAGCTTCATGATGTCAGTAACCTACTTCATTTTGTTCTCCTCTGTTTTCTTAGCAAATCAAACAGTGTTTGAGTCATACTAAGGATGCCATAGATAATAAAAAATAAATGCATAAATGAATGATAAGTAATAAAAAGTAATAAATGGTAACATATTATGATTATGGAGGTGGCTGTAGTGAGAGTGTGGTTTATATCCATGTATAAATAATCAATCACTTCACTGTTAAAGTTGTTACCTATTTGAAAAATCATACTGTATTCAACTTTAAATTCCTAGGGCACTTAACAGTCTCTGGTTCTTTTAATAGGTGCCTAGAAACTTATTTCCCAATGAAGTAAGTGGTGTAAATAGAGATTAGAAAGGGTATAGAGATATATTGCCCTTAGTAAAAATGCACATTAATAACAATCTTTTGAACTGTGACTTGACTGATTACTAAAGGTAAATTTGAATGAAATTATTTTCAATCTCATTTATCTGATATTTGGATTCTGAATACAATTTCCATTCTTCAAGTTTCCTTCTTCAGAAAGCACTCTTGCATTATAACTTCTGTCTCTGGGGAAAGTGGTCATAATGAATTTGATTGTCAATAACTCTGCCTCACTCAGCATCTGAAAGTACATTCCAGGCCACAGAACAGTAGCCAGTAGCTGTAGAACAAGTTGGGAGCTTATCTGCATGCTCTAGTGGTAGAACAGAGTTGATGTTGGGTTATGATATACACCAGAGGGTTTCAGAGATTTATGAACAAATATTAAATTATCCACATGCTTTTGCAAATTAGTCTTCCACTGTGTAGAGGTATCAGTTGAAGTACAGTCTTACACTGCACAGTGATGTTATGGTCAAAGATGTACCTCATATAACATATACCATATATAACATGGTAGGAACTACATAACCAAACACCCTTCATGATATTCACTCAATGACAATGGAGCCTATGGACATAGCCTCAAAATACATTCCTGTCTTTAAGCAACATATGACTAGACTTCTCTCTAACTGAGTGTTATGATTGTCTAGAAACACATTAGCATTACTGACCAAACTAAACTGAATCTGTAAACTAGCTATTCATGCATATCTACTGCAACCCAAGTACTTACAATTTGGAGAATTTCAGTTTAAAAGAAAAGACTGGCTATTACACTGTTTACCCAACAACAAATTCATATTTATTTGCTTGTGTGCAAAGAGAAAAATTTTAGAAAACATAAGAAAAAGCAAGTTTCACATGTTTCATTTGGCAAAATAAGAAAGAAGTTATCATTAGATTTGCGTTCCCTAAAAAAGAAGGTAATGTGAAAATCACCAAATACTGAATATTCTGCTTACAATTTCCTTTGAGAAATATCAACGTGTTCATTGGCCACATCTACCCTGGAAGAAACTTGATTCCACTAAAAAATGTTGAGATTATTTTGTCTAAATCTATACTAAGATGTAGAAAGGAAAATCACAGAGTTGTTGAAATTATATCACTAGATTAGATGTGGGCATGTTTAATAAAAACAGATTTTCTTCAACCACATGGTCACAGAAGCACTGCAAAGGTTCTGTGAAATACCTTTAACCCTGCTTGAAAAGATGAAGCTAGTGTTTTAGACTTAGAGCATTAACATTTATTACACTGATCATTTACTTTCTCATCATAATCCCACCAGATAATCAAAAACTTAATTCACTTGTCTTTTATCTCTTCCCTACTTTAGGTAGGTACTTTATTGCTTCAATACCCTTTTTATGTGGCTAAGTCTCTACAAACACAGATTCAATGTTTTCTGAAAGAAATTCCATAAAAATCTACTTAAAAACCCCAAGGTATTCAACTACTTTATCAATTAATTTCCAGTTAAATAGCTCAAAGTTTGAATTATTTTTATTTGAATTATTTTATTCTACTCATGATGTCTACATTTTTAACTATGAGTACTTTCAACTCTAAATAGGTCAGAAACCATCAAAAGACGTTGTTGATAATATAAAACTATCATAAGGGAAGTTTTATAATTTTCAGTTTTGTATTTTGCTTCATGGTAATTAGCGAAAGATCACATTATATAATTACAATTTAAAAAGACACTGAGATAGACTGCAACACATGCAAAAATGCTTTTACTACTGTACCTAAGAAATGCTTAACAGGTTTTGGCTTGAAAAACCTTGACATACAAGAGTTCACCAGTTGTCCAGTTGTCTGAATCCCTACAAATAATACCATGTGGAAAATTAGTGCTTAGAATGCTATAGTAGATACAGCTAGGAATATAAATTAAAATATGATCTGTTGCTAGTGTGCACAAAATCTAATGAAGGATTTACTAATCACACTTTCTCCTGCAGGTCAACAGCACTACCTTTAAAAACACAGTTGAGAAAAATGTGCAGTTTGAGATCATGTACACACATATGCTCTTTACTTGGAATTGAGTCTCCTATACTCTGAGAGGTAGGTGAAATGAGGAAATTGTGAATGGTCATAAGTGAATGCCATAAGAAATTATTTCAAGTGGAAGCAGGTAATATAATTACTAACTTTAAATTAGGTACGATAAAAGGCCTCTATGATTACATTTTTGCTACTTATATCTTAATTATTGTGTTTTAGGGAATAAAAAATACATCTCTTAATAGTGATCAATATTTCACAAAATTGTTATTTATATTAAATAAATTCAGTTCAATAAAGTTTTATTCTCTATATGTGCACTTGTTTTTATAAATTGACTTTAAGATTTTTTTTTATTTTGGTGGTACTGGGTATTGAACTTAAGGCTTTAAGTTTGTGAAACAGGTACTGTACCACTTGAACTAGACTTTTAACCCTTTTTGCTCTGGTTATTGTGGAGATAGGGTCTTGCTTTTTCCCCAGGCCAGCCTAAACCACCATTCTCCTAGGTTCAGGCTTCCACTATCACTAGTGTGACAGGCACACTACCTCACGCCCAGGTTTCAGTTGAGATGGGAGTCTCACAAGCTTTTCACTGGGGTTTATAATCCTCCTGATCTCTGCCTGCCAAGGAGCTAGGATTACAGTATTGAACCAGTGGCTCAAGGCTGATTTTACATTTTCTTTTTGAACTATATGTTTAATATATTTTATATTCATTATTTGGGTTTTGTGGTAAGATGTGGTGCACACCTGTAAACTCAGCCACTGAGAAGAGTAGTGAAAGAAGATCACAAGTTTGAGGGCAGGTTTGGCTTGTGAGACTCTGAATAAAAAATTTAAAAAGGGATTTAGATGGAGGTCAGAGGAATTGTGCTTGCCTAACATGCATGAGGCTCTGGGTTCAATTTCAAGTGCCCCATAAAAAAGTATTTAAAATCTCATTCAATATGTTATGACATGGTTTAAATACAAAGAAATTGTTTCTTGGAGCCAAAATGTGTATCCTTGTACCTTTGAGGAATTCCTTGAAATTTTTTCCATTTCTTTATGCTGTTGGTCCATTCTAGTTTAAAAAAATTTTAAATATACATAAGTAGTCCTGATGTTGGAAAGGTAACAGACTAAGAAGTTACAACTGTCCATTCCTTCATAGAGTCCAGTGAAGTGCGATCAATTGAAGTGAATTGCAACTAGCAAGCTATTTACTTCTGTGATAACCAGTCACATATCTACAGCAACCACATGAATGCCCAATTAATAAATACCACATTAGAAAAAGTAGAAAATTTCCCATCATTCTTACTTGCACATACACCATGCTGGATGATGAATGTGGTGCAGTCGAGAGGAAGCAGAGCAGTGGTAGAGCATATGCTTAGTGCATGTTAGGCCCTGGGTTGGGTTCCAGAACCACAGCAAACAAATAAGTAAATATTAGTAAGCAAATAAATAAAAACTTATATAAAAGTATAACATAAATCTATTATATAGAAAAAGCATGATACTAATCAGAAAAATTTTAATGTAGAAATACACTTTAAAGAAAAAAGCTGGTTTCACCTATGTGCATGCCAGCACCGTTCTTGTCAGATGTAAAGATTTTTGTTGCTGAGACAAAAAACAAAGGAAGGAAGGAAATAAGGAAGAAAGAAAAAAGCCACATGAAGAGAAACAAAAATAGGTAGAATTGTTTATATTTTGATTTCTACTTTCTCACTGTTCCTTCTTTCAACAAAGAAGGGCAACTGAAATTGCACACTGCCTTCCCATAAAATAATGTCTTGATATCCATGGTGCTAAATCAGAGTTAATTTGTCCATTCCCTTAAAATACTCTCAGCATCATTCCAATCTACTCCTCATCTAAGCCTCCCAGGTAAACACCTTTGTTTTTGTTCCTATGACACCATGCTTTCCTGCTTTTTATTTTTACTGTTTTACATCTCCCATTACCCTAGTAAATTGTAGAGTTAAGAATAGTAATCTGTGTTATATGATTTGTATCTAAAACAAAATTTTGCAAAAACTATTTTTCATTGTGTAAATAATTTGTTTATTAAAAATCTGGGTTGTTTTAATGAAGAACATATTTCAGTGTTCAAAAGAATGTACTACAGAATATGATACAGCTGCTTGCACACCCATGTTTTTGCAGCACTATTTACAATAGCCAAGCTTTGGAAACAGCCCCAATGCCCCACAAATGATGAATGGTTTGAGAAAATGTGATAGATATACACAATGGAGTTTCATTCAGTTTTAAAGAAGAATGAAATTATGTTGTTTGCAGATAAATGGATATAATTGGATAACTTCATATTAAGTGAAGTAAGCCAAGCTCAAAAAATCAAAGGTCACAAGTTTTCTCTCATATTTGGAGGCTATACTTAAAAGTTAAGTGTATGTATAGAAATATATATGACCATATACCATTTATATGTAGTGACAGAACAAAATTGTATTAGTGAGTCTGTCTGAGAGGCCTACAGGAGGTGGGAGAGAGAAATAAAATGTTAGAGAATGAGAAACACTGAAACAACACAACTATATATGAATATAATATAAATCTGTTGAATATTAGGGGAACTTGGTGATAGAGATTCAGTAAGCAATGGAAGAGAGAGGGTTAATTTGATAAAAGCATGCTATATATAGACCCTAAGTACCAAGGTTAATCTCCCTTACGGTCAATATACATGTAATTTTTTTAAAAGGTGAAGAGCAGGAAGGAAATACAAATCTTTTTAAAGTGTGCATATCAGTGGGAGGAATGAGTGAATCAGGGTATATATGGAAGATGGGGTTTATATCCATATATGAAAATAAAAGAATGAAACCTATTGAAATTGTTCTTGGAAAGACAAGGGGGTAGAGGGAGAATGATGGAGAGGGTAAATTCAACTAAAATGTATGTCAAATATCTACATAAATATATCCCTCTGTGAAATATTATGTATTAATAAAATCATAAATAAAAAAAAAATTTTAGTGTACCTAAAATCCATTATCATAGTGTACCTAGAAACTAGCCCAGTGTCTTACTTCACAACAATGTTGTATAACTTTTTAATCATACAACATACCTAGAAAATAGTAGATTTTTATAAAAATCTGTTAATAATAAAAGTCTCTGATGTATCCATTTATTTACAGATTACATGTGACCTTACACAAGGTAGTATATGTACTCATCGTATAAGTACTTAACTATAAAATTAGAGGGAAATGGAATAGCAATTAAGAAATTGTCAAGTATTTTTTGTGAATTATGTGATTTTTTAAAAAAAAAGAATAATGTATCTATTTTCCCCTTGTGACAATTTTACAAATGTGTGTTTAAAATACTCAAGAGCAATGGTTTTTAATCATGGATATTTTACCAAGGAGACATTTGACAATGTCAAGAACTATTGTTTTTGGTCATGATTGGGGACATAGAAGTGCTGTTGTTATCTAGTGTGTAAGAAGTCATGGATGTTGCTAATTATCCTATAATGCATCAATAGTCTATATAACAAAATGATCCAGTCTAAAATGGCAACAGTGGCAAGACTGAGAAACCCTGTTTTAGTACAGAGAGCATTTTAAATGTTGCAATAAAAGGAAAGTGAAATTACAAATTAAAAAAACTTATCAAGTGTGCCAGAAATCCCACATATATTGATGTCAATATGCCAGAGTAAAATTCAATGTATCTTTTATACTACATATTTAAGAAGCAATATTTTATAAAGACAACATATCTGCTTTTGTTTCCATTTAAATTGGTGAGGTTGAAAGTTTCTGTCATCTAATGCACTCCTGTCACTTTCATTAACTTATCTCAAGGCAGTGGTTATTGGTTTATGACTTTCTTTTTTTTTCCACTCTTGATCTTATTTCCATTTCATCCTGTTTAGTTATGTCAAAGTTAAATTGCTCAGATCTTAAAATTCATACCATGAATTATGAAAACTAAGAGAGTAAGGAATTCACAGATGTCATCAATAGGCAGTAGGCATGGAAAATCTGTAAAGGGAGTTTAACATTTGCATAGCATTTTGAAATGTAGCAGGAGAATTTTCATAATACTCTCATTAATCTTTTTCTGGAAAACAGAAGCAAATATTTAGGAATGCAATTTTTGACTTACACTTTTATAGTGTAAGGGAGGAAAAGTAATTTTCTCTCTACACTTTTAGAACTCTTACTTGAAGAATAAGCCCCTGTAACAAATAGATTAAAAACAGAAAAACACACATTAGTTTAATATCATGTATTTCTAATGAGCATATGGACAATATTCTGAGAAATTAGTAAATCTAGGCTCAGATACAACCATACCAACCTTGGCTGAAACAAAGGAAGAAGAGTGTAAGGAAGGGTGGTTACAGGGAAGTCATCAGGAAATATGTGATAAGCAAAAGCAAGGTTTGTTGTGCTGATTTAAGACCAGTATCTTTGCCATTGATGAGTTTCTGGTAATTTAGAAATGAGTCTTATAATAAAAGTTACCTGCTAGCTATCAACATTCTTCATAGAACAGTGATTTCTACTGTTTTCAGAGTTCATCCTGTGTATGCTTTTTCTCAAAACAATCCACTCAAAATAACTTAAGTGAAAAGGGCATATTTGAGAGTGGTATATTTTGGTCTACAATAGCAAAGTGAACACTTTTAACCTATGAACTAAGGAAAGGGTTAAAAGAAGAAAAAGGTAGGTGAGAGAAGATGTAGATCATTTACTGAATACCCACTATACATTTGTTATTATTCCATATATTTCATTTAGTATTTAAAATTTTGTCTGTGAGGTGTGTCTTATTAAACACCTTTTAGAGATGAGATGACTGAGGGCCAGATATAACATTCAACACAGTTAGGGTACAAACTCAGATTATCTGAGTCTAGATAACTTATTTTTCCTCCAATTGCAGTGAGTTACAGAAATGTATTTCCTGTCATTAATTGGGAAAATGTATTCATGACACTTCGAAGGTTTTACTAAGGGTGGACATTACTGCTGAAAGAATGTGGACCTACAGACTTCTGTGTTCAAATAGTAACATAAATGGATGTCTGTAAAATGTGGCCATGCTTTTCCAGGTTTCTCTTGTCCATATCCCATTGACACGAGAAGTGCCAAGGCTAACCCATGAGAGGATAAGTGTTTATGAAGCCCAGACATGTTGTCTTAATCATTTCAGTGAAGGCCATCCCAGAACAGCACCCATCCGATGACCACAAGACGTGAGCAATCATAGCCAAGGTCAAGAGCATTGTAGTCACCTGGCTAACCAACTGACAAAAATGAACAAATTTATGCCACTGGGGTTTCGTGATCATTTGTGTCAATAAATAACTGAACTACTTTCCTTTTACCATGACATATGGTAGGACTTATAGTGCACACATATGAAAACTGACCTGTCATAAACATTCCTCTTTTAATTCTTTTTTCCCAAGATTCTTAAACCATCATTTATACATGTTAAGATATACCTTCTTCAAGCCCCAGTAATTGCCTGCCAAACCAATCTAAATCCCTTACCCAGTCTCTAAACATCTTCTGAATCAATGTGCTATTACTTCTGACATTTATTCAAATCAGAATGCCCTCCCTGCTCCACCACTGTGTAAATACATTGCCCATCCTCCACGGAGATATTGAAATCATACTTTATTCTTGGTTAAACAGCAGAGTGATATCTTTCTTTCTGTTCTCACCTAGAACTTTTTTGGGGGGCAGTACTGGGGATTGAACCCAGGGCTTCAGGCATGCTAGGTAAGGACACTACCACTGGAGCCATGCCCTAATTCCTTTTGCTTTTTAATTTGTTCTTCAGGAAGGATCTCATGTTTTTACCCAGGCTGGGCTTGACCAAAATCATCTATCTCTGCCTTCCAAGTTAGGGGGATTACAGCAAGAAGGTTCTTTTATATAAATTTCTTTTTTTCATATGTGCATACATTGTTTGTGTTATTTCTCCTCCCTTCCCCCCATAGCCTCCCTTTCCCCCTGTCCTCTTCCTCTCTCGCCCACAACCATGCTTCCATGCAGAAACTATTCTGCCCTTATCTCTAATTTTGCTGAAGAGAGAGTATAAGCAATAACAGGAAGGACCAAGGGTTTTTGCTAGTTGAGATAAGGATAGCTACACAGGGAGTTTACTTGCATTGATTTCCTGTACATATGTGTTACATTCTAAGTTCATTCTTCCCGAACTAACCTTGTCTCTTGTTCCTGGTCCCCTTCTCCTATTGACCTCTGTTGCTTTAAATTTTCTGCATTAGTTCCTTTGTATTGAAGACATCAAATGCTATCTTGTTTCTTTTTTTTTTATTTCTTGCCTATCCTCATACTGCCCTTGTGTGCACTCTCCTCATCTTGTGATTAAAGTCCAACTCCCTTGTTGTGTTTTCCCTGGATCTAAAGTCTGCATATGAGGGAGAACAAACGATTTTTGGTCTTCTGGGCCTGTCTAGCCTCGTTCAGGATGGTGTTCTCCAGTTCCATCCATTCACGTGCAATTATAAGATTTCATTCTTCTTCATGGCTGAGTAATATTCCATTGTGTATAAATACCACATTTTCTTAGTCCATTTATCAATGGTGGGGCATCTTGGCTGTTTCCATAACTTAGCTATTGTGAATAGTGGTACAGTAAACATGGGTGTGCAAGTGACTTTGGAATAACCTGTCGCATTCTTTTTGGTATAACCCCAAGAGTGTTATTGCTGGATCTCATGGCAGATCTATGTTTAGATTTTTAAGAAGCCTCCAAATTTTTTTCAGAGTGGTTTTAAAGGTCTGATAGAATTCAGCAGAGAATCCATCAGGTCCTGGACTTTTCTTATTTGGGAGACTCTTGATTGCTGCTTCAATTTCATTTTGTGTTATAGATCTGTTCAAGTGATTAATGTCCTCTTAGTTCAGTTTTGGATGATCATAGTATCTAGAAATCTGTCCATTTCTTCAAGATTTTCAAATTCATTTGAATATACATTCGCAAACTAGTGTCTGATGATTTCCTCGACTTCCATGGTGTTTGCTGTTATCTCCTCTTTTGCATTCCTGATTTTACTTATTTAGATTTTTTCTGTCCTCATTTTAATCAGGTTTGGTGGGGGTCTATCAATCTTGTTTATTTTTTTCAAAGAACCAACTTTTTGTTTCATTTATTCTTTGTATTTTTTTTGGCTTCTATTTCATTGATTTCAGTCTTATTTTTATTATTTCTCACCTTCTATTTGTTTTGGGATTTGTTTATTCTTGTTTTTCTCGGAGTTTCAGATGTATCATTAGGTCATTGATTTGAGATCTTTCAGTCTTTTTAATATATGCACTCATGGCTATAAATATTCCTCTCAGGAATGCCTTTGCTGTGTCCCATAGGTTCTGGTAGGTTGTGTTTTCATTTTCATTGGCTTCCAGGAATGTTTTAATTTCCTCTTTTATTTCATCAATGAGCCATTGTTCATTAAGCAATGAGTTGTTCAATTTCTAGCTGTTCGCCTGTTTTTTGTCTTTACTTTTGTTGTTGAGTTCCAGTTTTAATGCATTGTGATCAGATAGAATGCATGGTATAATATCTATTTTCTTATATTTGCTGAGGTTTGCTTTGTGACTTAGGATATGATTTATTTTGGAGAAGATTCTGTGGGCTGCTGAAAAGAATGTATATTATGTAGAATTTGGATGAAATGTTCTGTAGATATCAACTAGGTCCATTTGATCTATGGTATGTTTTAGATTTAGGATTTATTTATTGAATTTTTTGTTTGGATGACCTTTCTATTGATGATAGTGGGGTGCTAAATTCTCCCACTATCACTGTGTTGGAGTTACTATATGCTTTTAGGTCCTTCGGGGTATGTTTGATGAAATTGGGTGCATTGACATTGGGTGCATATAGGTTGACAATTGTTATTTCCTTTTGGTCTATTTCCTCTTTTATCAGTATGGAATGTCCTTCTTTATCTTGTTTGATCAACGTACGTTTGAAGTCTAATTTGTTCAAGATAGTATTGCTACTCCTGCCTGTTTTCTGGGGCCATTGGCTTGGTAAATCTTCTTCCGGCCTTTCACCCTAAACCTATGCTTATTTCTATTGGTGAGGTGGGTCTCCTGTAAGCAACAAGTTCTTGGATCTTCCTTTTTAATCCAGTTTGTCAGATAGTGCCTTCTGATCGGGGAATGAAGTCCATTAAAATTAAGTGTTAGTATTGATAGCTATGTGTTGATTCCTGTCATTTAGTTGTCTTAGTTGTATGAGGGTTTGATTGTGTGTAACTCAATCAATTTTACCCTCTACTTTCTTGCTTTTTCTATTCCCATAGTTTGGTACTGCCAGGCAGAAAGTTCTTAATATATTCATTATGGCATTGTCCACATTCTGATTTATGAAATAAGTGATATGTGTGCAAATTTTAAATCATCTTACACCTTGATTTTTATAATTAAATGCAGAGAGTTGGACATCCTCACTCTCCCACTGTGACATTTCTTGTTTTCTCTATATTGTTATAACCACTACTTTACTCTATTCATATCTTCAAGCTTCCAAGTCACAGTTCACCAACTCTGGCAAAGAGATTTTGATAATTAGTTGCTACACAAATAAATATGACTTTATTTAATCACAATGAATTTAACAGTAGTAATATTTCAGAAAAATATTCAAGATCATATTATGAGAAAGGACTGAGTGATAAGTCATTTATTTTATGTATACATGCATTTGTTGGAGTGGAATTTCCCAGAGGGAAAGTAATGTCTATCTATCTATCTGTATATGAGGATGGAAACAGATAATCTTGTAAGCACCACAGAAAAAACAGAGAAAAGCTCTCCAAAGATGATTGCTTTGTTGATACATTGTCAAAAGCACAATTGCCTTATCTGAGTATGGAAACTTATTTTTATCCCTGTCACTATATAGAATTAGTTCTTATGTAGATGCTTCCTATCTTTTGATATATATTTTGTTAGATTTGGTATGGTTTGTGAAATTTTCTTTATGTATTCTACGATGGTATTTTCATGTTATTCCACAAAACATAACATGTAAAATTACCAATGATCCCATTCTATCACTTGATGTAATTAATTTATTCATGCATTCATTCATTCTAATCTCACTTTCCTAGGAGCAGCTTAAAGTTACTCAAATATAAATAGGCCCACATGAATTGGAAATAAAAATAAAGCATGTAAAACTTGATTGAATATGCACATCTTAATATGAAGCCTGCATGTGAGTGTGTATGTTCTCTCTGCAACATAATGCTCACAACTTTAATCATCCAACTAAAACATCTCACTGGGAACTTTACATATAAATGTGATTGTGAAAGACACTTTATCCATTTCTCAGTGAGAACATTCTTCCCAGAAGTAAAAAATGTGGTCCCAGTAAGGCTTATATTTCAACTCCCTCTTTTTGTAACCTTTAAATGTATCAAGGGGTCTATGTAATAAAGTCCATCAATTCTTCTACTCCCAAGGGTAGTGATTAAAGTATAAATTGCAGGAAGTTCCCAAGTCATTAGAGATTATTACATATATATATGACACAGATTGATGCTGTGTTTTTCAGGGGCTAATTTATAGCATAAGAATAAAATTATACATTTCCCAGGTTGAAATGCTTGCAAAATCACAGTGAAACAGGTTTTGATTACTTGTAAGACCATTCCAAAACTCTTTGTGTACCTTCTCTGTGTGTATATATCTATATGATGCATACACTAGGAAGTTCTAATTTCTTGCTATTAAAATAATAAATAAATAAATAAAATTGTCGCTTTTCAACCTCGTTTCCCATCAGTGTTCCATGTTACCTTCTCTTGCACACTTACCTATTAAATACTGTCCACAATGACAAATGACTTGGACGAAGCCTGGCCCTCCATAAACTTAAAACCAACCATATCCAATAGCTATAAAAATACATTTCAGTGTTACACAAGTATCTTGTGGATTTGTGTGAATTTTCTTGTTTTTAAATAAAAATTATTTCAACTAAATGCATAGATTTGAAATGTTCAAATTCAAGGTATTTAATAATTATATATGCCCAGGAGCTGTGCAATGATCAAACAAACCAGGATATAACAAATTTGTGTTACCACAAAAAGTTCCCTTGTGTCTATTTCCAATCTATTTTCAATCTTCAGAAAACCATTTTCGACTTACACTGCTAGATATGCATTAATTCTTCCCTTTGATCTTAGTCTTCTTTTGCTCAGTATAGTGTCTGTGAGAGGCATCCATGTACTATGTTTCAGTAAATGGGTTCCTAAATTATCTTTATCTGTTCTGTTGATAAGAATGTGCTTTGTTTCCAGATTTAGGTTATTACAGTTTGTAGATGTTATAGATTATTGATTTAAAGTGATAGATGCAAATGTGTATATTTGTGTTTATATGTATGTCCAACATCAGTTGTATTCTAACAATACATAGACTAAACTACTGTCTATTTCCCTAATAGTATTTTCATGTGCGTGATCTTGTCTAATTTACCAGGTTTTATTTCATTATGAATAGCATCTTCATGTCCTGTCTGAAAAATAGTTTGCCTACTCCTGTGGACATGAAAATATTCTTCCATATTTTCCTTCATAAAATGTGGCTTTAGAATTTATGCTGAGATTTATGACACAGCATAATTTTGTTTATAGAATTAGACATTACAAAATTATGTTTGTTATTTTCATATGCATATCCATTAATTCAATACCATTTGACTAGGTATCTACAAAAATTATTTGATATTTGCACAAGTTGAGAGGGTTTTGGTTTGATTTCCCTTAGTTTACAAAGTAAAAATTTCCACAGGAAAACACAGTGGGAACAGTTCAGTACATTGTAATAGGCAGGAATTTTTGGACAATGCTTCAAAAGCATAGGAATCAAAAGAAAAATAGGCAAATGAAGTAACAAACTCAAAAGCTTTTTCACAGCAAAGGAAACAATCATCAGAAGCAGAATGAGAAAAAAAATATTTGAAAAGTATACATTTGAAAAGGGATTGATAAACAGAATATATAAGAAACTCCAAAAAGAACACAATAAATAAATAAACAAGATAGAACAATGAAAAATTGGTTATAGACCTAAATAGGAATCTTTTCAAAAGAAGATATACAAATGACCAACAGGTACATGAAAAACTTAACTTTATTCATCATCAAGGGAATGAAGTCTAAGCCACGAGATAGCACCTTACTCTGGTAACAATTGCCCTTTTATTAAAGATGAAAAACCATGGATAACAAGTATTGATAAGAATATGGAGAATAGGAACTCCTCTGCCCGCTGATGTGCATGTAAGTTAGTAGTGGCATTATAGAAAACAGTATGGGGCTTCCTCAAAAGACAAAATAAATCTACCATATCCTACTCCTGCATATGCATCTAAAGGAAATAAAAAATCAGTATATCAAAGAGACATCTGTACTCTCATATTCATTGCAGAACTAATTCTAATAACCAAGAAATGGAGAGAACCTGTGTCCATCAACTGATGAACAGATAAAAAATGTGATATCTAAACACAATAGAGCACTATTCTACTTTGATGGTCAGTCATACAAAGAATGAAATTCTATCCATTACATCAACATGACTGAAGCTAAAGATCATTATGTTAAGTGAAATAAACCAGGTACAGAAAGCAAAATATCACATAACCTCACTCAAACGTGAAATCTACAGCAGTGAGTTTCATGAAATTGAGACTAAAATGGTGTCTATCTGAGACTAGGTTGTATAGGAAGGAGGAAAGGATGGGGAAAAGTTGGTCAATGTGTACTAAGAAACAGTTAAATAGGAGCAAAATATTCTGGTGTGCAACAGTGCAGTAGGAGAGCTACTGATAACAATTATGTACTGCATATATCAAAAAGCTAGAAGGAAGGATTTTAAATGTTTCCATCACTGAGAAATTATGTTTGGGAAATATTTATGTAATGGTGGACCTGACTTAAACATCACACAATGAGTGCATGTATTGAAACATCACATTGACCTATTTATATGTACAATATTTTATATTATATTATCAACTAATCATTAAAATAAATTTTCACATTTTAGGAAGTATATCATGTTAAATTCATTTTTGGACAATTTTCACATAAAGTTTTATGATATAAAATAGTATAATATAATAGTTGATATATACTTTGACTCTCCCCCAAATTCCTATTATGAAGCCCTTACATCTAAGTACTTCCATATGTGACTATACTTAGAGTGGAACATTGCAAAAGGAAATAAAAGATAAATTGAAATATATAGAGTGGTCCCTAATCCAGTTTTACTGGTTTCCCCCCAAGGAAAAGAGATTAAGATATTCAAAGAGAAACTAAGGATGCATGTTTGACAGAGATGACCATGTGAAGAGATAATGAGGATATAGCCATCTAAAGGCAAACAAGAGATGTCTCAGAGGATTCCAATCCTGCAAGTACCTCAATCTTAGATTACCAGCTTTCGGAACTGTTGCTTTAGTTTATTTATGTATTTTGTGACAGTATCTTTATGGACCAAATCATGTCAACTCAAAATCTACAGGCTGATGATTAAACCCTATTATGAGTATATTTGGATATAGGGACTTTAAGGTGATAACTAAGGTAGCATGAGATCATAAAGATGCAACCTTTATCCAATATGACACATGTCCTTATAAGAAGGGACACCAGTGCTGCTACACACAGAGAAAAGGTCATATGAGGACATAGTGTGGTGAACATCTACAAGCCAAGGAGCAAGAACTCAGAAGAAAACAAACCTGCCAATACCTTTATCTTTAGCTTAATGCCATACAATTTGTGGTATTTTGTTATGTTTGGAAGATATTTGTATCTCCCAGACTAATATAAGCAGCCCTAGAAAACTAACCTAGGGTATTAGGCAGAAACAAATATTCCAAAAATAGAAATCAATGGCATGAAAAAAGTTTGAGGAAAACTTTCTCTGATTCAGGTTTTAATTTGTGTGTTTTGAACTCCCACATCATGGTCTGTGTCAAAGTATAACAGGGATCCCTACAATAAATCAGCACTTGTCATACAAAATATTCATCTTCTCTTGTCTTCTGTCTCTCTCAAACCACGTACACTTGAATGAAAATATAGCAATGAAACCACTTGAAAGAGTTTTAATTGGGAGGGATATGAAATATGGGAAAGTCACAATGAAATTCCCCTGCCCACAACTAATATATGCTAATAAAAATTTTTTATAAGTATCTTTGTTCAGAAAGTTTGTCTCTGGAAGTTCAGATTTCAAAATAATATTCTCCATCACATTCCTGTCAATTGTTTGGTTTAGAGGTGTGTGTGTGTGTGTGTGTGTGTGTGTGTGTGTGTGTGTGAGAGAGAGAGAGAGAGAGAGAGAGAGAGGAGCCAGACTCAATCGATTCATTACATCCATGATGTAACAGACTGACTCAAAATTGTGGACTTAAGCCTCTTGCTTCCACAAAGAAAAAGAAAAGCAATACTTTTTCCCCTTTGCATTCCTGTGGGTGCAAATCTAATTAAACTGAAGTGAAAACTAGAAGCATATCAAAGCAATATTAGTTTGAATTCTGTTCTTGTCAAGTTAAGTATAAAATTTAGTATTTTTCTATTACTGAAGAAAAGTTGAAAGGTAACCCGAGGTCCTTTCTGTGATGGGACCATTATCCTCAGTAGTTTAATACAGTCCTTTTAATAGCTAAGAATGAAATTAAAAATTTCAGTTAAATGGTAACTGGTAAATTTTGCATGTATTTTTTCCACATAAAACACTCTGTGAGAAACAAATACAAGGCTCCTAAAGATATCCTGAGTGACAGATGGTTTTGAAAAATGAAAAGAATACAAAAAGAAGTAGACTGTCTATTTAATTAGCTGTTAGTTTTTACACTAAAAGCCTTCAAAAACCCAGAAGTTGTATGAAATTAGGTTTGCTACTTATTTTGATATTTATCAATGAACAGTTGATATGTGAGTATGTCTATAATAGTTAGGCTTGAAGTCATTTGTTTATGAAAAAAAATCTTACCACAATTTTTTTCATTTTGTCTTTGTTTAAAAAGTCTTTTTATCAAAAACTGCACCAAAGAAATATTTCATTGTAGTATTAGTAAAATTCTAGCATTTTATGTTTAGGAAAAAGTATAAGCACTAGTTTATTCAAGATGAAAGTTTTGTGATGGGGCTGTGGCTCAAATAGTAGTGCACTTGCCTAGCATGTGTGATGCCCTGGTTTAATCCCCATTAAAAAAAGATAAAAGATAATAATATGAGGATTTTTGCTAGTTGAGATAAGGATAGCCATACAGGGAGATTCCTCCATCATGGGAGGAGGAGTGAAGGGTCTTCCTTAGTTTTCTTTGATAAAAGCACTAATGCCACTTGTGAGTTGTCTACTCTCATGATCTGTGTGAGTCATAGACTCTCAAAGGCCCTACTTCCTAATACCATCACCAGGGGTGATGGATTTCACCATATGAATTTTGGCAGGACATAAATATTTAGATCGTAGCAGTAATTGTGACTAATTCTGATATTCTGTGGGAATTGCTTTCATGTAGTTGTGAAGATAGAGGCTTATGGGCCAACTTCAAGATATTTTTTTAAATTTCTCACAGTTTGTTAGAATTAAGAGAATTAACCCAGTTCTTAGCACTCAGCCTTACCAATAAGATTGATTTAAAAAAATTTAGCTGTTTTGTTTTTGTTGCTACATATAATAATAATAGCAACAGTGACAATGTCTTCCTGACTCAATAAAATTCTAAGAGGCTTTTTAAGCTTCTACCAGTAGAGGAGATCCCTAGACTTTGTAATATCCCTGAATTATCCACGACCTAGCTCAGTGCCTGGAATAGATTATGGATATGTTTGTAAGTCTTTCTTAGGGAAGACAGTATGTGGTGTTCCTCAGATAGTCAAAATATTTCATTGTCTGAAAAATAAAAGACAATTGCTTTAAAAGAGAATTTGTCACTGTGTGAGTAACAATTTCTAATGAGAAAATGAGGAAGTGGGGAGGAATGATCTGAGTGGGAATGGCTTCCCACCATGAAAGAATAAGAAATCATTATGATGCCAGCCTCTGGGTTGACTGCCCAGGACAGTTTCCCCTCCCCCTCCCCACCTGGAAATTCCGATTTGCCCTTTTGGATCATTTACATAAGAGTCTGTGGGATTACTAGCTGTACATCTAGACTTGAACAAAGTGATTCAAAGCCAATAACATGTTGTTTTTAAAAAACAGTATGTATTTTATAGTACTTATAGAGTTCCTTACTTTAAACATTTAAAAGTACGAGCCTCTTAGAACCACGTGTGCTGGCACATGCTTGTAATCCCAGCACTGAGGAGGCAGAGGCAGGAGGATCATGAATTTGAGGCGAGCCTGGGATTCATAGTGAGATCCTATTTCAAAAAACCTAAGGGCTGGGGATGCAGTTCAGTGTTACAGTGCTTGCCTAGCATACACAAGGTCCTGGGCTCAATCCTCAACACTGTAGAAAATGAATAATGTTAAAAAGTGTAAACCTTTCTATTCACCTAATAACTCTGTGAGGTAGATCCTCTTGTTCCATTTTAAGATGGGGAGTGTGAGACAGAGAGGGACAGGCCACAGGCAGTGAGAGGTTTCCTCAGGAAGGCACAGCTCATGGGAGGCAGTTGGCATTCCCTCTGGGTCCAGAGAATTCTGAAGTCTTCCTTTGTGGGGAAAGCACAATTAAAGATAGGATTTTCTTTCTCCTCTTTGTGTTGTTATTTGTTTTCTTTGAACGTGTAGGTGGATTTGGGTGAGGAAACAGGTAAACTTTACTTGTAGACTTGAGTTGAGAGGTTGTCAGGACACACAATCTCTTGGAATTTATGTAGGGCTGGTTGCATGACATACCAGGAGCTTAGGGCCATAGGATGCTATGGTGAGAAGAGCTGGGAGACAGTTAAATTGGGAGACAATTGGACAGAGTACTGCACTGTGGATGGCACTCATGATATTGGAAAGACACCAAAGTTTTCTAAAATACCAAGAATCTGACAGAGGATTTGGTTTTCTGTTTTATTATAGAGAGGCCATAACTACTATAAAGGGAGAGGGCACTGGAAGTGGTGATGAAATTCATAAAGGAAATGTAAAATATAATAGAGAAAGAACTTGAAAAATCTCTATTTTAAAAACCAGTATTCAGTAATGTGACAAATAGTCTATGAAAATGTAATGTATGCATAGAACTATGATAAATCCTGGGAAGACCGTGAATTACAGGGAAGACAAGATTCCTGACCAAATTTCTCCCTCTTTTAATTGAACTCAACAAACACCTATTAAATACCTGTTGTATAGGAGGCACCACACATTGACACATACACATAAATTTCAAAACAAACCCAAATCCCAAATTCCAACCAAAACAAAGACACAAAATAAAATAAAATATTTTGCCACCAGTTATTCATTGCCTTCCAGCAAATGAAAAATATTTTTTCTTGGTGACAATATTTTGAGATAAGTGACTCTTGTTCAAGGATGCCCATAAAATTGTGCTTTTTGACTACAGGTTAATATTCAACTCACATTTATTAAAACCAGGCACTGTGCTAAGAGCTTTCCACGTTGAATTTTTATCTCTGATGGAAAATGTGCGGTGGATATTTTTCACTCTGTGTCACCCATGAAAGTGCTGAGTGATGGGAAGATGAGTTGCTAGGTTTCACACAGCAGAAAATGAGATGGGATTTGAACCTAGGTCTCCTCACCTCAAATGCAGTCTTCCTCCCTCCAGGGAAAGCAAAATTTAAGACAAAACTCCAGCATCTTAGCACTCTTATTTTTTTCATTTGTTTTGTCTGTCAAGTGAATTTCTCACTATTACATTTATTAATTCCATGTATCCACTACCTTTTTAAAGGTAGCCAATGTTTGTACATACATGTGGACTTTATCCCTGGCCATGGAATATCAGAGGAAATAGGGGGATGTGGGTAAGCATTTTTGTCACATCATGTTTGAGTCAGCTGTTTAAACCTGTTTAGAAATTTGGATCTGAGCAAAAACCAGAATTCTATTTTCACTCCAGGTTCTTTACCACCAAGCAGGAAGAGATGTTTTGCTTGTATTCTTTTGCCTCAACTTGGGAATTTTTAAATATATATATTTTTATTAGTGTTGTGCTGGGGGTATCTTGTAACAGTTACAAAAGTTCTTCCAATATGTCACAATTCAATAGTATGTAATTCTAAGGCAATTCATTGAATCATTCTTTGCCTCTGTTTCAAACATTTTTCATACATAATAAAACAATAAATATTTGATTAATAACATTTTTTGTGAGAAAGCACTACAAACATTTTGGAAGGGCTGCACATGGCAAAGAGTGTAAGTTCTACTGTTGGCCCAGACCTGCCCTCTGCTCTGTGACCTGTGTGGAAACCTGTTAGGCTAAGATCATGACTGTACTCACAGAATGGTACTACAGCCAGCCTGCTTCATTTATGGATGCACATCTGGGAGGTTTATATTTAAATAAGTTATCTTTTGTAACTTGGCCTGTGTGGCTTCTTTTTTGCTTTTGCTTAAGGTGTGATAGGGGCATTGAGCATGGTTTTGTAGTCCATTCTGTGACGAGTATTGTCCTGTAACGGTGTGTGTATTAAAATTCACATCTTCCCACTAGCAGGAATCTATTCTACATTATCTCAGTTCCTCTGGGGTTGTGTTATCCCATTCATAATTAATTCTTTCAATGTATTGCTCAGATGCAATTTTGCCTTGCAGAAAATTATGCAACTAACCTCTCATCCCTGCCATCCAAAGACTCTCGCACCTTTTATAAAACCTCTAAAAAGCCTCCACTTCTCAGTACAATGCCTGGTGGTTTTTTCAGCAGGAAACTGGAAAAATTCTGACATTTGGTAGCAATTTCAGTACAAGCAGAGGCATCAGCTGTTTGCAGCTGTCCCTTTGGGATCACAAAATCAAACAGTAATATCTCTGTTATGGACAAAGCCTGGGCTTCAATTATTCAGCACAAGAATCACAGTTGTGCAGGGAAAGCAGCATGCCTATGTGGACTCAGCACAGGCCTGGGAGCAAGAAACTGCACGTTTTCATTGTGACTCTACTCCTGATGCATGGCATCACTGAGAGAGTCTGGAAACTTCTGGGTCTAGGGTTTCAGGTGCAAGACCCAATGGCTATACTCCCAGTCATATTGAAGAATACAAGGAGCATAATGTCTCTTCCAAGTGCAGGTCAGGCAGTCATTGGCTTTCTCTGTGTCTTCTTTCCAACTGTTCAATTGCTAGCACTGGAATGAGCATCACCTCCAAGGGAGACAAACCTTGACTTTTCTCACCTAGGGAGATGGTCAGAAATGTCACTTTCCTTTCAAAGCCTAAGGAATTATCATTCCTCAACATCTACCTGCCTGGATGGAAGCACAGAGTGTATGAGTTTGGCACACGTTGAATTAGCACTAAGCCTGAAGATGAATAGACTTATGTTTAAGTCACCCTTTACCACTTATCTTATTTCATATGTTTGAAGGCACACTTTTACTTGTGTAAAATTGGGAAGCATTCTATAATCTGTGACATCTTTGTGAGTTGTCATACTTTAAGGGCTAACACTTTTATTTCCTAATGCAGCACAAAATAAGGACAAGTCAAACAATTGAAGTTGACTCATTCCATGAGATGCTATTATGCAGCATCTTTAAATCCCAGTTTTATTTATAGAAAAGCATGATAATGGTGAGTATGGTATACAGTTTTGGTGAATATCAAGTAAGATAAATATATATAATGGACTCTATAAGGAAATTGGATAGTACCAGCCATTCAATTCATGTTTGTTGATGGAATCTTTAGGGTCAGAAGATTGGGGGGATGGAAACTGTTATTTAACATTTCTTTCTCCTTTGTCACGTATAGGTGTGCTATATTCTTCTAAATGATGTCTGTGTTATCAAAAATTCAGATCTAACCTGGAACAACTTTTTCTTCTCTCCTCTTCCCTTCCAATCTCTTCACAAATTCCTTTCTTGATGGTGTGAAAAGGATAGGGGAGGGTTATTAAAGATTGGAAGCCTAGTGTATATACAGTAAATGTTAATTTTTGACCTCTATTGTTATACAATCGTGTGTTTTGTAATATTTATGAGAATAACTTATTCATTTGTCTTCATATATTACTAGTTTTATAATATAACTAGTTATATAGCAGTAGCAGGAGATTTGGAAGGAGTTAAAAAGATTGAATTTTAATGAAAAATTAACAGGCAGAAATTTTATGTTGATTGTGTAATAATATAATATTCCTGATTAACATATAGAAAAAGAACAAGATATTTAAGTTCACCACAAATTAAACATAAATCAGTGATTTAGTGCTTTGGGTAAAGTAATAAAAGATCAAAGGAAGTATGCATGATGCACTTATTTCATTCATTCATAAAATATTTCTGTAGAATTTTCAATGTGCTGGGTATTGTCATAGACACCAGAGAAACAAAAAACAAGTAAAACTTAGTCACTGTCCTCTAGAATGCCCTGGCAAGACAGAGATGGAAGAGGAAATGTATTGGATTATGGCAAGTGTGACACTAAAGTCACATGGGAAGTGAAGAGATTAGAGGGATGATGAAATGAAAAGAACCAGAACAAGCAAAAAGGCATTCTCTGCTGAAATGACATATGAGCTAGACTTAAAATATTAAAATCTTTATTAGTTAACTATAGTATAACAATATTAAATTTCCTCAATTTAATAATTATATTGTTGCAATATGTAAGAAAATGCAATACAAACTGAAATATTTAGGGTAGGAATAGTGTCTTTTGAAATTGATTCTCAAAATCCTTGGCAAAGTAGTAATTGTTACACACATGTACACTATATGCATACATATGTGTATATTTTTGTACGGAGAGAGAGATGTACACACTAAATGTGGCAAAATGTTCAAAACTGGTGGCAGGGCAAAGAGTTCATTGTTTTATTGATGTGATTTTTTTCCTGTAAATTTCCTATAGTTTGAAGTTTTTCCAAAGGAAAACTAATGGCTTACACTTTTCTTAAAAATTAAAGCATTTAATTCTAAAATTTTGTGCAGAAAAATGAGAAAGTTTTAGAAGTTAAAGTTACATTTGCAATGGCAAAAGACTGTTGATGGATTTGTGCAGCTAACCTTTGAAGCATGGATATTGGATTATAAAATAGGCCTCCAGTACCTGTAGCAGTACTTTATATTGAACTGCCACTGTATTTGGCTCTAAAGTGTTTTAAAGTCTAGGAAAAACTACTTGTTTTGAAGAAGCAATTAAAATCTATAAATGGTCACCATGGGTTGCTGTAATTGTCAGAACATGTCAGGGGTTGGAACATGTGTAAAATTCTATTAATATATACCATCTCTTAATAAGGAAACCTTTTAAAAAAATCAAAGCATATGATATTTAGCTTCAATTCATATCCTTCCTATAGATGTAACTTATACTGTCCATTCTGTGAGTCTGTAGATGGTAAAATTGTAAACTAGCCATGTCCCTTTTTGTATCTCTTCTGAAGAGCTTACCTCCTGGTTCCTCAGGAAACTGGTAGTTTTTTTCACAATCCTATTAACTACAGCTTTCACCACCAGCTCCCTTTTGGGGACACCATATGTCAGGCATCATGCTAAGCATTTTTTAGTTAGGATGTATCACTTTCTCAAATATATATTTGTAAAAAATACATTCTGACATTATTTTAATTGGTGTATTTGATGCAATTACTGATCTAGTGGGTTTGTATCTACCATATAACTATTTATTTTTTATTTGTCTCACCTGTTTTATGTGCCCTTTTCTCTCATTTCTTGCTTTCCTTTGGATTGATTAAATATTTTTATTATAGTATATTTTCTTGCATTTTTAGTTATGCATCTTCTCATTTTTAGTGGTTTCTACAGGAATTATAACATGTATTTGTAAATTGTTCAATCAAATACAAATATTAACTATATAATATATAACTTCTATAACAAACTAGAATATTAAAACACTTTAACTCCATTTGTGTCTTACTAATTTGTATTATTGTTGTTATGATGCACTTTAATTCTGAACACATTTTTAACCTGCATAAGACATTACAGTCAATATTCATTGATAGCCATCCACTGTTCCTAATCTACTTAGATTACCACAACAAAATACCACAGACTGATTGGCTTGAGCAAAGGGAGTTAATTTTCTCACCATTTTGGAGACTACAAAAATGAAGATCAGGGTGCCAGCAGGGTTGGTGTCCGATGAAGGCTCTCTTGAATTACAGATGGAGGACTATTCATTGTGTGCTTACATGGCCTTTCCTTCCCACACAAGTGGCCTGGTTTCTCTTACAAAGGACACTAATGCCATTAGACCAGGGCCCTCTCCTTATGACCTCATTTAACACTAGTTACTTCCATGGAGGCCCCATTCTGAATACAGCCACACTGTGGGTAAAGATTTTACCATATGAATTTTGGGGGGATAAAAACATTCAGTTCATGGTATCCACCTATTTACTATTTTTGGTGCTCATGATGTTTGTTTGTTTGTTAGTTTTACATTTCTGTTTCATCTGAGATAATTTTCCTTGTGCATAAGTAATGTCTAGTATTTCTTTTATACTGAGTTTTCTAGTGACAAATTCACTCACTCTTTGCCTGAAATGACCTGTATTTGCTGCTTTATTTTAAATAGATATTTTTACTGGTATAAAATTGTACAGTCACAGTTATTTTCTTTAAGCACTTTAGATCTATCATTCTGTTATCTTCTGACTTCTATTGTTTCTGTGAGTGTAAAGGTAATTTGTCTTTTTTCTTTCTGCTTTTGGTTTCCTCGCAATTTTATTCTGCTGTGCCTCCATATGGTTTTCTTTATATTTATCCTTCTAGGGATTTGCTGGAATTCATTTGTCTTAGAATTTTCAGCCATTATCTTTTCAGATATCATTCTGCCCCCTTTGCTCTTTTTTCTCTGTCTGGAACTCCAATTATTTATAAAAACTATATTTTGTTTTGCTAACTAGTTCTTTTCTGCATTTTCTGTATGTTTTTTCTCTATCCTTTAGCTTGGATATTTTCCATTGATCTGTATTCCTGTTCAACTCTCTTCATTTTGCTGCTAGATGTACTTTTTGAATTCTTATTTTCAATTATTGCATTGGTTGTCTAGGGCTGCTGCAATAAATACCACAGAGGTAGCCACATAGGCAACAGAAATTTATTTTCTCATATTTCTGGATGCTGGAAGTTCAAGATCACAGAGCTGGCAGGGCTGTCCTTGATTTGTAGATCAGCCTTCTCATTGTTGTCTTTCTGTGCACATGTGCCCAGCCTGTCTTTCTATGTTTAAACTCTTTCAAGAACATTGATTATGGCCAAGACTAATTATCTCATTTTGACATAAGTAGCCATTTTTCCCCATTTTTATTAGGATTTATTTGTTGTACAGGGGGAATTCATTGTGGTAATTCCAAATAGCCTTACATTGGTTAGATGTTCATCACTATCTCCAAGCTCCTCTACCCTTCAAGTCCCTCCCTGACCCACTTAACATAATTAGCTCTTTACAAGTACATCTCCAAAATCTAATCATTCACATAGGTACAAGGGATTAGGCCTCAATATACAAATTTTGAGGAGACACAATTCAATCCTCAGTTGTAGCTATATATTTACTTCTAGAATTTCCATTTGATCCTTTTATTTAGATTGCAAGTTTTTGGTAAAATGGTCTTTAAAAAATCTATTTAAAATATATTATTGAACATGTTAAGTGCAGTCATTTTAAGTCTTTGTTTGCTAGTTCAATATGTGGATCATCCACAGGTCTGTTTCTACTGTCTGTTTTGTCTTTTTTAGGAACAATTTGTTCTTAAGGTTTACCTTAGCATTAGCACGTTCGTTTTATTGAATTTTAGGCACTATGTGTGAAAATAGTGTAGAGGTCTCAGATAATACCTATCTTCCAATATAAGTGATTAATGCATTCTGCTGCCAGGCAG
This sequence comes from Castor canadensis, assembly GCF_047511655.1. Taxonomy (NCBI): domain Eukaryota; kingdom Metazoa; phylum Chordata; class Mammalia; order Rodentia; family Castoridae; genus Castor; species Castor canadensis. The sequence goes on from NC_133398.1 coordinate 99,214,998, forward strand.
ACAGACTGAAGGCTAATTACTTAATCCAATTGGGTTCTAGGCTAAAGACTTTGGCTGTGATTCTGTTGGTTCCCAACACTTTTTTATTATATAGACCACTGGGACTTTCAACTGGGAACCTTGCATGCTACTGGAATGGTAGTTTCTGAACTTTATATTTGCTTCTTAATGTAGTGAGGCGGTCTAAACCTCTCTTCTGCTTCTCAGAGGCCTTTTGCTGAGTTCTGTACTTCATGCAGTTTCAGATGTCAGCATGTGTCCTGGTGGAGTTGACTGTGTGCCAGGCTCTGTTCTCTACCCCATCCTTCTCATGTTTAGCCTCTCATGTTTCCAAATTCATCTCTCTGGACACTCAGACTTCAAAATCTACTGGTTTCCCTGTCCCCCATGGTTCCAACCAGTCAGATCTCATAGTCTACTGTTACCCCTTGGCCATCCTCATAAGCAGCAACTATCATTTACCATTCTCTCCTCCCTACATTTAATCCTCACAGCAACCCTGTGGAAGAGGTATTACTATTGTCAGTTGCCATTTGCATAAGTGGTTAACAAACTCATAAAAATTACATAACTGGTTAGTTGCAGAGTCGAGATTCAAATTCATTCTGTTGTGGTTCCAGAGCCCCATTTCATAGCTACAGTTTTACACAGCTATTTTAGTTACCTCATATTTTCCTGTTATTTTCTAGTTCTCCATTCACACTATTACCCAGGCCTTTTATTTCTAGGAAGATTCCTCATTTAGAAAATGCAACAGATCTTAGGCAGTTATATAAAGGAAAATAATGGACTGGAGGTGTGACCCAAGTAATAGAACATCTGCTTTGCAAACATGAAGCCATGAGTTCAAATTCCAATCCCACCAAAAAGAAAAAACCCTGAGTTTACTAGTTTATTCTAAACTGTGACTCTCTGTATAGCCATTTATTTTACCATTCTTACAGAAGTATTTAGGTGTTTAGAGTACTAACTCAATGATAGTTGCCTTAAAAATAACTGATGTACTAAATCAATTGTTCCTTTCTGTTACTAACTCTGCTACTTATACCTTATTTTGGTGTGTGTGTGTGTGTGTGTGTGTGTGTGTGTACTGGCTTATATTACTATAACCTATATAAATTCATATGGTTATATAGCCATATAACTACAAATAAATTTCACATGACTAGCTATAATTTCATGTATTTCCTCTTAGATGGTGAGTTTTTAAGAGAGGTCCCTTGACTGTATCCTTTTGTCTAAGTTTTTTCCTAAACCTTGTACAGTGCCTGAATAATACGTGCTAAGTTAATATTTGTTAAATTAGAAGTAATGTAGTTTTAAATTTTTACTTTACTTTTTGATTAAACTACATTGGTACTACAGGGGGTTTCATTATGATAATTTCATAAATGAATACAGTGTACTAAGAACAAATTCACTCCTCTCTTATATTTCCTTGACCCCTCACTCCCACACATTTTCAAATAGTATTTTGTAGGTTTCATTATGTTATCTGTATACAGAGCCTTTTTTTCCTTTCTGGTGGTACTGGGGATTGAACACAGGGCCTCATGCTTGTTAGGCTGATACTCTACCACTTGAACCATGGCCCCCCAGCCCTTCCCATGTAGTCATAATGAGGTAGGATGACATCTTAAAACTTTTAAAATAATATATCAGAGGCAGTTTATCTGAAATATGCTTAGCAATGAACATTATAAGATCGAAAATGATATATGATCTGTATTAATGCTTATAGCCTGATTGAGGAGGGAGCAGAGGAAAGAATCTATTATTCTATGTCTGTTCCATTTTGCATACTATTGAAAGAGGGATTCTCTTTCTTATAATAGGAGAAATGCACATAGAAATGGAGGAAAACCACTTTCCACCTCTGAACTTGTCAAAAATCCAGATGTTTGCTAATGTACTCTGTTGTCAAATATGTGGCAAAGTTGGCATTCTCATGTGTGGTTGATGTGACTGCAAAGCAGAAAACATTTTGGAGGAAAATTAGGCAATACTTAGCAATTATATTTGTTAGTTATATGTGTCTTCACTTTCTAACCCAGGAATCTCATTCCTAGAAACTTACCATAAAATGGCAAAAATACATGCAGAGCATTAAGAAGGATATTGATACAAGTTCAGATCATAGCAAAAGCATTATTTTGATCAATAGAGAGCACATTGATTAAGTGATGGTGTATGCAAAAGCTGGAGTGCCGTATAGCTGGAAAAAGGCCTGTAGAATGTCTTTATGTACTGCAGAGTAGTAAGTTCATCATGGCATAATCTTCTGAATATATATTTTAGGTGAAAAAGCAAGGAGGAGAAAATCAGTTCATACATTATCATTCATCTAAGTGCACAAAGGTGGGGATAAGGAGAGTAGGTATCTATTTCCTAGGGCTACCCAAATTTACATTTTTATGGCACAAAAATTTATTCTCTCAGCTCTGAAGACTAGAAGTCCACAATCGCGTTGACTGGGACATGCTCCCACTGGAGGACATAGAGAAGAATTCCAACTAGTCTCTTCTTAGTGTTTGGTGTTTACTGTCCATCTGCCTCCATGTTTGCATGACTGGTTGTGTGTGTGTGTGTGTGTGTGTGTGTAAGTGGATTTAATTTCCTTTTTTTTTTCATTTTTCTTTTATTATTCATATGTGCATACAAGGCTTGGTTCATTTCTCCCTCCTGCCCCCACCCCCTCCCTTACCACCCACTCCCCCCCCTCCCTCTCCACCCCCCTCAATACCCAGCAGAAACTATTTTGCCCTTACTTCTAATTTTGTTGTAGAGAGAGTATAAGCAATAATAGGAAGGAACAAGGGTTCTTGCTGGTTGAGATAAGGATAGCTATACAGGGCATTGACTCACATTGATTTCCTGTGCGTGGGTGTTACCTTCTAGGTTAATTCTTTTTGATCTAACCTTTTCTTTAGTACCTGTTCCCCTTTTCCTATTGGCCTCAGTTGCTTTAAGGTATCTGCTTTAGTTTCTCTGCGTTAAGGGCAACAAATGCTAGCTAGTTTTTTAGGTGTCTTACCTATCCTCACCCCTCCCTTGTGTGCTCTCGCTTTTATCATGTGCTCATAGTCCAATCCCCTTCTCTTTTCTCTTTTAATAAGGACAACAACAACTAGACAAGAGTTGACCCTCTTCCAGTATTACATGTTGATCACATCTGCAAAGATATTATTACCAAAGGTATTTTATCTTAGGACTTAAATGTATCTTTTTTGGGGTTCACAATTCAACCTACAACAAAGGGTGTACAATTGTGTGTATCTGATTATTTGGGTATGTGGTAGAGGGCTTATATTTCTCTGAATAGTTACTATTTTGATTTTGAAATCATGTAAGTATTCCTACAATTATAAAATAAAACTGAATGTAAAATTCCTTAAAGTAAAATTAAGGTGAAATAAATCATGAGAATATTAAGTTTGTGACATACTATGAAGAAAGAAACTATTTCAAGTGATCTTAAAACAAATTTCTTTGGTCATATTTCTCTAGTGGGATATAGCCTAAAGAACATAGAATTGAAAAAATGTTATTTATTTTCAGTAATCAGGTAGGTGGTAGTGTTGGCACTATTATTTTAAGATGGTTGAATATGTATAATGTGGAGAAAGTAAAGCAGTTATATTGTATCATTGGATAAAAGATATAACATACATGAGGCAAGTTAAAAATCTTGGATTTCTAACTTTTGGCCAGAATATAAATTTGAGTTCATGATGTATCTCCTGAAGGAAATATCAAAATAGCATATTTCTAGCTGTGTTCACCAAACAGTTCTAGAAACAATCAGCAAACTTGATGTCAAGGTCCTCATCTGTTAGCACCATTTCTTTCCTGAAGGAACCAGAATTTCTCAGAAGATGGCAGATATGAGGCAGGAAATATTCATGGTGAACCTGTTGCATCCCATCATACCACTGATCATGGCTGTCAAAGACACTGAAGATGCTTCCGAGGAACCCAAGGGTCAGCTTGGTGATGCTCCCTACTTGCAATCAAAGTGAAAATTTGGTCATCAATACGTGTATTAACTGCAATGGACCAAAGCTTTTCAAATATGCTTAAATTTACAACTTAATGATGACTCAAGAGCAAAAGACTGTCAATTATCACTCATAGAGAATGATAGGAAACCAACTCATTATTTGAAAGATCAAAAGTAATCCTGACTTTCTTAAATAAACCAGACTCTTGGGCAATTAAATAATTGATGAGAGGAAGTTTCTTTTACTAAACTATTCAAGCTAATAAAATGCATAAAGAATGAAGAAGAAAATTTAAGATAACTATTTGGAACTAATAAAGTAATTGATCAAGATAATGATAATATATGATTATTAATGTAAGAAAACCAATAGGACAGTAGTGTCCACTGAGAGAAGTATGTGCTCCACCTATGAAAATTTGTGCAAAACATTGAGAATCTGATAAGGCCTCTAGCCCTAATTATCAAGTTATAGGAAATTTAGGGCACAGTGGAACACATTAAATCCCATAATAGGAATGTAAATAGCAAAACCCAAGTGATGGGATTCTCTATAGGACAAACTATTTACATATTCAGTATGTAAATTTCAAAGAATTTCCCTTCTCTCTCTTCCCCAAAGGGAAAGAGACGATGGAACTATTGATTAAAAAAGACTTAAGAAACACCTTAACTAATTGCAATGTAAGGATTTATTTGGAACCTGCCTAAAATAAATTAAAAATTAGTTTTAAACCAGATGTCGTGGTTTATGCAAGTAATCCCAACTATTGGGGAGGCAGATATTGAAGTCATGAGACACTATCTCAACCAATTAACTGGGCATGGTGGGACATGTGTGTCTTCTCAGAGGCACAAATAGGAAGATGAAGGCCCAGGATGGCCCAGGCATAAATTTTAGGCCTTATTCAGAAAAGAACCAAAGCCAAAAAGAGCTCAGGGTATGGTTCAAGTCACAGAGTGCTTGCTTAGTAAGTGCAAGGACCTGAGTTTATACTCCAGTACCACAAAAAATATTTAGAATCATTTGGGGGAAACTTGAGTATTATTTGAACATGTAAACATAGTTTTAGTTGTGTTAATGACATTATGGCTTTACTTTTTGAAAAAATACTGAAAAATTAAGACTGGAATGTCACAAAGTTTGAGATTTGCTTCAAATAGTCTAGATAGAGTAGAGATTAACTGGAAGATTGGTTGAGTTGACAATTGTTGAATCTGGATGATGGCTATTTATAGTTATTTTTGTAAGTGTTGGAATTTTTAAATAGAAGGGTTTCATTTGTTTTTTGTGGTGCTGGGGATAGAGTCAAGGGCCTCATGCATGTTAGGCAAGAGCTCTACTACTGAGCCACACCCCCAAGCTGCTTTATGTTTTTTAAAGAGTAATATCTAGTGAAGGCTGAACAGGCTGCTAGAACCTTAGAATACAAATCAGTTTTATGAGAAGTAAATTTTATCTGCAAATCCTCCAGCAATAATTGATAATTTAGCTGTTGAGTCATAAATGTAATGATGAGAATGAAAACAATAATCACTATTTATCAGGTGCTTACTATGTTCTCTTTGCTTTGCATATAATACCCAAAAAACCTTGCTGTAGTAATTTTGAAAAACTGATTTTACAGTTACAACTACTGAGACTCAAATCAAACAGACTAGAATTTCTTAAGCTCTCTTTTGTAAAACACATCCACTGCAGGCCTTGGTTTTCCCTCTAGTTTTTTCCATCGTTTATTCTGAAGGCCTTACCTGTTTCTCAAGACCCAGATTACACATCCTCAGTTAAAACATTATCCTTCTGGCCCCAGCCTATCAACATTTCTTTCCTTTCCGGATTCTTATTTTACTTTGAATCATTGTAGAAATTCATTATGTGCTGATCTGTGACATCTTTCAAATATTATCTTGACTGTTATTAAAATATTTAATCAATTTTACTTGTTCAAGTTGCCATCTTGGAATCTCTGAAGTCTACTTTGTCTGAGATAAATATTGCTACTCCTACTTTTTTCAGGGGCATTGACTTGGTAATCTTCTTCCATCCTTTCATCCTAAACCAATTTTTGTTTCTGTTGATAAGATGTGTTTACTCTAATGAACAGGTTGCTGAGTCTTCCTTTTTAATCCAATTGGCCAAATAGTGTCTTTTGATGGGGGAATTAAGTCCATTAACATTCAATGTTAGTACTGATAGGTATGTGGTGCTTCCTGTTACTTAGTTGTCTTTGTTGTTTAAGCGTCTGATTGTGTGCAGCTGAATCAATGTTACTCTCTACTTTCCTGCCCTTTCTTCTCCTGTGGTTTGGTGTTGACTGTCCTTTCATGGCCTTGTATGCTTTCATTTTCTGTATGACAAATTCATTGAAGACTCTTTTGTAGTGGTGGCTTGGTGGTCATATATTGTTTTAGTTTCTGCTTGTTATGGAAGACTTTTATTGCTCCATCTATTTTGAATGATAGTTTTGCAGGGTAGAGTATCCTAGAGTTGCAGTTATTTTCCTTCAGTGCCCGGAAGACCTCACTCCATGATGTTCTTGCTTTTTCAGGTTTCTGTTGAGATATCTGCTGTGATTTTGTTGAGTTTACCTTAGTATGATTTTTGTTTTTTCTCTCTTACAGCATTCAGTATTTTTTCTCTAATTTATGTTTGGTTGGAGAATGGTTTCCATCCCTTTTTTATCTTTCCATCATTCAACATGGTGCTGTTTTCATCCCTGTCCTGTGTTTAATTTAGTATTAGCTGACTTACAATGGTAAAAGTAATGATATCAAGACAGAAAGAGTAAGAAGAAAAAGAAAGAAAATAACAGAGAACCAAAGAAATCAACAGGGTGAGGTGGTGTACTAAGCAACACTGAACTAAACAAGCACTTACAGAGAAAGAGAAAAAAGAAAAAAGGAAAAAATCCCAGGTTCAGGAACAATGAAGTTTCAGTCTTGGTCGTTCTGGCATTATTCCTTCAGCATCCAGTCCTGGTGTTGGTATTTAAGCAGAAGTTCTGTTGTTGTCTTGCCAGGTGGTTGTGTCAGGACATAGCTTTGTGAATCACTATCTGCCCTGTGTTCAGGCAGTGGCTCATCTTCTGTCTGCGGTCAGCCATCTACTTTTGGAGGCTTTGTTTACTGAAAGTTCATGTGGAGAGCTGCTCCTTTCACCTCCTTTCTCTGGTGGAGGGACTTGCCTGCCATCTACTATTGCCAGCTTTGTTTACCAAAAAGTCACATGGAGAGAAGCTCTTTGTCCCTCCCCCTTTCTCCAGTGGAGGGGCTTGCATGCTGGCTACTATTGCAGGCTAGGTTTGCTAAAAGTTCTCATGGAGAGCAGCTCCTTGCTCCACCCCCCTTCTCCAATGAGCTTAGATCACCCTGCCCCCTCTGCTGTGTGTGATTTTCAGTTCATTGTTTATTATTCAGTTTATTTTTTGCGTGGCAGGAGTCAATTTGTCCAGGGGTTTATGCTGGTTTATCCCAGGGGTGGCTGTGGGAGTACCCTGTGCAGCTTATTTGCTCTCCTGTTGGTCTGCATCTACCAAGCAGGTTTGGAACTGGCACTTGGCGGTGCAGGATCACTCCTGGTTTCTCAGTGTAATATGGCATAGAGAAGCTTTGTGTAGGCTGGGGGTTCAGGGTGTTGAAGTTTTGCTTCTTCTTGGTGTTTTTTTTTTTTCTGCCAAGTGTGGCTCCAACTTCTCAGCAAGATTTTCTTATATGGAGTTCACACTATCTGCTTCCTACCTGTAGTCACCATCTTGGATCCTCCCTAATCATCTTTATTATTCTCCCTTTCTCTTTCCCCCTTACCCACTGTGATTCAACACCTTTCAATGTGTTTCATTATGCCATCTTCCTACACAGATACAATGCATTTCTACATAATTATTATCATTCTATTTTCCACATCTTCATACCACTAGTCCCCTCAAATGTCCCACTATTGCAAACATATATATATATATATTTACATATGTAAATGTATATAAAGACATAATCATGTATGTATATGACATATAAAATGTCTATAACTATATAATTATGCATATGCAAATATCTACACAAATGCACATGATCATGTTTGTGTTTGTGTAGATATTTATATTTTGGATCTATCTTCTACATATGAGAGAAAACATGTGACCTTTCTCTTTCTGAACCCTGAACCTTGGTTACTTCACTTATTTAATATGATATCTAGTTTTATCCATTTACCTGCAAAGAGAGGAATTTCATTCTTCTTTATTTCTAATTAGTATTCCTTGCTTAGCTATTGTGAATAATGCTGCAATAAACATGAGTGAGCAAGAGTTTTTATTGTATCCTGATTTACCATCATTTAGATACATGCCCAGAATTTGTATTGCTGGATCTTAGCATTGGCCTAGTCTTATTTTCTTGAGTGTCTTCCATACTACTTTCCTTAATGATTGTACTAATTTACATTCCCACCAAAAATATAGAAGGGCTCCCCTTCCTGCCTCCTTGGTAACATGTGTGGTTGTTTGTGTTCTTAATCATAGCCATTCTGGCTGGAATGAGATGAAATCTTATTGTACTTTTGATTGAATTTCCTTTATGGCCAGGGATGTTTAGCATTTATTCATGTATTTATTGGCCAGTTGTATGTCTTCCTTCAAAAAATGTCTGTTTGGTTCATTTGCCCATTTCCTCGTAGGACTGTTGATTCTATGGGCGCTTAGATTTTCAGTTTCCTTAAATTCCTTTAATTGTTAATCCCTTCACAAATGTATAAATTGCAAAGATTTTCTCCCATTCTGTAGGCTGTCTCTAGTCTAATGACTGTTCCTTTTTCGGTTCAGAAACTTTTTAGTTTCATGTAGAATCATCTGTCCATTTTTTCTTGTAATTACTGAGCTATTGGAGTTCTACTGAGGAAGTCATTGCCTATGTCCATTTGTTGCAATGTTTTCCCCATTCTTTCCTGTAGCAATTTCAAAATTTTAGGTCTCGTATTAAGATCTTTGATCCACATGATCTAGGTTTTATGCTTTCTGGAATGTAGGTGAAAGTGTTGTTAACAATCTGCAAAGATATGTTATCTATTTAAGAAACGTATTGTTAGAAGATTTGATTTTGAGTGTTAGGGATCTATGCTTCTCCTTGAAAACTTCAGAGTACTAAGGCTGAACTCTTTAATTATAAAGTCCTGAGATATGTTCTATAAACAAAAAATTCACCTTGTATGAATTCTCACCCATGAACAACATCCTATGAATGGTATAGACACTGATCCAACAACTGACATTGGGAAAATAATCTGATGTAGAAAAAAATGCCAAATTTGTAGTTATGTTTCATACATATATTGATATGTTGTATCTGTGGAAGATTTCTTTAGTTAACATTACAGCACTGGACTACGCTGCATGGTTTGAAAACTTTCATGTTCCCATTCTATGTGATGTATCAGATGTTCTGTTCCTGGATTTTTGAGAGTGAATTACTAGATATTTCCCTATTGGTTTCGTGGGAATTATCATATATGAGGGAAGGCCTTGACTATGCTAAATACATCTCTATCATTAACTTTATATCTTTGTTTCTATCAGATTTCTTCCATACTTAACTCAAGGTAAGCATTCTCTCTTGTCCTCTTCAGAAGCTTTATGTAACTGTAAATAGCTGGGTTCTTAAAAAGTGGAAAGCTTGATGGTATGGAGACAGAGCTGAAGTTAACAATTTATTTTTTGTTTAGTTGCCTCTAAACAGTTGTGCTAGACACACAAATTTCAATTTTTTAGTCATTCCAACCTATTTTTACGTTTTTTTAATAGTCTGCTTTTAATTTTATGTTGTTTTTTATTGTGCTGGGTGTGGTATGTTGTGGTGTTTACAAAAGATCTTATGATATATCAAATATATAATACTAGAATTCAGCCTCTCCACCATTCTCCATCCACCTTTCCCTCATTCCCAGAATAGTTTCAACAGATGTCTTTTTTCCATTTACATACATGTACATGCAGTATTTGCAAAATACTCACCCTCCTTCACCATTTCCCACCTCCTCCCCCTCCCACCAATTCCAAACCCAATGCAGGAACTTTTGCACCCTTCCATTCTCTGATTTTGTATAAGAAAAATATAAGAAGGAAAAAAATGATATTTTTGCTTGTTTAAAACTCCCACACAGGGAGTTTCCTTGTGGCACTTCCATGTATATATGTATTATAGCTTGATTTGGTCAATTTCCTCTATTTTTTCTTCTTTCTACCTTAATCTCTTTCTTATGGTGGTTTTAACCAGTTTAAAAATTCTATATTCATTTTTTTATAGAACGTACATCAACCATATTCAACTTCTTAACTTCCTTCATTTTTTATTCATTTAATCATATGTGCATACATTTTTTGGGCCATTTCTCTCCCTTACCCCTACCTCCTCCCTCTCTCTCCACTGCCCCCCTCACTTCCAGGCAGAATCTGTTCTGCCTTTATCTCTAATTTTGATGAAGAGAAAGCATAAACAATAATAAGAAGGACAAAGCATTTTTGCTAGTTGACATAAGGATAGCTATACAGAGAGATTCCTAGCATTGCTTCCAAGTACAAATGTGTTACACCCCAAGTTGACTCATGTCTAATTGACCTTTGCACTAGTTCCTCATCCCCTTCTCATATTGACCTCTGTCATTTTAAGCTTTCTGTATTAGTTTCTCTGCAGTGGGGACATCAAATACTATAATGTTTTGGGTTTCTTTCCTATCCCCATACCTTCTCAATTTGAAGAACATTTCTTTTTTATGCAGAAAACTTTTAATTTCATTTATTCCTGTTTGTCAGCCCTTTCTCATAGTAGCTGAGCCATCTGAATTCTATTAAGGAAGTTATTACTTATGCCTCTTAATGCCAGTTTATTCCTTCTTCTTTTCTGCACTAGCTTCAAAGTCGATAATCTACTTTGAGTTGAAACTTAAACAGTGTGACAGACATGGATCTAGTTTCAGTGTTTTGCATGCAAATTTATAACATATCATTCATTTAATGAGAGTGGAAGAAAGCATTACATGATACAGTACTCCATTTTTTAATGTTTTAGCTTTCTATATGTATATGAATTTTACAATTAACTGAAAACTACAATGTATCAATAATCAAATTTTTGTTTTTTTTCTTATTTTTTTATTTCTATTTTTCCATTGTTCAAGGTTATTAAAAAACTTCGTGTATTGTCTAAATATTTTCAAGTTTAGTGTTCATATCTGAGCCTGTAAATCCTCCAAGGTAATTTTCACATGGTATGAAGTTGTGATTATGGCTAATTATTTCTCATGTGGGTAACTAATATTTCTATCATCATTTGTTGAAAAGATTGCTACTTCTCCATGGAATTGCCTCAGTACCTCTGTTGAAATTCAATTAGTTATTTGTGTGTGAATGAATTTTCCACACTATATTCTGTTCTGCTTCTCTGTCCTGACCCTATATCATGTGTTTGATTATTCTAACTTTGTAGCAAGTTTTCAAACCAGAAAGTGTAAGTCTACTGTCTTTGATTGTCTTTTAAAAATTTGGTTTGATAATCTAGAGTCATTTCATTTAAATATAAATTTTGGAACTAGCTGATTCGCTTCTAAAAAAAGCCTATGCATATTTTGATGAAAAATATATTAAATTTTCTAGTAGTTTTGAGGCTTCCAGAATTTTGAACATGGTATATACCTCCATGTATTGTGGTCTCCATTAGTTGTTCTCAGTGAATCGTAATCTTCAGTGATCAGGTGTTACAAATCTTTCATTTTAATTATTGCTAAAAGTATTTCCTATTTATAATGTTTTTATTCTTCTAAATTTATTTAATATAAGCACATCATAGACTTTTTATATTTTAAGCTTATGTCCTAAACTTTCCTAAATAAGTTTATTAGCTATAAAATCTTTTCTCTAGATTAACTGGAATTTTCTTTGTAAACAACCATGTGATCTGCAAATAGAGAAGGTTTTTATATCTTTTGCTTTCTAATATCTTAATGGCTGTGATCAATACACATGGTTTAGCCTGTGTATGATATTATGTTTTGTATTTATAGTGTCTCACTAACAGAGAGTAATAAAATAGGTCCTTCAAAAGAATAATTATTTCATTTGGTACTTAGTGCCAGAAAGTGTGCTTCTAACAGGAGTTTACATAGGAACTGACTCCTCTCAGCAACTGTAGTGTCTTACACAATCTGACTATTCTCAAAATTTTCTTAGCTAGAAAATAGAGCATCAAAGTTTGATGCCAGCTCATGAAAAAATGTTAGTGGACCCTATCTCTAAAGCAAGCCAGGCATGTATTTCCTTGAATCTTTGTTCTTCAGGAGGCAGAGGAAGAAGGATTATGGTCTGAGTCTGTCTTGGGCAAAAGCATGAGACCTTATCTGAAAAACAAAAACTAAAATATCAAAAGGACTAGGGCATGGCTCAAGTGGTGGAGAACTTGCCTCACAATCATGAGACACTGAGTTCAATCTTCAGAACATCAAAAACGAACAAACAAAATGAAACAAAATTCTCCATGCAGTAGAGGCTGGTGAAATCTCAGAGTCTTGATATCCTTTGTTTGAGTATAGAACATAGTACCTACCTTGAGCTATTATTTTTCAACCAAGAGCATTCACAGATTTTGAAGATTTGGTTTTTTCAATCTCATTGGAAAAATATCTTTCCTACCTTGTACCTGTTTCCCAGTTTGAGCAACAAATCCCTAATCCTTTAAAAACATCTGGGGATGTGTTTGGATTTTAAGAAAACAAATCCTAATCAGCTCATGGCTCACTCTCCTGTATGCATTTTAGAATCTAACTTGGGCCTATGACTATTTCATAATTTATAATGAGTCTACTCATATACATGTTTTGGATTGGATTTTATCATCTAGCCATGGTTTCTCTCTCAGATTGGTCCTAGCTCACTCTTTCCTATCACAAATTCCATTTCTGTTACTGGCTTATATCCCAAGTACAAAAATAGTACAACGTTCTATGTGCTGGGGATGCCCTAGGCTGCTATAGATCAATAAGTTCAGTATTCCAAAATATTTTTGAAGTATGTAATGCAAATATCACCACCTGAATGACTTAAACTTTAACTCATAATTGGATTGAAATTAATAAATAAAAATCTCTGTGATATTAATCATTGCATTTTAAATGGACACTTTGCTTGAAATTCTACCATATAGGAAGTCATATCATCAGAAAGAATACATTGGCTGATTCTCCTCAAGCTAATTATTTTACTTCTGTTTATTATTTAATAATGTAGATGGTTTTTAAATGCACAAATAATATGATGTGATCGTTTATTTTAGGTGTGAAGTATATAATATGATTTTATCATAGTTTTTTTGTATTTATTTATTGATATGTTTATACATGGTTTGGGTCATATTTCACTCCCTGCTCTCATGTCCCTCACCTCCCACCCACCCCCTCAGTTCCAGGCATATCCTGTTCTGCCTTCTTCTCCAATTTTGTTGAAAAGAAAATGTCAGAGAGAATAAGAAAGACATAGCATTTTTACTAGCTTGAAATAAAGATAGATATACAGGGAGATTCCTAGCTTTGCTTCCATGCACTTGTGTATTACAGCCCACATTGGCTCATCTCCACCAGACCTCTTCACTTCCTCCCAGTCCCCTTCCCATAGTGGCCTCTGCCAGTTTAAGATTACTTTATTCACTTCTCTACAGTGTGCACATCAAACACTTTCAAGGTTTAGGTTTTCTTCCCTTTGCTTATTCTTCCTGTACGTGTTCTCTCTTTAGTCTGTGAACCATGTCCAATAATATTACTGCAAATTTTTTAGGTCTATAATCCACATATGAGGGAGAACATGGATTTTTGGCCATCTGAGTGTGGCTAACTTCACTTAAGTTGATATTCTCCAGTTCCATCCATGTACTTGTGAATGACAAAATTTCATTCTTCTTTGTAGCTGAGTAAAGTTCCATTGCATGTAAATACAACATTTTCTTAATCCATTCATCATTAGTGGGGTATATTTCCTGTTCCATAACTTAGCTACTGTGAATCGTGATGCAATAAACCTGGGTGTGCAGTTGCCTTTGAAATAACCTGAGTCTCATTCTTTTGGGTATAAATCCAGGAGTGGGATTACTGTATCATATAACAGATCTATGTGTAGTTTTGTCAAGAAGCCTTCATATTGTTTTCCAAACTTGTACTAACTTACATTCCTATCAACAGTGACTATAAGGGTTCCATTTTCCCCACATCATTGTCAACATTTGTTGTTGGTGATGTTTTTGGTGATACCTATTCTAACAGGAGTAAGGTGGAATCTTACTAAAAGAGTATGGTGTGGTTTTGATTTACATTTCCTTTACGGTGAGCATTTTTCATATTTTTGGACATTTAGATTTGTCCCTTTGAAAAAGTTCTGTTTAGTTTGGTTGCCCATTTCCTTATTGACTCATTGATTTTGGGGGAGATTAGTTTTTTTGAGTTCCCTGTATATTCTGTTTATCAGTCCTTTGACTGATGTTTAGCCAGCAAATATTTTCTCACACTCTGTGGGTGGTCTCTCCAGTTTAGAGACCATTTCTTTTGTTGTGCAGGAGATTTTGAATTTAATGTAGTCCCATTTGTACATCCTTTCTCCTAGTTGCTGGGATCCTGGAGTTCTGCTGAGGAAGTCCTTGCTTATACCTACTGCTTTCAGAGTATTCCCAGCTCTTTCCTGTACTAACTTTAGGGTTTCAGGTCCAATATTAAGGTCCTTAATTCACTTTAAGTGGATACAAGTACAAGGTGATAGGCACGGATCTAGTTTCAGTTGTTTACATGCAGATAATCACTTTTCCCAGCAAAATTTGTTGAAGAGGCTGTCTTTTCTCCATCATATGTTTTTGGCAACTTTGTCAAAAATAAGTTGGGCATAGCTGTGTGGATTCATATTGGGTTCTGTATTCTGTTACAGTGATCTTCATGTCTTTTTTGGTGCAAGTACCATGCTGGTTTTATTGCTATGGCTCTATAATATACTTTGAAGTAGGGCATTGTGATACCTTTAGCATTGCTCGATTTCCTGAGCATTGCCTTGGCTATTCATGGTCTCTTGCATTTCCAAATGAACTTCAGGGTAGATTTTTCACTCTCTGTGCTGAATGTCATTGGGATTTTGATAGGAATTGCTTTGAACATGTAGATTGCCTTTGGTAGTATAACCATTTTTACTATGTTGATTCTACCAGTCCATGAACATGGGAGATCTTTCCACCTTCTGTTGTCTTCCTCAGTTTCTTTCTTCAGGGTTTTGTAATTCTCCTTGTAGAGGTCATTCACATCCTTTGTTAAGTTTAATCCTAGGAATTTGATTTTTTTGAGGCTATTGTAAATGGAATTGATTTTATGTATTATTTCTCAATTTGTTCATTGTTGGTGTGTAGAAAGGCTACTGGTTTTGTGAGCATATTTTGTATCCTGCTATATTGCTGAAGCTGTTTATGATATCTAGGAATTTTGGAGTAGAGTTTTTTGGGTGTTTGAGGTATAGGGTCATGTCATCTGCAAATAGGTATACTTAAACAGTTTCTTCACCTATTTGTATTCTTTTTATTACTTCTTCTTGTCTTATTGCTCTGGCTTGGAATTCCAAGACTATGCTGAATAGGAGTGGTGGAAATGGTTTGAGATTTTCCCCATTAAGTGTGATGTTGGTGACCCATTTATCATATATAGTCTTCATAATGTTGAAGTACATTCCTTCTATTATTAAATTTCTTAAGACTTTTATCATGAAGTGGCATTGAATCTTATCAAAGGCTTTCTGCATCTATTAAGTTGATCAAGTGGATTTTGTCTTTGCTTCTATTAATGTGCTATATTACATTTATTGATTTGTGTATGTTGAATCATCCTTGCATCCCTGAGATGAAGCTGACATGGTTATTGTGAATGATCTTTCTGATATGTTGTTGGATTCGGTTTGCCATTATTTTATTGAGGATTTTCTCATTGATGCTCATTAAGGAGATTGGCCTGTAGCTCTTTTTGGATGTGACCTTGTCTGAGTTTGGAATGGGTTTAATACTGACTTCATAGAATGAGTTAATGAGTGTTCCTTCCCTTTCTATTTCATGGAATAGTTTAAGGAGAGTTACTATTAGTTCTTCATTTTAAAGACTTTTCTTTTTTGGGATACTACTGGTGCTTCAATTTCATTTGATGTTATAGATTTGTTTAGGTGGCTAATAACCTCTTGGTTCAGTTTTTTTTTGGTTGAAGTTATCTAGAAAATTTTCCATTTCTTCCAGATTTTCAAATTTATTGTAATATAGGTTCTCAAAGTAGTCTCTGATGAGTCCCTGGATTTCTCTGATGTTTGTTGTTATGTCTTCTTTGTTGTTTCTGATTTTAGTGATTTGGGCATTTTCCCTCCTCACTTTAATCAGATTTCCCTAGGGTTTTCCAATCTTGTTTATTTTTTCAAAGAACCAGCTTATTGTTTCATTGATTCTTTGTATTTTTTGTTGTTTCTATTTCATTAATTTTGGCCCTTACTTTTATTATTTCTTTGCTCTTTGATTTGGGTTTTGCATGTTCTTGTTATTTGAGGAGTTTGAGATGTAGCATTAGGCCATTTATTTGATATCTTTCAGTCCTTTTAACATATTCACTCATGAATATAAATTGCCTTTGCTGAGTCCTATAGGTTATAGTAGGTCATGTTTTTATTTTCATCAACTTCCAGGAACCTTTTAATTTACTCTTTTATTTCAGGTATGACCCACTAATCAATGAGCAATGTGTTATTCAGCTTCCAATTGTTTGCATATTTTCTGCTGTTGTTTTTGTTGTTGTGTTCTAGTTTTAATGTATTGTCATCAGATAGAATGCAGGGGATTATTTCTATTATCTTATAGTTGCTCAGACTTGCTTTGTTTCATAACATATGATCAAATTTGGAGAAAGTTACATGGACTGCTGAGGAGAATGTATAATGTGCACATGTTGGATGAAATATTCTGTAGATATTTGTTAGGTCCATTTGGTCTGTGGTTTGATTTAGCTATAGAATTTCTTTACTGATTTTTTTGTTTGGATAACCAGTGTATTGTTGATAGGAGGGTATTAAAGTCTCCCCGTACTACTGTGTTGGGACCTATATGTGCTTTTATATATGTTAGAGTTTGTTTGATGTAATTGGGTGCTCTGACATTGGGTGCATATATATCAATAATTGTTATTTCCTTTTGGTTATTTCCTTTTTATTAGTATGAATTGACTTTCTTTATTTCATATGATCAATGTAAGTACGAAGTCTACTTTATCTGATATAAGTATTGCTCCTCCTGCCTGTTTTTGGGTGCCATTGGCTTGGTAAATCTTCTCTCAGTCAGTGTTTACTTTTGTCAATGAGATATGTGTCCTGTGAACAACAGATTACTGGATCTTCCTTTTTAATCCAGTTTGCCAGATGATGTCTTTTGATAGACAAGTTTAGTCCATTGACTTTCTGTGTTAATATTGATAGGTATGTAGTGATTCCTGCACTTTAGTTATTTTTTGTTGTTTAAGGGCTTGATTGTGTGCAACTGAATAAATGCTACTCTCTGAATCTTTTTCTTCTCCTGTGGTTTGATACTGCGCCTCCTCTTGTGGTTTTGTTTGCTTTCATCTTCTGTGTACAGAATTACTTGGAGAATCTTTTGTAGTGGTGGCTTTGTGGTCATATATTGTAGTTTCTTCTAATTGTGGAAGATTTTTATTGCCCCATCTATTTTGAATGATATTTTTGCTGGGTAGAATATCCTAGGGTTGAAGTTATTTTCATTCAGTGCATGAAATACATCACTCTATGCCCTTCTTGCTTTTAAGGTTTCCATTGAGAAATCTGCTGTGATTTTTATGGGTTTACCTTTATATTTTATTTGTTTTTTCTCTCTTACAACCTGCAGTAGTCTCTCTCCATTCTCTGTGATTTTTGTTTTAATGATAAAATGAAAAAGCTGTCAGTAGGTTCTGTTTTGGTCAAGTCTGTTTGGTGTCCTGAAGGCTTACTGTACCTGAATGCACAAAAGTTTATCAAGATTTGGGAATTTTTTTGTTATTATTTTATTGAATATATTGTGAATCACTTTCACTTGGACCTCTTTGCTTCAATACCCATGATTCTCAGGTTTGGTCTTTTGATGGACTTGATGTCTTCTTGCCTGTTCCTTTCACAGCTCTTGAGTTGTTGCACTAGCATTTCTTCAGTTTTTTCTTTAATTTCTCTTTTATGTTCAAGTTATGAGTTTCTCTGTTCCACTTGTTTTAGTCTGCTGGGGTGGCCTTCCACTGTTTTTTGTGTTTTCTGTTTGATTCTTTTTTCTGAGGTTTTCCATATGTTGGGTCACGTCCTCTTTAATATTGTTTAGTTTCATCTTAATTCATTTATCTCTCTATTTATAGTGTGTTCTGTTTCACTTTGGTGTTTATTTAGGGTGGCACTGAGGTTATTTACTTGTCTCTGTATCTTCTCATATTCTTTATTTTTGGTGTCTTGAAATTTCTTGAGGCCATTTGGAGCATTTTGGTAAACCTGGTCTAGTATCTCCTCCATGAAACTCTCAGTGATTTCTTGCAAGATTTCTTTTTGGAGTGTGTTTTTAGTGGGTATTGCTGGATTCTTTAGTCTCATTCTTTAGTGTTTTTTGGAGGTCAAGAACTGGGTATCCATTTTCTTCATTTCCTTCTGAGTTCTGTATTAAATTAAATTTTTGAGGAAAGTGTTTTCCATCCCTTCTTCTTTCCATTGCTACACATGATACTGTGCAACTATATTTTTGATAGGTTAGTTGATGTTTTTAGTTACTTGTCCTCTTTCCCTTGATTTAGTTTTTGTGTTGTGACTGTTTTGGTTCCTAGCTAGATTGGTGTGCTCTTTCAGTCCCTGATCTGGAGTTGAATTTTAGCAATAACTAAGTCACAGTTTCAATACCAAAAAGATTGTATATATATTATAGAAGACCTCATTGTGGTAACATGTATAAACAGTGGTAGTAGAGGGGTTAATGTTTGTTGGGCTGGCTATAAAGATTTGGAGAGTTGGTTAGTGTAGCATTAAGAAGGAAGGTGGGAATGATGTGGGTGAGTGGCAATAATGGTGTCAAGGCTACTGGGTTTTGTGGCCCTTTTGTGTTTGGGTGTAATTGTTTTGTTGTAGTGAATGGTGGTTGTGACAGAGATTGCAGAGGTTTGGGGTTGTGTAAAGTTGGTATAGTAAGTTGGTCAGCAGATGGTGAGTGCCTAGGAGGGTGGGGTGTTCTAGTGACAGGTTGGGGGAGAATAGGAGGTGAAGGTGAGAACGGGGAGAGGGTGGATGGGAAGTGTCAGCAAGAGTAGAGAGATTGAAGTTGGTGGGAATAGGGATAGGAAGATAGTAATGGTAAAGTTGATAGTACAGAAAGGAAAATAGGTATACAAATTAAAAATCCACAATAATATAGTAGGCATACAGCAACAACAACAACAACAACAAAAACACATAATAAAACAAAAGCCACCAGGATCAGGTGCAATAGAATTTCAGACTTAGTTTAAGTTCTGGGGATATTCCAGGCATCCAATCCTGGAATTGGCATATAAGCATAAGCTGTGACATTGTCTCCCCAAGTAATGGGCTTGTAAGTAGTGTTTTGTTCTTCTGCCTATCATTTTAATTGAAATTGTGAGTCTAGGTAGGTTTGCCAGATCATGAAGGGTGGTGGAGCTATTTTATCCTCTGCTGACAGTTGTATTATTCTTCAGTTGCAGCGGTTTGGTTAGAACCTCCCCCACCGAGGTGAGGGAGTTCTGTTTTGGATGCTGCTCCCTGACTCAAGAGAACAGCCTTGTGATCCACTACCTGCCCCGCTTCAGGGAGTGGCTTATCACCTGCCCACTCTCAGTCTTCACTCCCTTTCTTGTGTTTATTTACTGTGAGTTTTGTGTTTTGCCTCCTTTCTCTGAGGCAGGATCAACATGCCATCAACTTCTTCTGTCCATGTTGTTTACAGTTTGTTTTTGTTTTTCAGGTTTTTTGGTGGAGACCAGTGTGCCCAGGGGCTGCACTGGTTCATGTTCCCAGGAGAAAATAGGGGAGTCACATGTGGTGCAGGAATTATTATCTCATTTAAACCCCACTACACTCTGAAGCTGGTAATCTTGCGAACTCTCTAAGTAAGGAGACCAAGGTTTTAGGAATTTAGTCATCAATTTAGGGCAGGTGGCAGAGTAGGCTCACCAGCCCATGTCTTTCCACTGATATTGATTCACTTAACTGCTATAGTCTCTTACCTAGGAAGGGTTTACTTTGCTGATTGTCTTTCAAAAAATCTGTTAACACTTGCTTTCAGCTTTCATAAACCAACATTGGCTATAATTTTCAAATGTGATATAACTCACCACATATCCAAAGGCAGTTAATAATGAATATGCAATAAGGAGCAAAAGGTACAAAATATTAGGAAGGATCATTATTTCTATGAGTTGATTTGTTTTAAAAATTTCTCCCCAAATATATTAACATCTTAGAATATGTGCAAGTTACACTGGTGACCTTACTACATAGAATGGAAATGAGAAAGTGCATCCCATTGTTAGGTGAATGCTTTTCATTTCAATCATGTAAGCAGCACCACACTCAGTGGATTAAAGATCAATTGATCTCAGCAAGCAAAGAACATTGTTAAATGGGATGGTCTCCTCACTGTCTTTCTCCTTTTGCAATGAATGGAAACAGAGAAGGCTTACCCTCTCTGTTGTCCTAGACTTTTGGATCTAGGGCTATATTTGCTGCAAATAAACCCTAATAACAATTGGATTGTGTTTTCCAAGTGCAATTATATTATAACTTCTTCTCTTTGCCTGAAGTCACATTTTACATTTGAGAATAAAATATTAGTCAAAATGAAGCAATGGTATATTGTAGTTAATGAAGGATTTTATTTTATTTCTTCAATCCTTTTTTCCACAGAAGAATATGTTTATGCTAACTTTTATGTATGATATAGTTAGGTTTCTATATATTATGTGGGAAAACTTTTGCATTGGCACTAATAAATAAACAGTTGAACTTTTGAACTTTAAACCATGCTCTTTGCTCTACTTTATTTATTTTTTCATTACTGAGGAGAAAATAGACCCTGTGTTTTATTTTTAAAATAACATCGAGAAAGAGTTATTATGGATCCTAACACTGGTATGCAAACATCATTAATGTTTACAAAGAAAAGGCTTTTAATGATATTTGGAGAGAGTTTGGCTGATGCAGTTTTTGCACTAATATTTCTGCTTCAAGGTAAGATATACTGGATGCTATCCTAACTAGCATCATGGGAAATAATGGTGTTATTTGTAAATGAAGATGAGGAGCATTTAGCTGAACTTCTGTATAAAGAGTACCTACCAAGACACATCTTTTTCACTTTGGAATTTTAAAATGTAATTTATCTTCCTATGCTAGGTAGCCTTCAGAGTCTAAAATGGAAAATAACTGAAAGGCTAAAAATTAAGCCAATACTGACTCAGTCTTTACAATGGCAACTGGAACAGAATTGAGAAGGATATGTAGTGGGTGTGGAGGAGAGATTTCAGCTTGTGAATTAGAAATGGTGACAAAGAGATGAGAAGATAACAAAGAGAGAATTATATTGTTAAACCATCCTTATTAAAATGCTCATTATTTTGAATGGTCTGCGGTTGTTCTGACTCCTTATTAAAAATAATAAGACTAGTTACAAAATTGTCAATTTTCAAGTGCATTTGAAAGGAATTATAGCATGCAAATCCTTGAGAAGACATTTTCTTCCGACAGGAAACTGATTTACTATGAAATAAATAAACAATGGTGACCTATTGTTTCTAAGTTTCCTGTTCCTAGGTCCTAAAACTTCTTTGGGAGAGTTGTCTAAACATTCACACTCTAACATTCAAGATTAAAAATTGAATTACATGATCTAGAAAAATTGATGAATGTTTAATCATTGGATTTTTTTTCTATAGAAAGGCAGAAAATGGAGACTCCTGAGTTCATATTCATTAAATTATTGTGTGTTTGGATAAAGAGAATTCAGTCTCAATTTGGGGAGGGGATGAAGCAGTGGAAACTCTCTGAAAGAAAATTATGTTTAGGACAATTTAATGTAGTACTTGAGTTAGTTGAGGTTTGTGCACTTTAATCTATGTAAAATCTACCTTCAGATGTACCTGTAACAATTAGTGAAATGAGAGCATTCTATATGCTAGCATGCTTAAATGTGATACTTTGAAATTTTCCAACATGGCAAAGTAGTTTATAAAATTCAAGTTACCTTAAAAGGTTTTGAAATTTGGGTGAAATAATGTAAGAGTGGATGAAAGGCAAGAAAAATTGATATATATTATATTTATATGTGAGAGAGAGAGAGAGGGAGAGAGAGAGAGAGAAAGGTAGATATGTGATAAAACAAATGCTACTTATAGAATTCAAGCCCTATATACATGACTGTATATTATACATTTCCTTCAACTTTTCTTATGTTGGAAAATTTTTGTAATAAACTGTTACTTAAGAAAGGAAAACTACCTGAAACAATGGTAAGAAAATCCATACTTGCTTATTAATGTAATACTAACTGAAAATTAATTCTTTAAAAAAACTTTCTGGGAAAGTCACAGATTATATAAACAATGCTCACTTCTATGAACACTATGAATTCCTAATGTTCTTCTGAGCTTGTCATAGTCCTGGACTAGATACATTTATTTGTTAATGAGTACTGCTCTGCTCATCTCTCCACCTCTGATCCACAGGAGAGGAATTAAAATATGTTACAGGACCACAGGGTCAAGTGCTTCCCCTTTCTTGCATATTAGTTCTTCTGTCTTTCTTGGACTAAATGAAGTCATTAATCAAATGTTATTAAGCTTGAAGATGTAAAATTTTTAAGTTTAAGCTGACCTAACCAAGAAAACATACTGAGTTTTCTTCATCACAAATTTCCAGTACTTGGTAAATTAATGATGTGCTTTGTTTTTCCTCTTTAAATATTAGAAGAAGCATAATCCCAGTGTATATGGAACAATTTATATGACTAATGTATTAATATTTTATTTTTTCACAATTTTTCCATTACCTTTACTTCAGTGATGAATGTTTTGATGCTAAACCCCTTTATAAATAAGAAAAATTACTAATGAGAAAATTTTGTGCATTATCTACCCATGACAGTTTCAGAAACTGATCTTTTATGATGAAGAAATGGTCACTGACCAGATCCTCATGGCACACTCATTATTTTTCAACACAGTCATCATTTAAAGGCCTTGATGGTGACTGGATCTAAAGTATTGTGCCACTGTACTCTCTGAAAATGCTTTAGTGTATATAGACTATGTCTTCCCAAGCTTATCACTAGGGAAATCAATTGTCTTTCCTGTAAGTATGTATGATAAAAAAAAACCTAGAACTGAAATATTATTGTAGGCAATCATTCAGGTTAAATATTTACTTCCTTAATAGAATTAACCTTAAACTACAACATAGGCAGGAACAGGTCCTGTTCTAAAATATTTCTGGAGAAAATCCTTAGTCCATTTAAATAATGCTGTATATGAATCCAATTTTTTATCATGTCCAACTTGTCTAATTTTCTTTGTGCTATTTAAATACAAAGTTATTCATCTAAACTTGAAACTCCATAGAAACTAGTGTTCAGGTAAAATGGTTTCTCTGTCAATAGACTTTGGATTTATATTGCAGCATACCATATTCTTGTCACATTGCTATTTCACTGAAGTTCTATATGTCCAAATTGGGAGAGCATAGGCTCCTGGATCACAAGTATTATGTAGTCATGTTGCTTAATGATGAGGGACTATTCTGTGAAATGTGTCATTAGGAACTTTGTCACTGTGCATGCATCATAGGCATCCTGGCCTACTGCACAACGAGAATATGTAGATGAACAGTCTCAAGACTGTAACAGTCTTGAGAGTTGCTGAGCCCCTTAGGAGGGATTCATGCCTTTCTAGTGGGAATAAGGTCCTGATCTTGTAGAAGAGCTGGAATGTTACCATGGGAGTAAGTTATTATCATACAAGCCTGGAACCATTTTTTGAGTCTTTTTAGAGTACATGCTTTTCTCATGTGTGCACGTCTAAACACTCTTCTGCATTTCCACCGTGAATTGAACCTCCATGAGTCCCTCATCAGTAGGTGAAACCATGTCCTTGAACCTCCAGAAGTTTTAGATAAATAAATTTCTCTATAAAGTACCCAGTCTCAGATATTTTTCTTATAGCAAAATAAAGACATGGAGACAATCACTGAACTCAGGGTACTCTTGGAAGTCTGTAAGTCATTATTGTTCAGAATGAACAAAAAAGATGATAGAGATGCATTTGTTTTGATCAAGACAGTCACCTACAACTTTAAGTGTAGATACCACTTTCTTCTGTCTTTCTTTCCTTTTATTTAGTGATGTTTAAAAATTCTCAGTTCTTCCCCTGGCTCTCTAAATTGCCCTTGAAATAATCTTAGGACTCTGTCCTTCAGATTGAAGAGTTTAACTTTAATATAGAAGTTATTGGTAGACAATTCTTCCATAGATACCATTTTAATGCCCACAAGTTTTATTATTCTTTAGTGTGTGCTACTACGTAGGGCAGATACATAGTGCTCAATTTTAAATTCCCCAAATCGTCTTCAGATACAATAAATATGGTGTGTTGCTACGAACCACACAACTGACTCCCTCAAAGACCGAATGCTGAGTGCTATGAAAAGGTAGTCATTTTATAATTACTTAAGGATTGAACTCCTTCAAATCAATTGATATTATAAAGGATAGCCTGTTGTTGAATGCTTTTTATTTATATTTCGGATCTTGTCCCAGTTTTGTTA
This sequence comes from Castor canadensis, assembly GCF_047511655.1. Taxonomy (NCBI): domain Eukaryota; kingdom Metazoa; phylum Chordata; class Mammalia; order Rodentia; family Castoridae; genus Castor; species Castor canadensis. The sequence continues at coordinate 99,239,871 of NC_133398.1, forward strand.
TTACATAAGCCACTTAAACTCATCAAAGAAAGTAATTTCCTGATGAAGAAAATATGACTAACACGAGTTCTTTTTCAGAGTCATTTATTCAAGTAATTATAGTGACTAATTATACAAATCACAGTTATCAATTGCTCCAATGGGTTATGTTGGGAAATATTCTGTCTTCATTAAAATATTGCCTTTGAAACATGTAAACCATCACAAATATAGCTTCTCATTCTTATTTAACTTATGAAGAGACTGGGAAAGACATTAAGGAGACCAGAAGGCAGAAAACAAGAGAGAAATGTAATTGAAGAAATAAGAAATAAAGAAAATTTCCTGGGAAGAGCTGGCTTATCCAGCATTCACTTTAGGAAACTTCTCTTAACTGCCTCATTGTACATCTGTGGTACAATGTAATTGAGCAGTGTAATCGTTCTAATAAGTTACTGCAGAATGCAAAGAATCATTGTCACAGGAAGATGAGCATATGTTCAGATGTTATTTCACTTAAACATTATAATTTTAGCATAATTACGAAAAATGAATGACTGACTTTTGCTGCCTTGTATTGGAGACTATTAACCAGGTGGAGGACATATAATATCTGTGAATTTTTCTTGAATTCCTTTATTCAGTCCTAATTCTTGTGTCCTTGTCCCAGTGATTCACTTTCTCTGACTTTCCTGTGAATCACTTAGGGATACTTTGGGATCCTTAAGAGTTTGGCATAACAACAACCTACAGAGTTGTCCACTCATTAAATTAATTTATCCAGTCTTTCCATTTTCCACAAATATAAAACAACAGTGTAGTCAGCATAGTTATGTTCATTTTGTTATGCAGTTGTTTATTAAAGAACAGAATATGTGTTTACTTTGTTTTAATTTCTAGCTCTATAATTTACTAATTTTGTGAACTTGGCAATGTATTTGACCTTGTCCCTCACATTATTCATCAATTGTGTTGGCATAATATATAGTGCAACTTTAAAGCCTTCTCATGGGTTGCTAAATGAGATGTTATATTGCAACTGATTACTATACTGCTCCTCATTGCTACTGCAGTTCCACTACTATTGTGTAGTATTTGTTGACTGCTAGAAACTCTACCGAATATTTTTCCATGAAGGATATTTCCCAGAAAATTTATAAAATATCTCAAGAATATAGATTTTTTGTGAGTCTCATTTTATGCTTTGAAAAGGAGGTATTCTTATATTGATCTGATTGTTCATTTCTTATTTGTTCATTCATCCAGTAGGTAATTATGAAGATATTATACATTCTAGATGAAGTGGTAGTTCACCTGCACTTCTGATGTTTTATGTCTTTCATCTGTAATCAACTAAACAAACCTAGAAAACCCACATCTTCCCAATCCAAAGATCTAATTTCATATGGCATTAGTCAAATGGAAATGGTAGCTAGAGTTTAGACTTACAGTTTTCAAGTGAATTTTACATAGCCTAATGTCTTTGGATTTCACTATTGTTTTTGATATATTTATTATGAAATTAAAAATTTGAAATCACTTTGCTGTATTGGAAAAAGTATCATTATAGGAAGCAAATTAATGTGTTTCCTACCATCTGTTTGAAAACCCAGTGCCTCCAGGGGCCTGGCCTGGAATATTATATAAATTGATGACATGAGTATATGTAGTGACAATGGTTAGGAATTTGCTTGAATTGTGACACAGCATGATGTCAGCCTAGTTACATGACCTTTCTGTTTATCCTAAAGCAAACTTGTCTGGATGATATATCAGGACAGAAGATCAACAGTTTGCAGCCCATGATTTGAGTTTCAGACTTATAAGAACTCTTAGAAGATATCTAATCTTGCATCTCTTAAGAAAAAAATGAGTTTATGAAGTTTCGTCTTTGAAGACATGAATATTTATGAAGACCACTAGTGTATTCTTTCAATTTAGCATATGTGTGTGACTGCATGCCCATAGTTAGCCTCTAGTGCTTTAAATATACCAAGCCTTCTTTTCTAAGCCTCAGCCACACTGGGATCTACCAATGAGGAAAATACCAGCTAAAAAGACAATGCAGTACCTCCCTTCCAATCTTTGTGCATTGCTATGAACCTAACAGCTAGTTTTCTAGGTAAAACCACTGACCTTTTTGAGAGTTTTAACCAGGAGGGGAAATACATGCCAGAAGGAAACTCCTGAGAGTGACATTTTCATCAAGTTATTGGAGCTTTAGAATGAAGGGCTGAATCTAGATCTTTTCCCATCAGGGCTGAGATTAAAAATTCTTATAGTTTTTATACTTACATTCCTTAAACAAATCACATACTTCTTTTGATATCAAGCACTTTGGTCACTTTTCTGGTGATATATTAAATACCTGAGATAATCAAATTAGAAAGAGCAGAATTTTATTTTGACTCATAATCTTGGAGTTTCCAGTCTAGGATTTACTGGACCATTGCTTTCAAATCCTCCAGTAGAAGGGCAGTACATCATGGCAGGAGTTGTGCTGCACAGCAAATCTGCTCACTTGATGGTCCTTGGCTGGGGTGGAAAGAAGAAAGAGGAAGAGAGAGCATGGTTCCTTTCAAGGTTATGCCCACAATGACCTAAAATCTCCCACTGGAGCCCATGTCTTTAAGTTTCCACCAAGTCCCCATGATACCAAACTTGACACCAGGCATTTGGGAAACATTGGAGATCCAAACTGTATCATCAAGTGTTTTGTAAAAGAAAGGAGATCTAGTTCACTAAAAGATGAAGTAACAACTAAATTTATTATTGCACTAATAGCTATGATATAGTATAAAAAAGAACAATAACAACAATAGCACTGGCCTTTCTACTAACAAATAGAGGACTAAATCTGCTATATTAATTGAAAGAGACTTTTCAACCTTGAAGAAAATGTAGTAGATTTTTTGGGAGTGGAGATAAAAGCATACAAAACATCCTCTGGTCTAAGAAATTATTTGAAGCTATTTCCCTTAAAACACCATTACAGTTTGCAGATAAATGCTAACGAATGCAAGTCCATACCTGAAGAATTTCATGTTCATTGTAATTTTGGTTTCATTGCACATTTTGTTACAGAAGTAATTTGTCAGAGGTGCCTTCAGAAGATCATTAGCATCTTCCTTGACTTGTGAAGAGAAGTTCTGATTATTCTTGAAGAGTTATGTATTGAAGTATTCCCGCTTAAAAGTAACAATTTATGAAAGGAGTACATTATCCTGTTTTTGATGAAGGAAAAACTTATTTGGATACATTCATGAAGCCTACATATTTTTAGCTCTCATTGAGTTTAAGGAAGGAAAGTCTTTCATTTTTATTATTAGAAAACAATGATTACAAGACCAGTAATTATAGTACACAAATGTATTAGAGTACATTCCATGCTTCTACATTATCCCCAATTTTAAGAATTTAAACTAGATTTAGATTCCATATTGATAAATAATTTATAGAGGTCAAGGCTGTCACTGTAACATTAGTGGTTAGGTAGGTCTAACATCACATAAAGTATAGATATGAAGCTATGATTAATTCATTTGAATCAATGTACAGCACCAGAGGGAACCAGATACATTTTCCAAAAATGTCAAAAAACAAAACAAAAGATTTAAGTCAACATTTACAGAACCATGCCCTTCTTTGAAGAAATAACTCTCAATTTACATAGACTACATGATCATTTTATTTAACCTCATAAGATATGAAGGTAAAGAAACTGAGCAATTTTCTTGATAATGGCACTCAGGCCAGCAGATTAGGGTGATTTATGCAGGTAACTTGTGAGGAAAGTGTAGTACAGAGTATGACCAAATGAGCCTTGATATCAGCCTGGCTTGAGCTCATGCCATGTATGGTATGAGCCTACATATTGAGATAAAGAAGGCTCTCTCTTATTGTTTGACACATCTGATTAGATACAAGCATGTGAGATGATTTGATACTTTAAATTGGGTTTAAAAAGACTCATCGGCTCCTATTTATGAAAAAGAGAGAGAAAGAAATCATTCTCCCAAAAGTATTTGATAAACTTAAGGAGTTCATTGGACTCATGACAGCTGATTTGTTATTATTATACAAAATTCAAAATGAGTTGATTCTGGTTACTATTGTGCTCTAACAAATAGTTTCTGTTTATAGTTCATTTAAATGTCAAGTTACATTATATTTCAAACAATTTCCTGGCAGCTATACTTTACAAGGTGTCATTTAAGCATCTGACCTGTGTCTTAAAATGTCCAAGCAACAATTAAACTATCCCATTATGCTTTCATGAGTGGAAAATAGTGTTTTATAGATTTTGAGATTTGCATTACTCACTTTTAAACATCAAGATCAACCAAGATGCAAATTGTATGTTTTACTTTGTTGAATTACAAAAAGGAGATTAAGTTATATTGATAGACATAACCTAGTGTGCCTCTGCTTGTGTTTCCAAGAACACAGATGAACTCATTTAAATGTAGCAATACCAAGGAATCATCAGCCAGAGAGAAAACCATGGTAGATAAAGGTTCCCCTCACAGATAAATGAATCACCGTGGCTTTTAAATAGATTTTTCTCTGATGTTGAATGAGACATTAGTTTCTTTGTATCAATAGAGTAAAAGTAGTTATATTTTTGTTTTTGTTTTATACTTTCATTTCTATTCTTAAGTCAAACTTCATTTCTTACTGTCATGGTCTTATACTGTGCAGAGTAAAAAGCAAATTTAGTTTGTTAGAATGTATTTAATTTTACAAGAGTCAGAAGAGGGTATGCTTTTTTTTTATTTATTACTACTGGAAGCATGCCAAATGTTGTACTAAGTGTTTTACATGTACTATTTTATTTATCATCAAATAACCTGAAATAGATACTACTAATTTATTTATATTCTACAGTATTCATTTAATAGTCACAACTAAACATTATTAGTCTGATGTTCCACAATGAGAAAGTAAAGAAGCTGGCTCTAGCATGGATTCTAACTTTCATATGATAATTGATTAGGATACATTCTTTCACTCAAGGGGAGAAATGGGCACCGACATACACACACAAATAGAAAGATAAACTCTGCTTTATTTTATCCATGTATTTTTTAATATTTTCTTTTCATTATTTCTATACTGGGAGTGCATTGTGACATTTACCAAATTTCTTACAATAAATTGTAGTTGAATTCACCCCCTCCATCACTCTCCTTTATCCTCCTCCCTTCATTCTTAAAAGAAAATACATAGTAGAGAAGAAATTCATTCAGCTGATGATAGAAGTAACAAGTCAGAACTTGAAACCATAAATGTAAAATCTGTATGAATTTTAATTTTAGCTGTTGTTTATTTTCTGGAACCTCAAGTACCTATGATAAAATATGAACACACCTTACTTTGCTAAACTGCATCATATACAATTTATTTGTGTGCCACTTTAAAACTTTATTTCTCATGTTTTTCTGCCCCCTCCTAATAAAAATAAGTTACAAAACTGAAAGTACAGCCTCTAAAATATGGGGACTTAGAGACCCTCATACTGATAAGTGACATTTCCATAAAATGAGAGCTACCTATGTAGTTATCATACGAAATTCAAAATGAATTGATTCTGGTTGCTATTGTGCCCAACAAAATCATAGCTACTGTTTAAAGGTAGTTTAATGTTATTTTACATTATGTTGCAAATAACAAATCAGCTGTCAGGAGTCCAATAAATTCCTTAATTTTGTCAAATACTTTCTGGAGAATGTCTTCTTTCTCTCTTTTTCATAAATAAGAGCACATCAGTCTTTTTAAGCTCTGTTTCAAAGATTCAAATCATCTAGTGTGCTTGTTTTTAATCAGATGTCTCAAACAATAAGAAGAGAGAGAGTTCTTTATCATAACATGTAGGCTTATATCAAGGCATGAGCTCATGTCAGGATTATATCATTATCAAAATTATACCCCTTTTTACTATTAAATGTATGCTAACAAAAAAAGAAAATCTTCCTAGGAAATATATTCTAATGTATATTTACCACTTGTGTTTATGAAAGGGATTATTTTCATATGTAATTATATGCCTGAATGCAGTTTCTTATTCCTCTAAGTGTAGCTGCTTTTTATTTAGTACACTGTTGAAATAGTTTTGGTTGAAAGAGACATTTTTTTCTCATGTGTAATCTCTGAAGTCTCTGTTTCTTTATCTTGTATTTGACTAATTTCTTCATTTGGTTTTCTTTCCTGTTGTTTTTGTTTTTGACAAATATTTGCTGGAACATTAGTATCCCACTGTGGCCAGAAGGACATTCAAAAAATAACAAATGCAAACACAAAGAGAAATATATCTTTCATTCTTATCAGATTAGGTTTCTGCCATGGTTTTTAGTCATCACTTAGCCAGACAATTATGACTCTGTCATAAGCATCCTGCTTTTACTGAGTCTAAACTTAAGCAGGGCCTACACCTTGAGCCACTCCACCAACTCTTTTTTGTGATGGGTTTTTTCTAGATAGAGTCTCATGAACTATTTGCCTGGGCTGGCTTCGAGCCTCAATACTCCTGATCTCTGCCCCCTAAACAGCTAGGATTACAGATGTGAACCACTGGTACCCAACCATTTTGTGTGTGTGTGTGTGTGGTACTGGGGCTTGAACTCAGGGCCTTTACTTTTAGCCATTCCACCAGCCCTTTTTGTGATGGATATTTTTGAGATAGGGTCTCTCAAACTATTTGCTTGGGCTTCAAATCGTGATCTTCCTGATCTCTGCCTCCTGAGTAGTTAGGATTATATGCATGAGCCACTGGTGCCCAACCATATATATATATTTTGAGACAAGGTCTCACTATGTAACTCAGGCTGACCTCAGACTTGTACTGTCTCAGCCTCCCTAATGCTGGAATTACAGGCATGTATCACGATGAGTGACACACAACATATTTTGAGGGAAAGAGAGAGGCCATATTCATACAATTTTACTATAGTATATTATTATAAATGTTCTATTTATTACTAGTTATTGTGGTTAATCTCATTCTGTGCCTAATTTATAAATTAGACTTTATTTTAGGCATATATATATATATATATGTATATGAAAAGCACTGTACATGTAGGACTCAGTACAATGCACAGTTCTAAACAATACCCCCTGTGGATGGAGAAGACCCTTGTGTATATCTTCCATCATAACCTCACTGAGTTTGTTCTTAGCTTCCACTGTTGTCCACTCTGTCTGGCTAATTTGGAAAGAATAATATAATGTCTTGTATACATGAATAACTTCTAAAAACAGAGTTACCATGGAAATGAAAAAAATTAAGGAAATAATTCAGAAACATATAAATTGAATAGCTACATCACTACATCACAGAAAATGTGACATACAAGGAAGACGTGATATCAAACTTAATCAGCAAAAAGTGCCTGGGAGGGTGACTCAAGGGCACCTAGATAGGAAGTATAAGGTCCTGAGTTTAACTGCAAGTATGATGAAAATAGTTTTCTTCTTCTCTTAATCTTAACATCATTCGTGTTGTGAAATGTTTTTTGACATGGGGTTTCCTTGTAGTTTTATAATTCCCTTTGTATAAAGTTTAGAAGTACTGGACATATTGGCATAGAAAACTGTGGCCACTTGATTGCCTCTGCCTTTGTAATGACTGAAGTGTCCTCGAATTTCTGTTTTCCAGGTGATGTGTATAACCACTGCATTCAACAGCCAGTTGAAAATAAGCCAGTAATTTAGCAAATCCATATTTAGTACAGTTAACATATAGTAGTAACACAATATTTGATATGTACACTAGGTACGTTTTCATTTTTAATGTTCCCACAGCATTTTTAATGGATGCCGGATTCCAGAAAATATAAACTGCCAGTTTCTTAACTTTACATATAATCTAGTGGTTAACTTCCCAAAGCACAACTTATGTTACAACTCTGCAAAATGAGTTAAGTTGCCAGTTTCATAAAAGTCCTGATTTGCCTTCCTAAGAATTGACAAGCTAAAAACAAGCAACTCTTACCCATCATTTTCAGAAACGGAGAATTCTGAATATAGTAGTCTGTTCAAATGAACTGAAAAGAACAGATATTGGCTTGTAGTGTATTTATGTGGGTTTTTTCAATTTCAAAAAAGCCTCTCTTCCAAATAGAGTTCATTATAAATAACCATTAGATAATCAGACATCTCCATATCTTACCACTACCAGAAAAATGTAAATGATTGCCATTAATTTGTCAGGAATAAACAGGTCAACTGTTGTTAACAGGACTCATATGCACTCTCATAAAATCAAAAGTTACAGTACTATATAAATTTACAAGCAGAATGTAAAAGGAAGAATTAGTGCAATTTGTAGGCAAACAAAATGTTATTCAATAGCTTTACTTTCTTAAAGATTACCATTTCAAAGGATATTTTACTCTTATATGAACGCCTTAAGAAATAAAACTGCATTTTAATTTTAAATATGGATTTTCACACTATTAATAAAGAACATGTTGGTATGAAATAAATTATTAAAATAGAAATTAATAGAAAAATACAGGTAACGAAGACTCAAGACATATCCAGAGAATGTGATATGACGTGCCTTTAGTAAGAAGGACGCACTTAAGAAGACATAACAGTAAGAAAGTAGTTATCAGGGACTGGGTAAAATTGACGATATTGACTCGATTTTAGAAAGGAACTGACACATGTTAGAATGCATAAAGAAAAACCTCAGTATCATATATCGGAATGATTATTAACAACTATGCCATAATTAGGTGTCATATACACATTTATCTGCAAGAAAATGAGGTAATTAAAATTCAATCAACATTTTCTAGCAAAACATAAGTAGAGACAATGACATTTCAGCTGTCACATGCATACTTGCTAATATGAAAAGAACCAAGAAATAGTAATATTTCAGCAAATTGCGGAACGCATAAGGAAATCTCTAAAGTTGAGGACATTTTGCAGGCTTTGATATAATCTCAATGTTCACCTAAACTGTGATAGAAAAGTACAGGCAAAATGAAGAACATGCCTTATGATATTAAGTTATACAATTTGTAAAATATTTAGTAATGTGCATGGAGAAATGTGCATGAGAGGGTGAGGTAATAACCATTAAATGTAGATTGCCAATACAGATCATCTTTAAGAAGCTGCATATTGAAATTACCATCCAGAAATGAGCATGAACATGACTGAAAAGTATACCAAAATTTAGGTGTGCCCCATATATATTAATTGTTCCGAATTAAGTCTGACCGCCATACAAGTATAAAGTGACTGATGAATAATGGATTACATTGGAAAGGAAAATTGTCGGAGTGCTTTTTCTTGGGTGTTAACGAATCTGTATATGAGAATTAATAACAGAACATTGAAGCATGAAAAATTTTATGATGTCACAATGAGAAAGAATTTTAAAGTGCTCACAGATGGCCTGCAGAAGAAATGAGAAATTTAGCTACGTAAGGATTTCCAAAAAGGACATATAATTTTGAAACTTATCACGCTACACTCCAATAATTAGGAAAAATATATAGATAACAAAAATGAAATTAAAAAATAAATACATACTATAAAATAAATGGTCACACAGGTGACACATAAATACGCATCAATAGATACATTAGATAAAAGGGAAAACTTGATCGTTGTATTTTTACGAAGAAAGAAAATAATCTAATCACATAAGTTTATACATACTACAACAAAATCACAAAAATTTGGAAAAACTATGAGAAAACACAAATTTAAAAATCACCCTCCACATCTATTTAAATACAAATATATGTTCCATATTATTTCCAAATCCAGGATAATCACCAATTACCCCGAAATTTTGAAAAGGAAATAAGAAATTATTTGGGGAAATAACGTTGAAGATGTTTGCGCTGGCTCTTCAGAATTGTGTGCCTGATAGGTAAACAGGACTAGAGAGAACTCATATATTTTCTGGTAACACAATGACAACTTTTTAAATTTGAGAGCAAGGAGGGTAAATTGACAAAGAGAAATATTGAACCGAACATAAATGACAAAACTATTCTTGCAGATAGCAACCATACTATTTGGAAATACTGTATTGGAATTTCCAAGTGAAAATAAGGTAAATTCTAAAAAGTCATGAAACATGGAAAAAAGTAAGGTAAAGGTGAAAATAAGACTAATCTATCAGTGAAACTTAGCCAAATGATACTGAGTAAAATCTTAAAAATTTAAGGGCTCTTCTTCCATGACAAGGAGAAGGACACCCAAGAGAGATAATTACCACAAGGAGCCCAGACTAGGATAGTAATCATTAATACAAATCATTAAGTTATGCAAACTCATCTCTGGATGTAAACTATACTGTGATAGAAAAGACTAACACTAATTTGGAAGGATCATGTGTAGGGTGACACATAGTTAAGACAAACTCCTGTTCAATAAATAACGTCTGATTTCACAAAACAAGGAAGAATACCCGCAGACACTATACAGATATTCCGGCAAATACCAGAATGATTATAAATGAAAGATGCCAATCCCTGTTTAATCTATTGATCTCTATCTACTAAATTAACATAAATTCCATCAATACCAAGAAAATGGAAACTCTCTTACCTAGAATTTATAGAATTACAAACTCTGCCTATTCAACATTGTCCTTAGGATGATGAACAGGAAATTGCAGAATTCTGTTGTGGTTGAAAACCACAATGAAAACTGCAACGATGGATACATATTTCCCAGACCAGATTCGCCTAGAAAAGACAAGAAAAATTTCCACATATAAGAGATGTGACATAGGAGATATTTATATACAAATATGTATGTAGATATATAAAATAATAAAATATATATGCTTCTAGATATAGAAAATATAATGAAATACATATTGAGAAATTTTTTATAGTGAACAGTATATTGTGAATGCAGGCAAAATGTAGAAAATGCCTTCCAATATTAAGTTATACAATTTGTAAAATATTTAGTAATGTGCATGGAGAAATATGCATGAGGGTGGTGAGGTAATAACCTTTAAAGGTAGATTGCCAATACAGGTAATCTTGAAGAAGCTGCATATTGAAATTACCATCCAGAAATGAGCATGAACATGACAGAAAAGTATATCAAAATATAGGTGTGCCCCATATATCTTAATTGTTCCGAATTAAGTCTGAACGCATACAAGTATAAAATGAGTGATGAATCATGTATGACATTGGAAAGGTAAATTGTTGGAGTGCTTTTTCTTGGCTGGTAAAAAATCTCTTTTATGGGAATTCCGAACAGAACATTGAAGTATGAAAAATTTTATGATGTCACAATGAGAAAGAATTTTAAAGTGCTCACAGATTGCCTGCAACAGAAATGAGAAATTTAGCTAAGTAAGGATTTCCAAAAAGGACAAATAAATTTGAAACTTATCACGCTACACTCCAATATTTAGGAAAAATATATAGATAACAAAAATGAAATTAAAAAATAAATACATACTATAAAATAAATGGTCCCATAGGTGACACATAAATACGCATCAATGTATACATTAGATAAAAGGGAAAACTTCATCGTTGTATTTTTATGAAGAAAGAAAAGAATCTAATCACATAAGTTTATACATGCTACAACAAAATCACAAAAATTTGGAAAAACTATGAGAAAACACAAATTTAAAAATCACCTATCATCTATTTAGATACAGATATATGCTACATATTATTTCCAAATCCAGGATAATCACAAAATTACACCGAAATTTTGAAAAGGAAATAAGAAATTTTTTGGGGAACAAACGTTGAAGTTGTTTCCGCTGGCTCTTCAGAACTGTGTACCTGATGGTTAAACAGGACTATAGGGAACTCAAATATTTTCTGGTAACACAATGACAACTTTTTAAATTTGAGAGCAAGGAGGGTAAATTGACAAAGAGAAATATTGAACCGAACATAAATGACAAAACTATTCTTGCAGATAGCAACCATACTATTTGGAAATACTGTATTGGAATTTCCAAGTGAAAATAAGGTAAATTCTAAAAAGTCATGAAACATGGAAAAAAGTAAGGTAAAGGTGAAAATAAGACTAATCTATCAGTGAAACTTAGCCAAATGATACTGAGTAAAATCTTAAAAATTTAAGGGCTCTTCTTCCATGACAAGGAGAAGGACACCCAAGAGAGATAATTACCACAAGGAGCCCAGACTAGGATAGTAATCATTAATACAAATCATTAAGTTATGCAAACTCATCTCTGGATGTAAACTATACTGTGATAGAAAAGACTAACACTAATTTGGAAGGATCATGTGTAGGGTGACACATAGTTAAGACAAACTCCTGTTCAATAAATAACGTCTGATTTCACAAAACAAGGAAGAATACCCGCAGACACTATACAGATATTCCGGCAAATACCAGAATGATTATAAATGAAAGATGCCAATCCCTGTTTAATCTATTGATCTCTATCTACTAAATTAACATAAATTCCATCAATACCAAGAAAATGGAAACTCTCTTACCTAGAATTTATAGAATTACAAACTCTGCCTATTCAACATTGTCCTTAGGATGATGAACAGGAAATTGCAGAATTCTGTTGTGGTTGAAAACCACAATGAAAACTGCAACGATGGATACATATTTCCCAGACCAGATTCGCCTAGAAAAGACAAGAAAAATTTCCACATATAAGAGATGTGACATAGGAGATATTTATATACAAATATGTATGTAGATATATAAAATAATAAAATATATATGCTTCTAGATATAGAAAATATAATGAAATACATATTGAGAAATTTTTTATAGTGAACAGTATATTGTGAATGCAGGCAAAATGTAGAAAATGCCTTCCAATATTAAGTTATACAATTTGTAAAATATTTAGTAATGTGCATGGAGAAATATGCATGAGGGTGGTGAGGTAATAACCTTTAAAGGTAGATTGCCAATACAGGTAATCTTGAAGAAGCTGCATATTGAAATTACCATCCAGAAATGAGCATGAACATGACAGAAAAGTATATCAAAATATAGGTGTGCCCCATATATCTTAATTGTTCCGAATTAAGTCTGAACGCATACAAGTATAAAATGAGTGATGAATCATGTATGACATTGGAAAGGTAAATTGTTGGAGTGCTTTTTCTTGGCTGGTAAAAAATCTCTTTTATGGGAATTCCGAACAGAACATTGAAGTATGAAAAATTTTATGATGTCACAATGAGAAAGAATTTTAAAGTGCTCACAGATTGCCTGCAACAGAAATGAGAAATTTAGCTAAGTAAGGATTTCCAAAAAGGACAAATAAATTTGAAACTTATCACGCTACACTCCAATATTTAGGAAAAATATATAGATAACAAAAATGAAATTAAAAAATAAATACATACTATAAAATAAATGGTCCCATAGGTGACACATAAATACGCATCAATGTATACATTAGATAAAAGGGAAAACTTCATCGTTGTATTTTTATGAAGAAAGAAAAGAATCTAATCACATAAGTTTACACATGCTACAACAAAATCACAAAAATTTGGAAAAACTATGAGAAAACACAAATTTAAAAATCACCTATCATCTATTTAGATACAGATATATGCTACATATTATTTCCAAATCCAGGATAATCACAAAATTACACCGAAATTTTGAAAAGGAAATAAGAAATTTTTTGGGGAAAAAACGTTGAAGTTGTTTCCGCTGGCTCTTCAGAACTGTGTACCTGATGGTTAAACAGGACTATAGGGAACTCAAATATTTTCTGGTAACACAATGACAACTTTTTAAATTTGAGAGCAAGGAGGGTAAATTGACAAAGAGAAATATTGAACCGAACATAAATGACAAAACTATTCTTGCAGATAGCAATCATACTATTTGGAAATACTGTATTGGAATTTCCAAGTTGAAAATAAGGTAAATTCTAAAAAATCATGAAACATGGAAAAAAGTAAGGTACAGGTGAAAATAAGACTAATCGATCAGTGAAACTTAGCCAAATGATACTGAGTAAAATCTTAAAAATTTAAGGGCTCTTCTTCCATCACAAGGAGAAGGACACCCAATAGAGCCACATACCACAAGTGGCCCAGACTAGGATATTAATCATTAATACAAATCATTAAGTTATGCATACTCATCTCTGGATGTAAAATATACTGTGATAGAAAAGACTAAAACTAATTTGGAAGGATCATGTGTAGGGTGACACATAGTGAAGACAAACTCCTGTTCAAGAAATAACGTTTGATTTCTCAAAACAAGGAAGAATACCCGCAGACACTATACAGATATTCCGGCAAATACCAGAATGATTATAAATGAAAGCTGCCAATCCATGTTTAATCTATTGATCTATATCTACTAAATTAACATAAATTCCATAAATACAAAGAAGATGGAATCTATCTTACCTAGAATTTATAGAATTACAAACTCTGCCTATTCAACATTGTCCTTAGGATGATGAAGTGGAAAATGCAGAATTTTGTTGAGGTTGACCAGCACAATGAAAACTGCAAGGATGGATACATATTTCCTAGACCAGATTAGCCTAGAAAAGATGAGAAAAATTTCCACATATTGGAAATATGACATAGGAGATATTTATATACAAATATGTATGTAGATATATACAATAATAAAATATGTATGCTTATAGATATAGAAAATATAATGAAATGCAGAGAGAGGAATATTTTTTATAGTGAAAAGTATATTGTGAATGCAGGAGTACACAATGACTAATTTAGAAAGAATAATATAATGGCTTGTATACATGAAGAACTTCTAAAAATAGAATTACCATGGAAATGAAAAATTAAGGAAAAAATTCAGAAGCATATAAATTTTATAAATATCTCACTACATCACAGAAAATGTGACATATAAGGAAGACGTGATATCAAACTTAAACAGCAAAAAGTGGCTGGGAGGGTGACTCAAGGGCACCTGCATAGGAAGTATAAGGTTCCTGAGTTTAACTGCAAGTATGAAGAAAATAGTTTGCTTCTTCTTTTAATATTGAAATCATTCGTGTTGTGAAATGTTTTTTGACATGGGGTTTCCTTGTAGTTTTATAATTGCCTTTGTATAAACTTTAGAAGTACTGGCAGACATTGGCATAGAAAACTGTGACTACTTGTTTGTCTCTGCCTTTGTAATGACTGAAGTGTCCTCGAAATTCTTTTTTCCAGGTGATGTGTGTAACCACTGCATTCACCAACCCCTTGAAAGTAATCCAGTAATCTAGCAAATCCATATTTAGTACAGTTAACATATAGTAGTAACACGATATTTGATAGGTACACTAGGTATTTTTTCATTTTTAGTGTTCCCACAGCCTTTTTAATGGATGCTGGTCTCCAGAAAATATAAACTGCCAGTTTCTTAACTTTACATATAATCTAGTGGGTAACTTCCCAAAGCACAACTTATGTTACAACTTTTCAAAATGAGTTAAGTTGCCCGTTTCAAAAAAGTCCTGACTTGCCTTCCTAAGAATTGACAAGGTAAACACAAGCTGTTACCCATCGTTTTTAGAAACGGAGAATTCTGAATATAGTAGTCTGTTCAAGTGAACTGAAATGAACCTATATTGGCTTGTAGTGTATTGAGGTGAGTATTTTCGATTTCAAAAAAGCCTCTCTTCCAAATAGAGTTCCTAATAAGTAATAAGAAATCTCCATATCTTACCACAACCAGATAAATGTAAAATATTGCCATTAATCCGCCTGGAATAAACAGGCCAATTGTTGCTCACAGGACTCAGCGATACTCTCATAATATCAAAAGTTACAGTATTATATTAATATTCACGCAGAAAGTAAAATGAAGAATTAGTGCAATTTGTACGCAAAAGAAATTGTTATTAAATAATTTTACTTTATTAATTATGACCATTTCAAAGGATATTTTATTCTTAGAAGAACACCTTAAGAAATAAAACTGCCTTTTGCTTTCAAATATGGACTTTCACACTCTTAATAAAGAACATGTGGATAGGAAATAAGTTAACCAAATAGAAACTAATAGAAAAATATAGGTAACGAAGACTCAAGACATATCCAGAGAACGTGATAGGACGTGACTTTAGTAAGAAGGTGTCACTTCAAAGAAGACATAACAGTAAGAACATAATTATCAGGAACTCGGTAAAATTCACAATATTGACTAGATTTAGAAAGGAAGTGACACGTGTTAGAATGCATAAAGAAAAACCTCAGTGTCACATATAGGAATGATTATTAACAAATATGCCATAGTCAGGTGTCATATACCTATTTATCTGCAAGAAAATGAAGTAATTAAAATTCAATCAACATTTTGTAGCAAAAGATAAGTCGAGACAATTAACTTTCAGCCGTCATATCCATGCTTGCTAATATGAAAAGAACCTAGAAATAGTAATATTTCAGCAAATTGCGGAACGCATAAGGAAATCTCTAAAGTTGAGGACATTTTGCAGGCTTTGATATAACCTCAATGTTCACCGAAACTGTGATAGAAAAATGCAGGCAAAATGTAGAAAATGCCTTCCGATATTAAGTTATACAATTAGTAAAATATTTAGTAATGTGCATGGAGAAATATGCATGAGAGTGGTGAGGTAAAAACCTTTAAAGTTAGATTGCCAATACAGATAATTGTGAAGAAGCTGCATATTGAAATTACCATCCAGAAATGAGCATGAACATGACTGAAAAGTATATCAAAATTTAGGTGTGCCCCTTATATCTCAATTGTTCCGAATTAAGTCTGAACGCGATACAAGTGTAAAATGAGTGATGAATCATGTATGACATTGGAAAGGTCAATTGTTGGAGTGCTTTTTCCTGGGTGTTAAAGAATCTCTTTTATGGGAATTCCTAACAGAACATTGAAGTATGAAAAATTTTATGATGTCACAATGAGAAAGAATTTTAAAGTGCTCACAGATTGCCTGCAACAGAAATGAGAAATTTAGCTAAGTAAGGATTTTCAAAAAAGGACACATAAATTTGAAACTTATCACGCTACACTCCAATATTTAGGAAAAATATATAGATAACAAAAATGAAATTAAAAAATAAATACATACTATAAAATAAATGGTCACATAGGTGACACAGAAATACACATCGATGTATACGTTAGATAAAAGGGAGAACTTCATCCTTGTATTTTTACGAAGAAAGAAAATAATCTAATCACATAAGTTTATACATACTACAACAAAATCACAAAAATTTGGAAAAACTATGAGAAAACACAAATTTAAAAATCACCCTCTACATCTATTTAGGTACAGATATATGCTACATATTATTTCCAAATACAGGAGAATCACAAAATTACACCGAAATTTTGAAAAGGAAATAAGAAATTTTTTGGGGAAAAAGCGTTGAAGTTGTTTGCGCTGGCTCTTCAGAACTGTGTACCTGATAATTAAACAGGACTATAGGGAACTCAAATATTTTCTGGTGACAAAATGACAACTTTTTAAATTTGAGAGCAAGGAGGGTAAATTGACAAAGAGAAATATTGAACCGAACATAAATGACAAAACTATTCTTGCAGATAGCAACCATACTATTTGGAAATACTGTATTGGAATTTCCAAGTTGAAAATAAGGTAAATTCTAAAAAATCATGAAACATGGAAAAAAGTAAGGTACAGGTGAAAATAAGACTAATCTATCAGTGAAACTTAGCCAAATGATACTGAGTAAAATCTAAAAAATTTAAGGGCTATTCTTCCATCACAAGGAGAAGGACACCCAAGAGAGCCCCATACCACAAGGAGCCCAGACTAGGATATTGATCATTAATACAAATCATGAAGTTATGCATACTCATCTCTGGATGTAAAATATACTGTGATAGAAAAGACTAACACTAATTTGGAAGGATCATGTGTAGGGTGACACATAATTAAGGCAATCTCCTGTTCAAGAACTAACGTTTGATTTCTCAAAACAAGGAAGAATACCCGCAGACACTATACAGATATTCCGGCAAAAACCAGAATGATTATAAATGAAAGCTGCCAATCCCTGTTTAATCTATTGTTCTATATCTACTAAATTAACATAAATTCCATCAATACCAAGAAAATGGAAACTCTCATACCTAGAATTTATAGAATTACATATCTCTGCCTATTCAACATTGTCCTTAGGATGATGAACAGGAAAATGCAGAATTTTGTTGAGGTTGACCACCACAATGAAAACTGCAAGGATGGATACATATTTTACAGACCAGAGTAGCCTAGAAAAGACAAGAAAAATTTCCACATAGAAGAGATATGACATACATGATATTTATATACAAATAGGTATGTAGATATATATAATAATAAAATATATATGCTTATAGATATAGAAAATACAATGAAATACATAGAAAGAAATTTTTTTATACTGAACAGTATATTGTGAATGCAGAAGTAAACAATGACTAATATGGAAAGAAGAATATAATGTCTTGTATACATGAATAACTTCTAAAAATAGAATTACTATGGAAATGAAAAATTAAGGAAATATTTCTGAAACAAATAAATTGAATAAATACCTCACTACATCATTGAAAATGTGACATACAATTAAGACGTGGTACCAAAATTAATCAGCAACAAGTGGCTGTGAGGGTGACTCAAGGGCACCTACATAGGATGTATAAGGTCCTGAGTTTAACTGCAAGTATGATGAAAATAGTTTTCTTCTTCTTTTAATATTAACATCATTCGTGTTGTGAAATGATTTTTGACATGGGGTTTCCTTGTAGTTTTATAATTCCCTTTGTATAAACTTTAGAAGTGCTGGCCATATTGGCATAGAAAACTGTGACCACTTGATTGTCACTGCCTTTGTAATGACTGAAGTGTCCTCGAGTTTCTGTTTTCCAGGTGCTGTGTGTAACCACTGCATTCAACAGCCCCTTGAAAATAATCCAGTAATTTAGCAAATCCATATTTGGTACAGTTAACATATAGTAGTAACACGATATTTGATATGTACACTAGGTACTCTTTCATTTTTAATGTTCCCACAGCATTTTTAATGGATGCTGGTCTCCAGAAAATATAAACTGATAGTTTCTTAAATTTACATATAATCTAGTGTTTAACTTCCCAAAGCACAACTTATGTTACAACTTATCAAAATGAGTTAAGTTCCCCGTTTTATAAAAGTCCTGACTTACCTTCCTAAGAACTGACAAGGTAAAAACAAGCTGTTACCCATTGTTTTTAGAAACGGAGAATTCTGAATATAGTAGTCTGTTCATGTGAACTGAGATGAACAGATATTGGCTTGTAGTGTATTTAGGTGGGTTTTTTCAATTTCAAAAAAGCCTCTCTTTCAAATAGAGTTCCTAATAAATAACCATGAGATAATAAGACATCTCCATATCTTACCACTACCAGAAAAATGTAAAATATTGCCATTAATCCGCCTGGAATAAACAGGTCAATTGTAGTTAACAGGACTCATAGATACTCTCATAATATCAAAGGATATTTTACTCTTAGAAGAACACCTTAAGAAATAAAACTGCCTTTTGCTTTTCCATATGAACTTTCACACTCTTAATAAAGAACATGTGGATAGGAAATCAGTTAACAAAATAGAAACTAATAGAAAAATATAGGTAATGAAGACTCAAGACATATCCAGAGAATGTGATATAACGTGACTTTAGTAAGAAGAAGTTACTTCAAAGAAGATATAACAGTAAGAAAATAATTATCAGGAACTCGGTAAAAGTCACGATATTGACTAGATTTTGAAAGGAAGTGACACTTGTTAGAATGCATAAAGAAAACCCTCACTGTCACATATAGGAATGATTATTAACAAATATGCCATAGTCAAGTGTCATATAAAAATTTATCTGCAAGAAAATGAAGTAATTAAAATTCAATCAACATTTTGTAGCAAAAGATAAGTCGAGACAATTAAATTTCAGCCGTCATATCCATGCTTGCTAATATGAAAAGAACCTAGAAATAGTAATATTTCAGCAAATTGCGGAACGCATAAGGAAATCTCTAAAGTTGAGGACATTTTGCAGGCTTTGATATAACCTCAATGTTCACCGAAACTGTGATAGAAAAGTACAGGCAAAATGTAGAAAATGCCTTCCGATATTAAGTTATACAATTTGTAAAATATTTAGTAATGTGCATGGAGAAATATGCATATGAGTGGTGAGGTAATAACCCTTCAAGGTAGATTGCCAATACAGATAATCTTGAAGAAGCTGCAAATTGAAATTACCATCCAGAAATGAGCATGAACTTGACTGAAAAGTATATCAAAATTTATGTTGCCCCATATATCTTAATTGTTAGGAATTAAGTGTGAACGCCATACAAGTATAAAATGAGTGATGAATCATGTATGACATTGCAAAGGTAAATTGTTGGAGTGCTTTTTCTTGGGTGTTAAAGAATCTCTTTTATGGGAATTCCTAACAGAATATTGAAGTATGAAAAATTTTATGATGTCACAATGAGAAAGAATTTTAAAGTGCTCACAGATTGCCTGCAACAGAAATGAGAAATTTAGCTAAGTAAGGATTTTCAAAAAAGGACACATAAATTTGAAACTTATCACGCTACACTCCAATATTTAGGAAAAATATATAGATAACAAAAATGAAATTAAAAAATGAATACATACTATAAAATAAATGGTCACATAGGTGACACATAAATACACATCGATGTATACGTTAGATAAAAGGGAGAACTTCATCCTTGTATTTTTACGAAGAAAGAAAATAATCTAATCACATAAGTTTATACATACTGCAACAAAATCACAAAAATTTGGAAAAACTATGAGAAAACACAAATTTAAAAATCACCCTCCACATCTATTTAGATACAGATATATGCTATATATTATTTCCAAATACAGGAGAATCACAAAATTACACCGAAATTTTGAAAAGGAAATAAGAAATTATTTGGGGAACAAACATTGAAGTTGTTTGCACTGGCTCTTCAGAACTGTGTATCTGATAGCTAAACAGGACTAGAGAGAACTCAAAATTTTTCTGGCAACACAATGACAACTTTTGAAATTTGAGAGCAAGGAGGGTAAATTGACAAAGAGAAATATTGAACCGAACATAAATGACAAAACTATTCTTGCAGATAGCAACCATACTATTTGGAAATACTGTATTGGAATTTCCAAGTTGAAAATAAGGTAAATTCTAAAAAATCATGAAACATGGAAAAAAGTAAGGTACAGGTGAAAATAAGACTAATCTATCAGTGAAACTTAGCCAAATGATACTGAGTAAAATCTTAAAAATTTAAGGGCTCTTCTTCCATGACAAGAAGAAGGACACCCAAGAGAGCCCCATACCACAAGGAGCCCAGACTAGGATATTGATCATTAATACAAATCATGAAGTTATGCATACTCATCTCTGGATGTAAAATATACTGTGATAGAAAAGACTAAAACTAATTTGGAAGGATCATGTGTAGGGTGACACATAGTTAAGACAAACTCCTGTTCAATAAATAACGTCTGATTTCACAAAACAAGGAAGAATACCCGCAGACACTATACAGATATTCCGGCAAATACCAGAATGATTATAAATGAAAGATGCCAATCCCTGTTTAATCTATTGATCTCTATCTACTAAATTAACATAAATTCCATCAATACCAAGAAAATGGAAACTCTCTTACCTAGAATTTATAGAATTACAAACTCTGCCTATTCAACATTGTCCTTAGGATGATGAACAGGAAAGTGCAGAATTTTGTGGAGGTTGACCACCACAATGAAAACTGCAAGGATGGGTACATATTTCCCAGACCAGAGTAGCCTAGAAAAGACAAGAAAAATTTCCACATATTAGAGGTATGACATAGGAGATATTTATATACAAATATTTATGTAGATATATACAATAATAAAATATATATGCTTATAGATATAGAACATTTGATGAAATACACAGAAATATTTTTTTGTAGTGAAAAGTATATTGTGAATGCAGGAGTAAACAATGACTAATTTGGAAAGAATAATATAATGTCTTGTATACATGAATAACTTCTAAAAATAGAATTACCGTGGAAATGAAAAATTAAGGAAATAATTCAGAAACATATAAATTTTATAAATACCTCACTACATCACAGAAAATGTGACGTAGAAGGAAGACGTGATATCAAACTTAATCAGCAAAAAGTGGCTGGGAGGGTGACTCAAGGGCACCTGCATAGGCAGTATAAGGTCCTGAGTTTAACTGCAAGTATGATGAAAATAGTTTGCTTCTTCTTTTAATATTAACATCATTCGTGTTGTGAAATGTTTTCTGACATGGGGTTTCCTTGTAGTTTTATAATTCCCTTTGTATAAACTTTAGAAGGACTGGCCACATTGGCATAGAAAACTGTGACCACTTGATTGTCTCTGCCTTTGTAATGACTGAAGTGTCCTCGAAATTCTGTTTTCCAGGTGATGTGTGTAACCACTGCATTCAGCAGCCCCTTGGAAATAATCCAGTAATCTAGCAAATCCATATTTAGTACAGTTAACATATAGTCGTAACACGATATTTGATAGGTACACTAGGTATTTTTTCAATTTAATGGTCCCACAGCATTTTTAATTGCTGTTGGTCTCCAGAAAATATAAACTGCCAGTTTCTTAACTTTACATATAATCTAGTGGGTAACTTCCCAAAGCACAACTTATGTTACAACTTTTCGAAATGAGTTAAGTTGCCCGTTTCATAAAAGTCCTGACTTGCCTTCCTAAGAATTGACAAGGTAAAGACAAGCTGTTACCCATCGTTTTTAGAAACGGAGAATTCTGAATATAGTAGTCTGTTCAAGTGAACTGAAATGAACAGATATTGGCTTGTAGTGTATTTAGGTGGGTTTTTTCGATTTCAAAAAAGCCTCTCTTTCAAATAGAGTTCCTAATAAATAACCATGAGATAATAAGACATCTCCATATCTTACCACTACCAGAAAAATGTAAAATATTGCCATTAATCCGCCTGGAATAAACAGGTCAATTGTAGTTAACAGGACTCATAGATACTCTCATAATATCAAAAGTTACAGTATTATATTAATTTTCAAGCAGAAAGTAAAAGGAAGAATTAGTGCAATTTGTAGGCAAAAAGAAATTGTTATTAAATAGTTTTACTTTCTTAATGAAGACCATTTCAAAGGATATTTTACTCTTAGAAGAACACCTTAAGAAATAAAACTGCCTTTTGCTTTTACATATGAACTTTCACACTCTTAATAAAGAACATGTGGATAGGAAATAAGTTAACAAAATAGAAACTAATAGAAAAATATAGGTAATGAAGACTCAAGACATATCCAGAGAATGTGATATAACGTGACTTTAGTAAGAAGAAGTTACTTCAAAGAAGATATAACAGTAAGAAAATAATTATCAGGAACTCGGTAAAATTCACGATATTGACTAGATTTTGAAAGGAAGTGACACTTGTTAGAATGCATAAAGAAAACCCTCAATGTCACATATAGGAATGATTATTAACAAATATGCCATAGTCAAGTGTCATATAACAATTTATCTGCAAGAAAATGAAGTAATTAAAATTCAATCAACATTTTGTAGCAAAAGATAAGTCGAGACAATTAAATTTCAGCCGTCATATCCATGCTTGCTAATATGAAAAGAACCTAGAAATAGTAATATTTCAGCAAATTGCGGAACGCATAAGGAAATCTCTAAAGTTGAGGACATTTTGCAGGCTTTGATATAACCTCAATGTTCACCGAAACTGTGACAGAAAAGTGCAGGCAAAATGTAGAAAATGCCTTCCGATATTAAGTTATACAATTTGTAAAATATTTAGTAATGTGCATGGAGAAATATGCATGTGAGTGGTGAGGTAATAACCTTTCAAGGTAGATTGCCAATACAGATAATCTTGAAGAAGCTGCATATTGAAATTACCATCCAGAAATGAGCATGAACATGACTGAAAAGTATATCAAAATTTATGTTGCCCCATATATCTTAATTGTTAGGAATTAAGTGTGAACGCCATACAACTATAAAATGAGTGATGAATCATGTATGACATTGCAAAGGTAAATTTTTGGAGTGCTTTTTCTTGGGTGTTAAAGAATCTCTTTTATGGGAATTCCTAACAGAACATTGAAGTATGAAAAATTTTATGATGTCACAATGAGAAAGAATTTTAAAGTGCTCACAGATTGCCTGCAACAGAAATGAGAAATTTAGCTAAGTAAGGATTTCCAAAAAAGGACACATAAATTTGAAACTTATCACGCTACACTCCAATATTTAGGAAAAATATATAGATAACAAAAATGAAATTAAAAAATGAATACATACTATAAAATAAATGGTCACATAGGTGACACATAAATACACATCGATGTACACGTTAGATAAAAGGGAGAACTTCATCCTTGTATTTTTACGAAGAAAGAAAATAATCTAATCACATAAGTTTATACATACTGCAACAAAATCACAAAAATTTGGAAAAACTATGAGAAAACACAAATTTAAAAATCACCCTCCACATCTATTTAGATACAGATATATGCTATATATTATTTCCAAATACAGGAGAATCACAAAATTACACCGAAATTTTGAAAAGGAAATAAGAAATTATTTGGGGAACAAACGTTGAAGTTGTTTGCGCTGGCTCTTCAGAACTGTGTATCTGATAGCTAAACAGGACTAGAGAGAACTCAAAATTTTTCTGGCAACACAATGACAACTTTTGAAATTTGAGAGCAAGGAGGGTAAATTGACAAAGAGAAATATTGAACCGAACATAAATGACAAAACTATTCTTGCAGATAGCAACCATACTATTTGGAAATACTGTATTGGAATTTCCAAGTTGAAAATAAGGTAAATTCTAAAAAATCATGAAACATGGAAAAAAGTAAGGTACAGGTGAAAATAAGACTAATCGATCAGTGAAACTTAGCCAAATGATACTGAGTAAAATCTTAAAAATTTAAGGGCTCTTCTTCCATGACAAGGAGAAGGACACCCAAGAGAGCCCCATACCACAAGGAGCCCAGACAAGGATATTGATCATTAATACAAATCATGAAGTTATGCATACTCATCTCTGGATGTAAAATATACTGTGATAGAAAAGACTAACACTAATTTGGAAGGATCATGTGTAGGGTGACACATAGTTAAGACAAACTCTTGTTCAATAAATAACGTCTGATTTCACAAAACAAGGAAGAATACCCGCAGACACTATACAGATATTCCGGCAAATACCAGAATGATTATAAATGAAAGATGCCAATCCCTGTTTAATCTATTGATCTCTATCTACTAAATTAACATAAATTCCATCAATACCAAGAAAATGGAAACTCTCTTACCTAGAATTTATAGAATTACAAACTCTGCCTATTCAACATTGTCCTTAGGATGATGAACAGGAAAGTGCAGAATTTTGTGGAGGTTGACCACCACAATGAAAACTGCAAGGATGGGTACATATTTCCCAGACCAGAGTAGCCTAGAAAAGACAAGAAAAATTTCCACATATTAGAGGTATGACATAGGAGATATTTATATACAAATATGTATGTAGATATATACAATAATAAAATATATATGCTTATAGATATAGAACATATGAAATACACAGAGAGAAATATTTTTTTGTAGTGAAAAGTATATTGTGAATGCAGGAGTAAACAATGACTAATTTGGAAAGAATAATATAATGTCTTGTATACATGAATAACTTCTAAAAATAGAATTACCATGGAAATGAAAAATTAAGGAAATAATTCAGAAACATATAAATTTTATAAATACCTCACTACATCACAGAAAATGTGACATACAAGGAAGACGTGATATCAAACTTAATCAGCAAAAAGTGGCTGGGAGGGTGACTCAAGGGCACCTGCATAGGCAGTATAAGGTCCTGAGTTTAACTGCAAGTATGATGAAAATAGTTTGCTTCTTCTTTTAATATTAACATCATTCGTGTTGTGAAATGTTTTTTGACATGGGGTTTCCTTGTAGTTTTATAATTCCCTTTGTATAAACTTTAGAAGGACTGGCCACATTGGCATAGAAAACTGTGACCACTTGATTGTCTCTGCCTTTGTAATGACTGAAGTGTCCTCGAAATTCTGTTTTCCAGGTGATGTGTGTAACCACTGCATTCAGCAGCCCCTTGGAAATAATCCAGTAATCTAGCAAATCCATATTTAGTACAGTTAACATATAGTCGTAACACGATATTTGATAGGTACACTAGGTATTTTTTCAATTTAATGGTCCCACAGCATTTTTAATTGCTGTTGGTCTCCAGAAAATATAAACTGCCAGTTTCTTAACTTTACATATAATCTAGTGGGTAACTTCCCAAAGCACAACTTATGTTACAACTTTTCGAAATGAGTTAAGTTGCCCGTTTCATAAAAGTCCTGACTTGCCTTCCTAAGAATTGACAAGGTAAAGACAAGCTGTTACCCATCGTTTTTAGAAACGGAGAATTCTGAATATAGTAGTCTGTTCAAGTGAACTGAAATGAACAGATATTGGCTTGTAGTGTATTTAGGTGGGTTTTTTCGATTTCAAAAAAGCCTCTCTTTCAAATAGAGTTCCTAATAAATAACCATGAGATAATAAGACATCTCCATATCTTACCACTACCAGAAAAATGTAAAATATTGCCATTAATCCGCCTGGAATAAACAGGTCAATTGTAGTTAACAGGACTCATAGATACTCTCATAATATCAAAAGTTACAGTATTATATTAATTTTCAAGCAGAAAGTAAAAGGAAGAATTAGTGCAATTTGTAGGCAAAAAGAAATTGTTATTAAATAGTTTTACTTTCTTAATGAAGACCATTTCAAAGGATATTTTACTCTTAGAAGAACACCTTAAGAAATAAAACTGCCTTTTGCTTTTACATATGAACTTTCACACTCTTAATAAAGAACATGTGGATAGGAAATAAGTTAACAAAATAGAAACTAATAGAAAAATATAGGTAATGAAGACTCAAGACATATCCAGAGAATGTGATATAACGTGACTTTAGTAAGAAGAAGTTACTTCAAAGAAGATATAACAGTAAGAAAATAATTATCAGGAACTCGGTAAAATTCACGATATTGACTAGATTTTGAAAGGAAGTGACACTTGTTAGAATGCATAAAGAAAACCCTCAATGTCACATATAGGAATGATTATTAACAAATATGCCATAGTCAAGTGTCATATAACAATTTATCTGCAAGAAAATGAAGTAATTAAAATTCAATCAACATTTTGTAGCAAAAGATAAGTCGAGACAATTAAATTTCAGCCGTCATATCCATGCTTGCTAATATGAAAAGAACCTAGAAATAGTAATATTTCAGCAAATTGCGGAACGCATAAGGAAATCTCTAAAGTTGAGGACATTTTGCAGGCTTTGATATAACCTCAATGTTCACCGAAACTGTGACAGAAAAGTGCAGGCAAAATGTAGAAAATGCCTTCCGATATTAAGTTATACAATTTGTAAAATATTTAGTAATGTGCATGGAGAAATATGCATGTGAGTGGTGAGGTAATAACCTTTCAAGGTAGATTGCCAATACAGATAATCTTGAAGAAGCTGCATATTGAAATTACCATCCAGAAATGAGCATGAACATGACTGAAAAGTATATCAAAATTTATGTTGCCCCATATATCTTAATTGTTAGGAATTAAGTGTGAACGCCATACAACTATAAAATGAGTGATGAATCATGTATGACATTGCAAAGGTAAATTTTTGGAGTGCTTTTTCTTGGGTGTTAAAGAATCTCTTTTATGGGAATTCCTAACAGAACATTGAAGTATGAAAAATTTTATGATGTCACAATGAGAAAGAATTTTAAAGTGCTCACAGATTGCCTGCAACAGAAATGAGAAATTTAGCTAAGTAAGGATTTCCAAAAAAGGACACATAAATTTGAAACTTATCACGCTACACTCCAATATTTAGGAAAAATATATAGATAACAAAAATGAAATTAAAAAATGAATACATACTATAAAATAAATGGTCACATAGGTGACACATAAATACACATCGATGTACACGTTAGATAAAAGGGAGAACTTCATCCTTGTATTTTTACGAAGAAAGAAAATAATCTAATCACATAAGTTTATACATACTGCAACAAAATCACAAAAATTTGGAAAAACTATGAGAAAACACAAATTTAAAAATCACCCTCCACATCTATTTAGATACAGATATATGCTATATATTATTTCCAAATACAGGAGAATCACAAAATTACACCGAAATTTTGAAAAGGAAATAAGAAATTATTTGGGGAACAAACGTTGAAGTTGTTTGCGCTGGCTCTTCAGAACTGTGTATCTGATAGCTAAACAGGACTAGAGAGAACTCAAAATTTTTCTGGCAACACAATGACAACTTTTGAAATTTGAGAGCAAGGAGGGTAAATTGACAAAGAGAAATATTGAACCGAACATAAATGACAAAACTATTCTTGCAGATAGCAACCATACTATTTGGAAATACTGTATTGGAATTTCCAAGTTGAAAATAAGGTAAATTCTAAAAAATCATGAAACATGGAAAAAAGTAAGGTACAGGTGAAAATAAGACTAATCGATCAGTGAAACTTAGCCAAATGATACTGAGTAAAATCTTAAAAATTTAAGGGCTCTTCTTCCATGACAAGGAGAAGGACACCCAAGAGAGCCCCATACCACAAGGAGCCCAGACAAGGATATTGATCATTAATACAAATCATGAAGTTATGCATACTCATCTCTGGATGTAAAATATACTGTGATAGAAAAGACTAACACTAATTTGGAAGGATCATGTGTAGGGTGACACATAGTTAAGACAAACTCTTGTTCAATAAATAACGTCTGATTTCACAAAACAAGGAAGAATACCCGCAGACACTATACAGATATTCCGGCAAATACCAGAATGATTATAAATGAAAGATGCCAATCCCTGTTTAATCTATTGATCTCTATCTACTAAATTAACATAAATTCCATCAATACCAAGAAAATGGAAACTCTCTTACCTAGAATTTATAGAATTACAAACTCTGCCTATTCAACATTGTCCTTAGGATGATGAACAGGAAAGTGCAGAATTTTGTGGAGGTTGACCACCACAATGAAAACTGCAAGGATGGGTACATATTTCCCAGACCAGAGTAGCCTAGAAAAGACAAGAAAAATTTCCACATATTAGAGGTATGACATAGGAGATATTTATATACAAATATGTATGTAGATATATACAATAATAAAATATATATGCTTATAGATATAGAACATATGAAATACACAGAGAGAAATATTTTTTTGTAGTGAAAAGTATATTGTGAATGCAGGAGTAAACAATGACTAATTTGGAAAGAATAATATAATGTCTTGTATACATGAATAACTTCTAAAAATAGAATTACCATGGAAATGAAAAATTAAGGAAATAATTCAGAAACATATAAATTTTATAAATACCTCACTACATCACAGAAAATGTGACATACAAGGAAGACGTGATATCAAACTTAATCAGCAAAAAGTGGCTGGGAGGGTGACTCAAGGGCACCTGCATAGGCAGTATAAGGTCCTGAGTTTAACTGCAAGTATGATGAAAATAGTTTGCTTCTTCTTTTAATATTAACATCATTCGTGTTGTGAAATGTTTTTTGACATGGGGTTTCCTTGTAGTTTTATAATTCCCTTTGTATAAACTTTAGAAGGACTGGCCACATTGGCATAGAAAACTGTGACCACTTGATTGTCTCTGCCTTTGTAATGACTGAAGTGGCCTCGAAATTCTGTTTTCCAGGTGATGTGTGTAACCACTGCATTCAGCAGCCCCTTGGAAATAATCCAGTAATCTAGCAAATCCATATTTAGTACAGTTAACATATAGTCGTAACACGATATTTGATAGGTACACTAGGTATTTTTTCAATTTAATGGTCCCACAGCATTTTTAATTGCTGTTGGTCTCCAGAAAATATAAACTGCCAGTTTCTTAACTTTACATATAATCTAGTGGGTAACTTCCCAAAGCACAACTTATGTTACAACTTTTCGAAATGAGTTAAGTTGCCCGTTTCATAAAAGTCCTGACTTGCCTTCCTAAGAATTGACAAGGTAAAGACAAGCTGTTACCCATCGTTTTTAGAAACGGAGAATTCTGAATATAGTAGTCTGTTCAAGTGAACTGAAATGAACAGATATTGGCTTGTAGTGTATTTAGGTGGGTTTTTTCGATTTCAAAAAAGCCTCTCTTTCAAATAGAGTTCCTAATAAATAACCATGAGATAATAAGACATCTCCATATCTTACCACTACCAGAAAAATGTAAAATATTGCCATTAATCCGCCTGGAATAAACAGGTCAATTGTAGTTAACAGGACTCATAGATACTCTCATAATATCAAAAGTTACAGTATTATATTAATTTTCAAGCAGAAAGTAAAAGGAAGAATTAGTGCAATTTGTAGGCAAAAAGAAATTGTTATTAAATAGTTTTACTTTCTTAATGAAGACCATTTCAAAGGATATTTTACTCTTAGAAGAACACCTTAAGAAATAAAACTGCCTTTTGCTTTTACATATGAACTTTCACACTCTTAATAAAGAACATGTGGATAGGAAATAAGTTAACAAAATAGAAACTAATAGAAAAATATAGGTAATGAAGACTCAAGACATATCCAGAGAATGTGATATAACGTGACTTTAGTAAGAAGAAGTTACTTCAAAGAAGATATAACAGTAAGAAAATAATTATCAGGAACTCGGTAAAATTCACGATATTGACTAGATTTTGAAAGGAAGTGACACTTGTTAGAATGCATAAAGAAAACCCTCAATGTCACATATAGGAATGATTATTAACAAATATGCCATAGTCAAGTGTCATATAACAATTTATCTGCAAGAAAATGAAGTAATTAAAATTCAATCAACATTTTGTAGCAAAAGATAAGTCGAGACAATTAAATTTCAGCCGTCATATCCATGCTTGCTAATATGAAAAGAACCTAGAAATAGTAATATTTCAGCAAATTGCGGAACGCATAAGGAAATCTCTAAAGTTGAGGACATTTTGCAGGCTTTGATATAACCTCAATGTTCACCGAAACTGTGACAGAAAAGTGCAGGCAAAATGTAGAAAATGCCTTCCGATATTAAGTTATACAATTTGTAAAATATTTAGTAATGTGCATGGAGAAATATGCATGTGAGTGGTGAGGTAATAACCTTTCAAGGTAGATTGCCAATACAGATAATCTTGAAGAAGCTGCATATTGAAATTACCATCCAGAAATGAGCATGAACATGACTGAAAAGTATATCAAAATTTATGTTGCCCCATATATCTTAATTGTTAGGAATTAAGTGTGAACGCCATACAACTATAAAATGAGTGATGAATCATGTATGACATTGCAAAGGTAAATTTTTGGAGTGCTTTTTCTTGGGTGTTAAAGAATCTCTTTTATGGGAATTCCTAACAGAACATTGAAGTATGAAAAATTTTATGATGTCACAATGAGAAAGAATTTTAAAGTGCTCACAGATTGCCTGCAACAGAAATGAGAAATTTAGCTAAGTAAGGATTTCCAAAAAAGGACACATAAATTTGAAACTTATCACGCTACACTCCAATATTTAGGAAAAATATATAGATAACAAAAATGAAATTAAAAAATGAATACATACTATAAAATAAATGGTCACATAGGTGACACATAAATACACATCGATGTACACGTTAGATAAAAGGGAGAACTTCATCCTTGTATTTTTACGAAGAAAGAAAATAATCTAATCACATAAGTTTATACATACTGCAACAAAATCACAAAAATTTGGAAAAACTATGAGAAAACACAAATTTAAAAATCACCCTCCACATCTATTTAGATACAGATATATGCTATATATTATTTCCAAATACAGGAGAATCACAAAATTACACCGAAATTTTGAAAAGGAAATAAGAAATTATTTGGGGAACAAACGTTGAAGTTGTTTGCGCTGGCTCTTCAGAACTGTGTATCTGATAGCTAAACAGGACTAGAGAGAACTCAAAATTTTTCTGGCAACACAATGACAACTTTTGAAATTTGAGAGCAAGGAGGGTAAATTGACAAAGAGAAATATTGAACCGAACATAAATGACAAAACTATTCTTGCAGATAGCAACCATACTATTTGGAAATACTGTATTGGAATTTCCAAGTTGAAAATAAGGTAAATTCTAAAAAATCATGAAACATGGAAAAAAGTAAGGTACAGGTGAAAATAAGACTAATCGATCAGTGAAACTTAGCCAAATGATACTGAGTAAAATCTTAAAAATTTAAGGGCTCTTCTTCCATGACAAGGAGAAGGACACCCAAGAGAGCCCCATACCACAAGGAGCCCAGACAAGGATATTGATCATTAATACAAATCATGAAGTTATGCATACTCATCTCTGGATGTAAAATATACTGTGATAGAAAAGACTAACACTAATTTGGAAGGATCATGTGTAGGGTGACACATAGTTAAGACAAACTCTTGTTCAATAAATAACGTCTGATTTCACAAAACAAGGAAGAATACCCGCAGACACTATACAGATATTCCGGCAAATACCAGAATGATTATAAATGAAAGATGCCAATCCCTGTTTAATCTATTGATCTCTATCTACTAAATTAACATAAATTCCATCAATACCAAGAAAATGGAAACTCTCTTACCTAGAATTTATAGAATTACAAACTCTGCCTATTCAACATTGTCCTTAGGATGATGAACAGGAAAGTGCAGAATTTTGTGGAGGTTGACCACCACAATGAAAACTGCAAGGATGGGTACATATTTCCCAGACCAGAGTAGCCTAGAAAAGACAAGAAAAATTTCCACATATTAGAGGTATGACATAGGAGATATTTATATACAAATATGTATGTAGATATATACAATAATAAAATATATATGCTTATAGATATAGAACATATGAAATACACAGAGAGAAATATTTTTTTGTAGTGAAAAGTATATTGTGAATGCAGGAGTAAACAATGACTAATTTGGAAAGAATAATATAATGTCTTGTATACATGAATAACTTCTAAAAATAGAATTACCATGGAAATGAAAAATTAAGGAAATAATTCAGAAACATATAAATTTTATAAATACCTCACTACATCACAGAAAATGTGACATACAAGGAAGACGTGATATCAAACTTAATCAGCAAAAAGTGGCTGGGAGGGTGACTCAAGGGCACCTGCATAGGCAGTATAAGGTCCTGAGTTTAACTGCAAGTATGATGAAAATAGTTTGCTTCTTCTTTTAATATTAACATCATTCGTGTTGTGAAATGTTTTTTGACATGGGGTTTCCTTGTAGTTTTATAATTCCCTTTGTATAAACTTTAGAAGGACTGGCCACATTGGCATAGAAAACTGTGACCACTTGATTGTCTCTGCCTTTGTAATGACTGAAGTGGCCTCGAAATTCTGTTTTCCAGGTGATGTGTGTAACCACTGCATTCAGCAGCCCCTTGGAAATAATCCAGTAATCTAGCAAATCCATATTTAGTACAGTTAACATATAGTCGTAACACGATATTTGATAGGTACACTAGGTATTTTTTCAATTTAATGGTCCCACAGCATTTTTAATTGCTGTTGGTCTCCAGAAAATATAAACTGCCAGTTTCTTAACTTTACATATAATCTAGTGGGTAACTTCCCAAAGCACAACTTATGTTACAACTTTTCGAAATGAGTTAAGTTGCCCGTTTCATAAAAGTCCTGACTTGCCTTCCTAAGAATTGACAAGGTAAAGACAAGCTGTTACCCATCGTTTTTAGAAACGGAGAATTCTGAATATAGTAGTCTGTTCAAGTGAACTGAAATGAACAGATATTGGCTTGTAGTGTATTTAGGTGGGTTTTTTCGATTTCAAAAAAGCCTCTCTTTCAAATAGAGTTCCTAATAAATAACCATGAGATAATAAGACATCTCCATATCTTACCACTACCAGAAAAATGTAAAATATTGCCATTAATCCGCCTGGAATAAACAGGTCAATTGTAGTTAACAGGACTCATAGATACTCTCATAATATCAAAAGTTACAGTATTATATTAATTTTCAAGCAGAAAGTAAAAGGAAGAATTAGTGCAATTTGTAGGCAAAAAGAAATTGTTATTAAATAGTTTTACTTTCTTAATGAAGACCATTTCAAAGGATATTTTACTCTTAGAAGAACACCTTAAGAAATAAAACTGCCTTTTGCTTTTACATATGAACTTTCACACTCTTAATAAAGAACATGTGGATAGGAAATAAGTTAACAAAATAGAAACTAATAGAAAAATATAGGTAATGAAGACTCAAGACATATCCAGAGAATGTGATATAACGTGACTTTAGTAAGAAGAAGTTACTTCAAAGAAGATATAACAGTAAGAAAATAATTATCAGGAACTCGGTAAAATTCACGATATTGACTAGATTTTGAAAGGAAGTGACACTTGTTAGAATGCATAAAGAAAACCCTCAATGTCACATATAGGAATGATTATTAACAAATATGCCATAGTCAAGTGTCATATAACAATTTATCTGCAAGAAAATGAAGTAATTAAAATTCAATCAACATTTTGTAGCAAAAGATAAGTCGAGACAATTAAATTTCAGCCGTCATATCCATGCTTGCTAATATGAAAAGAACCTAGAAATAGTAATATTTCAGCAAATTGCGGAACGCATAAGGAAATCTCTAAAGTTGAGGACATTTTGCAGGCTTTGATATAACCTCAATGTTCACCGAAACTGTGACAGAAAAGTGCAGGCAAAATGTAGAAAATGCCTTCCGATATTAAGTTATACAATTTGTAAAATATTTAGTAATGTGCATGGAGAAATATGCATGTGAGTGGTGAGGTAATAACCTTTCAAGGTAGATTGCCAATACAGATAATCTTGAAGAAGCTGCATATTGAAATTACCATCCAGAAATGAGCATGAACATGACTGAAAAGTATATCAAAATTTATGTTGCCCCATATATCTTAATTGTTAGGAATTAAGTGTGAACGCCATACAACTATAAAATGAGTGATGAATCATGTATGACATTGCAAAGGTAAATTTTTGGAGTGCTTTTTCTTGGGTGTTAAAGAATCTCTTTTATGGGAATTCCTAACAGAACATTGAAGTATGAAAAATTTTATGATGTCACAATGAGAAAGAATTTTAAAGTGCTCACAGATTGCCTGCAACAGAAATGAGAAATTTAGCTAAGTAAGGATTTCCAAAAAAGGACACATAAATTTGAAACTTATCACGCTACACTCCAATATTTAGGAAAAATATATAGATAACAAAAATGAAATTAAAAAATGAATACATACTATAAAATAAATGGTCACATAGGTGACACATAAATACACATCGATGTACACGTTAGATAAAAGGGAGAACTTCATCCTTGTATTTTTACGAAGAAAGAAAATAATCTAATCACATAAGTTTATACATACTGCAACAAAATCACAAAAATTTGGAAAAACTATGAGAAAACACAAATTTAAAAATCACCCTCCACATCTATTTAGATACAGATATATGCTATATATTATTTCCAAATACAGGAGAATCACAAAATTACACCGAAATTTTGAAAAGGAAATAAGAAATTATTTGGGGAACAAACGTTGAAGTTGTTTGCGCTGGCTCTTCAGAACTGTGTATCTGATAGCTAAACAGGACTAGAGAGAACTCAAAATTTTTCTGGCAACACAATGACAACTTTTGAAATTTGAGAGCAAGGAGGGTAAATTGACAAAGAGAAATATTGAACCGAACATAAATGACAAAACTATTCTTGCAGATAGCAACCATACTATTTGGAAATACTGTATTGGAATTTCCAAGTTGAAAATAAGGTAAATTCTAAAAAATCATGAAACATGGAAAAAAGTAAGGTACAGGTGAAAATAAGACTAATCGATCAGTGAAACTTAGCCAAATGATACTGAGTAAAATCTTAAAAATTTAAGGGCTCTTCTTCCATGACAAGGAGAAGGACACCCAAGAGAGCCCCATACCACAAGGAGCCCAGACAAGGATATTGATCATTAATACAAATCATGAAGTTATGCATACTCATCTCTGGATGTAAAATATACTGTGATAGAAAAGACTAACACTAATTTGGAAGGATCATGTGTAGGGTGACACATAGTTAAGACAAACTCTTGTTCAATAAATAACGTCTGATTTCACAAAACAAGGAAGAATACCCGCAGACACTATACAGATATTCCGGCAAATACCAGAATGATTATAAATGAAAGATGCCAATCCCTGTTTAATCTATTGATCTCTATCTACTAAATTAACATAAATTCCATCAATACCAAGAAAATGGAAACTCTCTTACCTAGAATTTATAGAATTACAAACTCTGCCTATTCAACATTGTCCTTAGGATGATGAACAGGAAAGTGCAGAATTTTGTGGAGGTTGACCACCACAATGAAAACTGCAAGGATGGGTACATATTTCCCAGACCAGAGTAGCCTAGAAAAGACAAGAAAAATTTCCACATATTAGAGGTATGACATAGGAGATATTTATATACAAATATGTATGTAGATATATACAATAATAAAATATATATGCTTATAGATATAGAACATATGAAATACACAGAGAGAAATATTTTTTTGTAGTGAAAAGTATATTGTGAATGCAGGAGTAAACAATGACTAATTTGGAAAGAATAATATAATGTCTTGTATACATGAATAACTTCTAAAAATAGAATTACCATGGAAATGAAAAATTAAGGAAATAATTCAGAAACATATAAATTTTATAAATACCTCACTACATCACAGAAAATGTGACATACAAGGAAGACGTGATATCAAACTTAATCAGCAAAAAGTGGCTGGGAGGGTGACTCAAGGGCACCTGCATAGGCAGTATAAGGTCCTGAGTTTAACTGCAAGTATGATGAAAATAGTTTGCTTCTTCTTTTAATATTAACATCATTCGTGTTGTGAAATGTTTTTTGACATGGGGTTTCCTTGTAGTTTTATAATTCCCTTTGTATAAACTTTAGAAGGACTGGCCACATTGGCATAGAAAACTGTGACCACTTGATTGTCTCTGCCTTTGTAATGACTGAAGTGTCCTCGAAATTCTGTTTTCCAGGTGATGTGTGTAACCACTGCATTCAGCAGCCCCTTGGAAATAATCCAGTAATCTAGCAAATCCATATTTAGTACAGTTAACATATAGTCGTAACACGATATTTGATAGGTACACTAGGTATTTTTTCAATTTAATGGTCCCACAGCATTTTTAATTGCTGTTGGTCTCCAGAAAATATAAACTGCCAGTTTCTTAACTTTACATATAATCTAGTGGGTAACTTCCCAAAGCACAACTTATGTTACAACTTTTCGAAATGAGTTAAGTTGCCCGTTTCATAAAAGTCCTGACTTGCCTTCCTAAGAATTGACAAGGTAAAGACAAGCTGTTACCCATCGTTTTTAGAAACGGAGAATTCTGAATATAGTAGTCTGTTCAAGTGAACTGAAATGAACAGATATTGGCTTGTAGTGTATTTAGGTGGGTTTTTTCGATTTCAAAAAAGCCTCTCTTTCAAATAGAGTTCCTAATAAATAACCATGAGATAATAAGACATCTCCATATCTTACCACTACCAGAAAAATGTAAAATATTGCCATTAATCCGCCTGGAATAAACAGGTCAATTGTAGTTAACAGGACTCATAGATACTCTCATAATATCAAAAGTTACAGTATTATATTAATTTTCAAGCAGAAAGTAAAAGGAAGAATTAGTGCAATTTGTAGGCAAAAAGAAATTGTTATTAAATAGTTTTACTTTCTTAATGAAGACCATTTCAAAGGATATTTTACTCTTAGAAGAACACCTTAAGAAATAAAACTGCCTTTTGCTTTTACATATGAACTTTCACACTCTTAATAAAGAACATGTGGATAGGAAATAAGTTAACAAAATAGAAACTAATAGAAAAATATAGGTAATGAAGACTCAAGACATATCCAGAGAATGTGATATAACGTGACTTTAGTAAGAAGAAGTTACTTCAAAGAAGATATAACAGTAAGAAAATAATTATCAGGAACTCGGTAAAATTCACGATATTGACTAGATTTTGAAAGGAAGTGACACTTGTTAGAATGCATAAAGAAAACCCTCAATGTCACATATAGGAATGATTATTAACAAATATGCCATAGTCAAGTGTCATATAACAATTTATCTGCAAGAAAATGAAGTAATTAAAATTCAATCAACATTTTGTAGCAAAAGATAAGTCGAGACAATTAAATTTCAGCCGTCATATCCATGCTTGCTAATATGAAAAGAACCTAGAAATAGTAATATTTCAGCAAATTGCGGAACGCATAAGGAAATCTCTAAAGTTGAGGACATTTTGCAGGCTTTGATATAACCTCAATGTTCACCGAAACTGTGACAGAAAAGTGCAGGCAAAATGTAGAAAATGCCTTCCGATATTAAGTTATACAATTTGTAAAATATTTAGTAATGTGCATGGAGAAATATGCATGTGAGTGGTGAGGTAATAACCTTTCAAGGTAGATTGCCAATACAGATAATCTTGAAGAAGCTGCATATTGAAATTACCATCCAGAAATGAGCATGAACATGACTGAAAAGTATATCAAAATTTATGTTGCCCCATATATCTTAATTGTTAGGAATTAAGTGTGAACGCCATACAACTATAAAATGAGTGATGAATCATGTATGACATTGCAAAGGTAAATTTTTGGAGTGCTTTTTCTTGGGTGTTAAAGAATCTCTTTTATGGGAATTCCTAACAGAACATTGAAGTATGAAAAATTTTATGATGTCACAATGAGAAAGAATTTTAAAGTGCTCACAGATTGCCTGCAACAGAAATGAGAAATTTAGCTAAGTAAGGATTTCCAAAAAAGGACACATAAATTTGAAACTTATCACGCTACACTCCAATATTTAGGAAAAATATATAGATAACAAAAATGAAATTAAAAAATGAATACATACTATAAAATAAATGGTCACATAGGTGACACATAAATACACATCGATGTACACGTTAGATAAAAGGGAGAACTTCATCCTTGTATTTTTACGAAGAAAGAAAATAATCTAATCACATAAGTTTATACATACTGCAACAAAATCACAAAAATTTGGAAAAACTATGAGAAAACACAAATTTAAAAATCACCCTCCACATCTATTTAGATACAGATATATGCTATATATTATTTCCAAATACAGGAGAATCACAAAATTACACCGAAATTTTGAAAAGGAAATAAGAAATTATTTGGGGAACAAACGTTGAAGTTGTTTGCGCTGGCTCTTCAGAACTGTGTATCTGATAGCTAAACAGGACTAGAGAGAACTCAAAATTTTTCTGGCAACACAATGACAACTTTTGAAATTTGAGAGCAAGGAGGGTAAATTGACAAAGAGAAATATTGAACCGAACATAAATGACAAAACTATTCTTGCAGATAGCAACCATACTATTTGGAAATACTGTATTGGAATTTCCAAGTTGAAAATAAGGTAAATTCTAAAAAATCATGAAACATGGAAAAAAGTAAGGTACAGGTGAAAATAAGACTAATCGATCAGTGAAACTTAGCCAAATGATACTGAGTAAAATCTTAAAAATTTAAGGGCTCTTCTTCCATGACAAGGAGAAGGACACCCAAGAGAGCCCCATACCACAAGGAGCCCAGACAAGGATATTGATCATTAATACAAATCATGAAGTTATGCATACTCATCTCTGGATGTAAAATATACTGTGATAGAAAAGACTAACACTAATTTGGAAGGATCATGTGTAGGGTGACACATAGTTAAGACAAACTCTTGTTCAATAAATAACGTCTGATTTCACAAAACAAGGAAGAATACCCGCAGACACTATACAGATATTCCGGCAAATACCAGAATGATTATAAATGAAAGATGCCAATCCCTGTTTAATCTATTGATCTCTATCTACTAAATTAACATAAATTCCATCAATACCAAGAAAATGGAAACTCTCTTACCTAGAATTTATAGAATTACAAACTCTGCCTATTCAACATTGTCCTTAGGATGATGAACAGGAAAGTGCAGAATTTTGTGGAGGTTGACCACCACAATGAAAACTGCAAGGATGGGTACATATTTCCCAGACCAGAGTAGCCTAGAAAAGACAAGAAAAATTTCCACATATTAGAGGTATGACATAGGAGATATTTATATACAAATATGTATGTAGATATATACAATAATAAAATATATATGCTTATAGATATAGAACATATGAAATACACAGAGAGAAATATTTTTTTGTAGTGAAAAGTATATTGTGAATGCAGGAGTAAACAATGACTAATTTGGAAAGAATAATATAATGTCTTGTATACATGAATAACTTCTAAAAATAGAATTACCATGGAAATGAAAAATTAAGGAAATAATTCAGAAACATATAAATTTTATAAATACCTCACTACATCACAGAAAATGTGACATACAAGGAAGACGTGATATCAAACTTAATCAGCAAAAAGTGGCTGGGAGGGTGACTCAAGGGCACCTGCATAGGCAGTATAAGGTCCTGAGTTTAACTGCAAGTATGATGAAAATAGTTTGCTTCTTCTTTTAATATTAACATCATTCGTGTTGTGAAATGTTTTTTGACATGGGGTTTCCTTGTAGTTTTATAATTCCCTTTGTATAAACTTTAGAAGGACTGGCCACATTGGCATAGAAAACTGTGACCACTTGATTGTCTCTGCCTTTGTAATGACTGAAGTGGCCTCGAAATTCTGTTTTCCAGGTGATGTGTGTAACCACTGCATTCAGCAGCCCCTTGGAAATAATCCAGTAATCTAGCAAATCCATATTTAGTACAGTTAACATATAGTCGTAACACGATATTTGATAGGTACACTAGGTATTTTTTCAATTTAATGGTCCCACAGCATTTTTAATTGCTGTTGGTCTCCAGAAAATATAAACTGCCAGTTTCTTAACTTTACATATAATCTAGTGGGTAACTTCCCAAAGCACAACTTATGTTACAACTTTTCGAAATGAGTTAAGTTGCCCGTTTCATAAAAGTCCTGACTTGCCTTCCTAAGAATTGACAAGGTAAAGACAAGCTGTTACCCATCGTTTTTAGAAACGGAGAATTCTGAATATAGTAGTCTGTTCAAGTGAACTGAAATGAACAGATATTGGCTTGTAGTGTATTTAGGTGGGTTTTTTCGATTTCAAAAAAGCCTCTCTTTCAAATAGAGTTCCTAATAAATAACCATGAGATAATAAGACATCTCCATATCTTACCACTACCAGAAAAATGTAAAATATTGCCATTAATCCGCCTGGAATAAACAGGTCAATTGTAGTTAACAGGACTCATAGATACTCTCATAATATCAAAAGTTACAGTATTATATTAATTTTCAAGCAGAAAGTAAAAGGAAGAATTAGTGCAATTTGTAGGCAAAAAGAAATTGTTATTAAATAGTTTTACTTTCTTAATGAAGACCATTTCAAAGGATATTTTACTCTTAGAAGAACACCTTAAGAAATAAAACTGCCTTTTGCTTTTACATATGAACTTTCACACTCTTAATAAAGAACATGTGGATAGGAAATAAGTTAACAAAATAGAAACTAATAGAAAAATATAGGTAATGAAGACTCAAGACATATCCAGAGAATGTGATATAACGTGACTTTAGTAAGAAGAAGTTACTTCAAAGAAGATATAACAGTAAGAAAATAATTATCAGGAACTCGGTAAAATTCACGATATTGACTAGATTTTGAAAGGAAGTGACACTTGTTAGAATGCATAAAGAAAACCCTCAATGTCACATATAGGAATGATTATTAACAAATATGCCATAGTCAAGTGTCATATAACAATTTATCTGCAAGAAAATGAAGTAATTAAAATTCAATCAACATTTTGTAGCAAAAGATAAGTCGAGACAATTAAATTTCAGCCGTCATATCCATGCTTGCTAATATGAAAAGAACCTAGAAATAGTAATATTTCAGCAAATTGCGGAACGCATAAGGAAATCTCTAAAGTTGAGGACATTTTGCAGGCTTTGATATAACCTCAATGTTCACCGAAACTGTGACAGAAAAGTGCAGGCAAAATGTAGAAAATGCCTTCCGATATTAAGTTATACAATTTGTAAAATATTTAGTAATGTGCATGGAGAAATATGCATGTGAGTGGTGAGGTAATAACCTTTCAAGGTAGATTGCCAATACAGATAATCTTGAAGAAGCTGCATATTGAAATTACCATCCAGAAATGAGCATGAACATGACTGAAAAGTATATCAAAATTTATGTTGCCCCATATATC